>NC_141012.1:26304093-26656593 GCF_052327205.1 Somniosus microcephalus
CCTAACACTAAGGGTCAATTTATCATAGCCAATCAACCTAACCCGCACATCTTTGGACTGTGGGAGGAAACCGGAGCACCCGGAGGAAACCCACGCAAACACAGGGAGAATGTGCAAACTCCACACAGACAGTCACCCGAGGCCGGATTCGAACCCGGGTCCCTGGCGCTGTGAGGCAACAGTGCTAACCACTATGCCACCGTGCTTGCCTTCCTCTGGTGGATCCTGCAGCGCTGCCCAAACCTTGGGGACTGTGGCGTAGGTGAGAGAGGCGACGAGGTAGTCGTACTTCGTGGCGTCGACTGTGATGCTTCTCAACTGGAATCTGGACTCGGCTTGAACGAACCAGGCCTCGGCCAGGTTCTCCCAAAAGTCCGGTAGTTTAACCGTGACTGCGTTTGTATCCGTCATGCTAGCTTAGGATTTGTCCTGAGCGTCGGGGTCACCAGTGTTGAGATACCGCGGCAAACGTGGGAGTCGAGACCAGAGTTGATGGAACACAACTACTTTAATTTACATCATGGCAAAAAGAGAGCTTGGAAAGCCCGCGCAACCACTTAAATACTCCCCAGACAGGAAGTGCTCCCGGCAGCCTGTCCCTGCGGGAAACAAGTTGCCGGCGGAAAGGGCCCCCGGCTGGGGGCTGCTGCTGCTGGCAGTGCACCTGCGTAAACTGTCCGTGCCGCCGTGAGCGGATTATGTCCAATGGTGGCGTGTCGCCACACAGGTAACATTCGCACCACACAAGTGCCAGGCAATGAATATCTCCAACAAGCAAGAGTCTAACCACTGCCCCTTTACATTCAACGGCATTACCATTGCTGAATCCACCACCATCAACATCCTGGAGGTCACCATTGATCAGAAACTTAACTGGACCAGCCACATAAATACTGTGGCAACAAGAGCAGGTCAGAGGCTGGTTATTCTGCGGCGAGTGTCTCACCTCCTGACTCCCCAAAGCCTTTCCACCATCTACAAGGCACAAGTAAGGAGTGAAATGGAATACTCTCCACTTGCCTGGATGAATGCAGCTCCGATAACACTCAAGAAGCTCAACACCATCCGGGACAAAGCAGCCCGCTTGATTGGCACCCCATCCAGCACCTTAAACATTCACTCCCTCCACCACCAGTGTACCGTGGCTGCAGTGTGTACCATCTACAAGATGCACTGCAGCAACTCGCCAAGGCTTCTTCGGCAGCACCTCCCAAACCGGCGACCTCTTCCACCTAGAAGGACAAGGGCAGCAGGCGCATGGGAACACCTCCACCTCCAAGTTTCCCTCCAAGTCACACACCATCCTGACTTAGAAGTATATCGCCGATCCTTGATCATCGCTGGGTCAAAATCCTGGAACTCCCACCCTAACAGCACTGTGGGAGTACTTTCACCACACGGACTGCAGCGGTTCAAGAAGGCAGCTCACCGCCACCTTCTCAAGGGCAATTAGGCATGGGCAATAAATGCTGGCATTGCCAGCGACGCCCACATCCCATAAAAATGAATTTTAAAAAAATTCAAAAGGTGGACTAAACAATGACAGGTGTGCTTTCATGCAAGTAAATGTACTCAACATTGCAGCACACAAAATGTAGCATGAGAAAAGGAGTGTCGATCATTAAAGATGGGAATGAAAACAATTTGGGTGTATTATTAGCCCATTCTATTTCCAGTCATTGTCAAGCTGTTGCAACAACATCATAAAACATTGCAATATGCCTCAAGGGTATTGGACTATAAGCTGTATAATGTTATTCTCACCTTTTATAAATATTTTTTGAGACCGCATTTGGAATATTATGTGCAATTTTGGGCACAAGAGGCTATTGTACATTGTGCAGAGTTCATTAAATACCAACAGAACAGAAAGAAAAACGTGCATTTATATAGCGCCTTTCATGACCTCAGGACATGCCAAAGCGCTGTACAGCCAACGAAGTACTTTTGAAGTGTGGCCACTGTTGTAATGTAGGAAATGCAGCAGCAAGGTCCCACGAACAGCAATGTGATAATGACAAGATAGTTTGGGGGAGAAATTGGGTATCGTCCCGTTTGAGGCGCTAACTTTTAAAAGTTGGAAAAATTAGCAAAAGGCGCTAATGTTTTTCAGCTTTTAAAAAATTTGGGGTTTGCGCTCCAGGAAGGAAGTGGAGCGCTAAATCAAGTGCTCCACTTCCTTCCTGGAGTGCAACAGGCAGCAGGCGGGGCGGTAGGTGAGCAGCGCTGCACACTGGGCCGGGCAGCGCTGCCACGTTGGAAGGCTCCTTCCCTCCCTTAAAGGGAAGGGCCGTCGCTGCAGGCTCTGCAAGGGGAAAACTTAGCTGGTCCTCGACGACAGCTGCGATAACCCGATCAGCCCGATGCACTGCAGCAGAATGCTGGGCTGATCGATCACTGAAAAAAAACCACAAAGACAATTTCACAATTTTTTCCACTTACCTCGGCCACCTCGCCTTTAAGTATCACCCCCGAAGCGCCCGTGTAGTGTATGTACCTTTAAGGGGAGAACTACTTTTTACAGCTCCTGTATACTGTAGTACCGGCAGTGACCACACCTGTATATAAACCCTGAGTAGGGATCTGTACAGTTGGTTTTAGAGTAACCCTCATCCAGTAAACACCTGTTGATTGTTCCATGCAGTCTCTTGTCTAATTATTGAAGGACACACAACATCAAGATACACGGATCTAACGTTGGCGACGAGAAGATTCAAACCTACCTGCAACTCTGCATCACCTCCCACGGATTCGCTCCTGGAGAACAGTGAAAGAAGAAGGCCGAGTCCAGAAGCACGGGCGTCGACCATCCAGCGGAGACTTGAGCATCGCAGGGGAGGCTGTTGAGAGCTGGGCTTGGTTCTCCAGTCACGGTGGTCCAGCGAAACGGGCTGGCAACAGGTACGGTGCAGGCCCTTCCCGGACAGCGGCGGCTAGAGTCGACCGACAGCACAGAAAAAGGCCGAGCAGCATCGACGGGAGAAGAGAGAGGGTAGAGCGCACAGGGCGCAGCCGGTGTTCAGGACCGAGCAGCGTCAACGGGAGAAGAGAGAGGGTAGAGCGCACAGGGCGCAGCCGGTGTTCAGGACCGAGCGGCGTCAACAAGAGAGAGCAGAGCGTAGCCGGTGTTCAAGGGCCGAGCAGCATCAACGAGAGAGAGAGAGACACGCAGGAAAACGTGCAGAGCGCAGCCGGTGTTCAAGGGCCGAGCAGCGTCAGCGGGGAAGAAAGGAAAGCGCGGGAGACGCCATTTTGAGCCGCAGCGGACTAGAAGGGAGAGCGCGGGAGACGCCATATTGAGCCACAGCGGAGAAGAAGGGAGAGCACGGGAGACGCCATTTTGAGCCAGTCTAACCACACCTAGGGATGCCGAAGAATGGCAGTGTCACAGCGTTTGACAATGAAGTCGAAGATTGGACGACATATGTCGAACACATAGAAGTGTACTGCAAGGCAAATGAAGTGCCAGATGACAGGAAAGCGCTGGTATTGTTGAATTCAATGGGTGCAAAAACGTATGGATTGCTGCGAAACCTAGTAACCCCAGAGAAGCCAGTGGAAAAGGATTTTGAAAACATAGTGTCAATCCTACAGGACCACTTAGACCCCACAGCGCTGCTGATAGCGGAAAGATTTAAGTTTCACAAAAGGAACCAGCATAAAGATGAAAGTAATGCTGAGTTTTTAACGGAACTGCGCAAGCTATCGAAACACTGCCAGTTTGGAACGGGACTAGCAGATACTTTAAGGGACAAGTTTGTGTGTGGGCTTCAAAGTGAAGGAACCCAGAAACGGCTTCTATCAGAAAAGGATCTTACGCTGGACAAGGCTTTCAGCATTGCAGTATCACACGAAGCAGCAGCACGGGGCGCTGCAGAGATACAACGGAGACCGCAAGAATATGGCACAAATGAAATGTCATACGGAACAGTGAAGTGCTATCGCTGCGGCAGAACAACACACGACCATAAGGATTGCTGGTTCAAGGACCAAGTGTGCAGACAGTGTGGAAAAGTAGGACACATAGCAAGAGTCTGCAGGTCAGAAAAGAAAACCAGCAGCAAGAAATCCCCACAGGAGAAGTACAAGAAGGTACATAAGGTGACGGAGAGTAGTGCAGACGAACAGAAAAGTGATACAGACTCTGGAAGCAAGGAGCTGGGTTGTCTGAAACGACATAATGTGATCAAAACGGAGGATCATCAAACTATCTGGGTCACGCTCAAGATAGCCGGAGTCCAAGTGAAAATGGAACTGGACACAGGATCAGCCCAAACAGTCATAAACCAAAGGGACTACAAGCGGCTATTCTCACATATACATTTGAGAGATACAGAGATTGTCTTGAAGATGTACACGGGGTTAAAGTCTACCCCAAAGGAAAAATAAGGGTGAACGTTATATATAACGGCAAAGAAACACCAAAAATGGACCTATATGTATTGCCAGATGGAGGACCACCACTACTAGGACGTGAATGGATCCGGAAGATACAGCTAGATTGGCATTCCATACAAGCACTGACTGTAGATGCCAAAAAGAATGACGACGTCACACCTGGACGACTGTCAAAAATGCTAACTGACGCACAAGAAGTGGTCCAGGAGGGATTCGGAACACTAAAAGGCATAACAGCGACGATCCAAATAGAGGAAAATGCAAGCCCAAAGTTTTTTAAGGCCAAACCGGTACCTTATGCGATCCGCCCAGCCGTCGAAGCAGAGCTGGAAGGTTTGGAACGTTCAGGAGTACTGTCCAAAGTGGACTGGAGCGAGTGGGCTACACCCATCGTTCCTGTAATGAAGAGGTCGTTGAGTAATACGCCTGGGGAACCAAAGAAGGTTCGCATCTGTGGGGACTTTAAGGTGACAGTGAACCCAGTCCTCCACACTGTACAATATCCGCTTCCGCGGATTGAAGATATTTTCACCTCACTATCTGGAGGGAAACGCTTCACTAAGATTGATCTGGCCCAGGCGTACCTGCAAATGGAGGTAGAAGAAGCCTCGAAACAGTACCTCACGATCAACACTCATAAAGGTCTCTACCAATACAACCAGCTGGTGTTCGGGGTAGCATCAGCTCCGGCTATTTGGCAAAGGGCAATGGATCAAGTCCTGCAAGGGATTCCAGGGACACAGTGTTATTTGGAGGACATCCTGGTCACGGGCAAAAATGACAGGGATCACCTCGCCAAGCTGGAGCAGGTGCTCACTAGATTGAAGGAATATGGGCGCCGAGCTAATCGCCACAAATGCGAGTTTTTCCAGAAGTAGATCTCGTATTGTGGCCACGTTATTGATGAAGAGGGGTTACATAAGACCCCTGAAAAGATTGAGGCAGTAGTCAAGGCTCCAGCATCGGAAAATGTGTCACAACTGAGGTCGTTCCTCGGGCTGGTGAACTACTACCATAAGTTCTTGCCGAATTTGTCTACAGTACTACACCCACTGAACACCCTACTGCAAACGGGGGTACCATGGAAGTGGAATGACGAATGTAAAGGAGCTTTCCAGAAGTGCAAAGAATTGATCACATCAAAAGAGGTGTTGGCTCATTTCAACCCAGCACTACCAATTCGGTTGGCGTGTGATGCATCACCCTATGGTATTGGAGCGGTGCTGTTACACAAATTCCCGGACGGCTCGGAGAGGCCAGTAGCCTTTGCGTCTCGGTCACTAACCTCAGCCGAGCATAACTACACCCAGATTGACAGGGAGGCCCTCAGCCTAGTGTGGGGAGTGAAAAAGTTCAACCACTATCTGCACGGGCAGAAGTTCACCTTGCTGACTGACCACCAACCACTTGTCTCCATCTTTAATCCAAAGAAGAGCGTTCCGGTGATGACTGCGCAACGGCTACAACGATGGTCCCTTTTTCTAGGGGCGAACCAATATGAAATCGAGTATAAGGGCACGAAACAGCATGGAAACGCTGATGGGCTATCACGCCTACCACTGCCTACTGCGGAGGAAGCACCAGCAGTGGACCCTGTCGAAATATTTTATTCGACTATAATTGAACGCTTGCCAGTAACTAACGCTGATATAGAGAAGGAGACCCGAAATGACCCGACACTGTCTCGGGTATATGACTTGACGGTGAAGGAATGGCCAACACATGGCGACTCACTGTTGCCAGCATTCTCATCCAGAAGAGAACAGCTGTCAGTATGCCAGGGGACCTTGATGTGTGGATTCCGAGTGGTAATTCCACCCAAGTTAAGGGAGAAAGTGCTCAATGAGCTTCACGAAGGCCATCTGGGAGGGCTGAAAATGAAAAGCCTTGCTAGGGCTTATGTGTGGTGGCCGGGGATCGATCAGCAAATCGAGGACCTGACAAAGAGCTGCTCAGGATGCCAGAAGGTCCAAAATGCGCCACCACATGCCCCTCTACACCCATGGGAGTGGCCCTCATCTCCATGGCAATGGGTGCATATTGATTTTGCTGGTCCATTCATGGACTCAATGTTTTTAATAGCCGTGGATGCGCACTCGAAATGGCCTGAGGTGATCAAAATGTCCTCCACCACCACGGAGAAAGCTATTGCAGTCCTACGGACCATTTTTGCCAGGAACGGCTTGCCAGAGCAGATTTGCTCTGATAACGGACCACAGTTTGTGTCCGAAGAGTTTCGAAGGTTTATGAAAAGGAATGGGGTAAGGCATTACACATCTGCCCCGTATCATCCAGCCACAAATGGATTGGCTGAGAGGTTCGTACAAACCTTTAAAAAAGCAGTAAGGGCCATGTGCGATGACGACATTCCACTGCAACATAAGGTGGACAATTTCCTGTTAGCCTACAGAAATGCGACACATGCAGTCACCAACCAGACCCCGGCCATGATGTTCTTTAACCGAAGGTTGAGGTCTCGTCTGGATTTGCTCAGATCAAATGTACGAAGAGATGTTGAGAATAAGCAATTCCAGCACATCAATGAGAAGCCGACAAGGAGTTTCAATGTAGGACAACCAGTCTTGGTCCGCGATTACCGAACAGAGAAATGGCAACCCGGAACGATATGCCCACGGCAGGGGCCACTAATGTACACAATGGATGTTGGGGAGAATATTGTGAGACGCCATGTTGACCAGATCCTAGAGTCACAGGAACGAGTCAACCCCATGTCTCGCGTACCTGGTGATGAACCCGACATACAGGTAGCATCTACCCCAGAAACAGTAGCATCGGAAGCTGATGAACCAACCGACGACAGGGTGCTCGAATCGCCTCCGCACCAAGAGCAAGACACTCAGGAAAGGCGCTATCCAGAAAGGATCAGGAAGCCGCCCCAAAGACTGAATTTATAAATAGACTATTTTCAGTTAATGTTGCATGTTAAAAGTGTAAATTGTAATTAGTTGATATTTAATTGTTAAATGAATGTTATGGTACTGTTAATCTAAAAGGGGAGAAATTGTAGTGTATGTACCTTTAAGGGGAGAACTACTTTTTACAGCTCCTGTATACTGTAGTACCGGCAGTGACCACACCTGTATATAAACCCTGAGTAGGGATCTGTATAGTTAGTTTTAGAGTAACCCTCATCCAGTAAACACCTGTTGATTGTTCCCTGCAGACTCTTGTCTAATTATTGAAGGACACACAACATCAAGATACACGGATCTAACAGCCCGGCCTCCCGATGAACGCCTCCTGCAGCTACCAGTGTTTTTGCCCAGCGATGCTGCAGGGGGCTGAACCAATGTTCAGGTCCGGGGCCTTACAGGGGCGATGCGCACGGCGATGACGTCGCGATCTCCAGGCAAAGGAGATCGGGGCGCAACGCCATACTGCCACCACAAAGCTCCCGCCGAATTTGGCAGGAGTCGATCTTCTCGCTGCGTCAAGTCGGTAAGTGCTTAGCGCCCCGTATTGCCTCCCCCTCCCCCACCCCGGAAGTGATAACAGGAGGTGCTAAGAAGGCCAATTTCTAGGCCTCTGTTTTTCAGTGATGTTGATTGAGGGATAAATATTGGCCAGGACACCGGTGAGAACTCTTCAAAACAGTGGCATGGGATCTTTTATGTCCACCTGGGACGGCCTCAGTTTAACGTCTCATGCAAAAGACAGCGCCTCCAACAGTGCAGCATTCTCTCAGCACTGCACTGGAGTGTCAGCCTAGATTGTTGCGCTCAAGTCTCTGGAGTGGGTTTTGGGTCCCACAACCTTCTGACTCAGAGGTGAGAGTGCTACCCACTGAGCCACAGCTGACAGGAATGATTGCAGGATTTATGGCTCTAAGTTATGAGGGAAGAATCATAGAGTTGAACTTATTTCATTGAAGTACGAAAGACTGCAGCAAGGTTCAGACCCAGACGGAGCTTTTATCGTCGCGGGGGACTTCAATCACATAAACCTAAAATCTGTGCTCCCGAAATTCCACCAGAATGTTTCCTGCCCCACAAGAGGCATAGTGGTTAGCACTGTTGCCTCACAGCGCCAGGGACCCGGGTTCAAATCTGGCCTCGGGCGACTGTCTGTGTGGAGTTTGCACATTCTCCCTGTGTCTGCATGGGTTTCCTCCGGGTGCTCCGGTTTCCTCCCACAGTCCAAAGATGTGCAGGTTAGGTTGATTTGGCTATGATAAATTGACCCTTAGTGTTAGGGGATTAAATACGTGGGGTTACGGGGATAGGGTGGGATATATGTCGGTGCAGGCTCGATGGGCCGAAATGGCCTCTATCTGAACTGTGGGGATTCTGTGATTCTGTGATTCTGTGAACACACTGGATCAAGTCTACACGAGCATTGTAGATGCTTATAAGGCCATTCCCTGCCCCCACCTTGGGAAGTCTGACCACCTCTCCCTGTTTCTAGCCCCGGCATACAAACCGCTCATCAAAAGAGTGAAAACATCAGTGAGATCAGTGAAAGTATGGCCAGAGGGGGCAATCTCGGAGCTTCAGGATTGCTTCGAACGCACTGATTGGAGCATGTTTGCCCATAATGACATCGAGGAATACGCATCCACCGTGCTATTCTACATCAACAGTTGCGTCGAGGTCGTCACGACCCATAAAAATATCAGGACATACCCCAACCAGAAACCCTGGATGAACGGGGAGGTCCGCTCGCTGTTGAAAGCACGCGACGCAGCATTTAAATCTGGCGACGCGGCGGCTTACAGTGCAGCTAGGACCAACCTAAAAAAGGGTATCAGGACTGCCAAAAGGAAACAGACACTGCGGATTGAGGATCATTTCCACAACAACTCGGACCCCCGGCGCATGTGGCAAGGCATCCAGTCCATCACTGACTACAAGAGTAAAAACACCAGCCCCCCGGTTAGCGATGCCTCCCTTCCGGAGGAGCTTAACAACTTCTACGCTCGCTTTGACAGGGACAACAGGGAGCCTGCTACCAAAGCCTTGCCACCCCCGGAAGACCAGGTGCTCACTCTGTCGACCTCCGACGTAAGGGGTGTTCTACGCGGAGTGAACACACGAAAGGCTGCTGGACCTGATAGCATCCCTGGACGGGTACTCAAGGAATGTGCTGATCAGCTGGCTGATGTCTTCACCGCCATCTTCAATCTGTCATTGGCCCAGGCAGTAGCCCCTACATGCTTCAAGACCGCTACCATTATTCCTGTGCCAAAGCAAACGGCTGTGACGTGTCTGAATGACTATCGACCTGTCGCACTCACACCCATCATAATGAAGTGTTTCGAGAGATTGGTCCTGGCTCATATCAAAGCCAGTGTTCCCGCCTCTCTTGACCAACACCAGTTTACCTATCGTGCAAACAGATCAACGGAGGATGCAATCACAACTGCTCTACACTCTGCATTGAATCACTTAGACGGTAAAGAGACCTACATCAGAATGCTGTTCATAGACTACAGCTCAGCATTCAACACTATCGTCCCCAACAAGCTGGCCACCAAACTCCGCACTCTTGGCCTGAACACTTCCCTTTGCAACTGGACCCTGGACTTCCTAACTAACAGACCCCAGTCTGTCAAATTAGGTAACCACACCTCCCCCCCCTGACCCTGAACACGGGGGCCCCACAAGGTTGTGTGCTGAGCCCCCTCCTCTACTCCCTCTTCACCCACGACTGTATGGCTGTTCATGGTTCCAACACCATCATCAAGTTTGCGGATGATACCACGGTGGTAGGCCAGATCACCAACAACGATGAGTCAGCCTACAGGGAGGAGGTCCAGCATCTCGTGAAGTGGTGCGCCGATAACAACCTGGCCCTTAACATCAAGAAAACCAAGGAAATCATTGTGGACTTCAGGAAGTCTAAAAGCGGAAGTCACACCCCCATCCACATCCATGGGGCTGTGGTGGAAAGGGTGGACAGTTTTAAGTTCCTCGGAGTCCACATCACGGAAGACCTCTCCTGGTCCCTCAATACCTCCTCTTTGGTGAAGAAGGCCCAGCAGCGCCTATATTTCCTAAGGAGGCTGAAGGGATGTAACCTGTCACCCCTGATCCTCTCTAACTTTTACCACTGCACAATAGAGAGCATCCTGACGAACTGTATCACAGTATGGTATGGCAGCTGTAGCTCCTATGACCGGAAAGCCCTGCAGCGGGTAGTCAAAACTGCCCAACGCATTACCGGCACCCGGCTACCGACCATAGAGAACATCTACCAGAAACGCTGTTTACGGAGGTCACTGACCATCATCAAAGACCCTACCCACCCCAGCCACAGTCTGTTTGCCCTCCTGCCATCTGGGAGACGCTACAGATGCATTCGCACCCAAACGACCAGATTTAGGAACAGCTTCTTTCCCAGGGCTGTCATCCTACTGAACTCCACAAATAAACTCTAAAGCCTGCACATCTGCCAATGCACTTTATTATGTTTATGTTTATGTATTACAAGCCAAATGAATGTTGAATGTTTAAATGTCTTAATCTAAATGTACACTCTCGGGAGCCGCAAGCCTACATTTCGTTGTACTGCACTTGTGCACTAACAATGACAATAAAGTTGATTATTATTATGATTATTTTTATTATAGATGATGCAGATATAACCTATTAGATTTGAATGGTAAGTTCAGAACTAGATCATGCTGATGTAAATAGAGTCAAGCAAGAGGGTAGAAATATGCAGGCAGTGTATACCATCTACAAGAGGCACTGCAGTAACTCGCCAAGCCTACTTTGACAGCACCTCCCAAACCTACAACCTCTACCATTTATAAGGACATGGGCAGCAGGAGCTTGGGAACACCACCACCTCCAAACTCCCCTCCAAGTCACACACCATCCTAACTTGGAAGTATATCGCCGTTCCTTCATCGTCATTGGGTCAAAATCCTGGAACTCGTTCCCTAACAGCACCATGGGAGTACCTTCACCACACGGACTGCAGCGGTTCAAGAAGGAGGCTCACCACTACCTTCTCAAGGACAATTAGGGATGGGCAATAAATCCTGTGAATGAATTAAAAAAAAAGGAAAACACTCAGGCAGCAAAAGCAGTGAATTTTGTTTGGATACATTTTGTCAAAAAAGAGTTGAAAAATGATCTGGTGGGAGCAGGATAGATGGTTATTGACAGTATTGATTTGAGGTATTCAAATATCAGACACAGTGGCCTGGAATTTGCGATGAGAATAATGGTGAGGCTATCAGCGCTCACCATTATAATTGTCACTGTAAACCTTCTGCCTTCCTGTCCTACCCATAAGGTAGTTTATAAACCGTCAACAGAATCAGAATCACAGAAACCCCACAGTGCAGATAGAGGCCATTTCGGCCCATCGAGCCTGCACCGACACATATCCCACCCGATCCCCGTAACCCCTACACCAACACATATCCCACCCTATCCCCGTAACCCCACGTATTTAATCCCCCTAACACTGAGGGTCAATTTATCATAGCCAATCAACCTAACCCGCACATCTTTGGACTGTGGGAGGAAACCGGAGCACCCGGAGGAAACCCACGCAAACACGGGGAGAATGTGCAAACTCCACACAGACAGTCGCCCGAGGCCGGATTCGAACCCGGGTCCCTGGCGCTGTGAGGCAACAGTGCTAACCACTATGCCACCGTGCTGCCCGAAGTGCTACAATAATCATTAGGATTCTTTTCCATGAACAAGATTATGGAGAAATTACCAAAATGATTCATGTATAAACGCCTCTTCCATTTTTGATTTATAATTGCTCGTCCTGATGACTGCGTTAGTAAAGCGATTGTGTAAATGAGCCAAACAGACCAGGAAGGTCCCAGGCCTGCTGCCCTGGCCTGTGCTGTGTTAGCTGGTAGCAGCAGGAGCAGTGAGAAGGAAACTACGTTTGGCCAAAGTGACACTGGGTGGGGAGGGGAAAAGTCAGCCACTCCTGATCGTTGGCCAGTGTCACCTGTCCGAAAGTGTACATCAGTGGTTGCCATTTTGGATCCACTATGATGCCCTCCAGGGTCAAATAGCCTGCCAACACTCATTCATCTTCAATGTTCACACATAGAGAATGGGCACTTGAGTGACATGAAATCCCATCCAGTGTGAATCAGCACCTTCAGGAACTGAGGGGTTACATACGAACGGAGAGGGGGGGCAGGTACATAAGAAAGAGGAGCAGGAGTAGGCCATACGGCCCCTCGAGCCTGCTCCGCCATTCAGTAAGATCATGGCTGATCTTTTACATCAACTCCATTTTCCCGCCCTATCTCCATATCCCTTCATTCCCCTAGAATCCAAAAATCTATCGATCTCAGTCTTGAATACACTCAACGACTGAGCATCTACAGCCCTCTGGGGTAGAGAATTCCAAAGATTCACAACCCTCTGAATGAAGAAATTTCTCCTCATCTCAGTCCTAAATGGCCGACCCCTTATCCTGAGGCTATGACCCCTAGTTCCAGACTCTCCAGCCAGGGAAAACAGCCTCTCAGCATCTACCCTGTCAAGCCCTGTAAGAATTTTATACGTTTCAATGAGATCACCTCTCATTCTTCTAAACTCCAAAGAATATAGACCCATTCTACTCAATCGATCCTCATAGGACAACCCTCTCATCCCACGTATCAATCTAGTGAACCTTCATTGCACCCCCTCCAAGATAAGTACACCCTTCCTTAGATAAGGAGACCAAAATTGTACTCCAGGTGTGTTCTCACCAAAGCCCTGTATAATAGCAGCAATACTTCCTTACTCATACTCCAGAACTCCTTGTTTCAATCTCTCCAATCAGGCTTCTGCCCTGCCATAAGACTGAAACTGCACTGACCAAGGTCACAAATGACATCCTATGTGACTGCGACAAAGGCAATCCATCCCTTCTCATCCTTCTCGACCTATCTGCAGCCTTTGACACGGTTGCCCACAGAATTCTGCTCCAATGCCTCTCCTCCGTCGTCCAGCTGGACGGGACTGCACTCGCCTGGTTCCATTCCTATCTTTACAGCCATAACCATAGAATCACCTGCAATGGCATCCCTTCCTGATCCCACACTGTCACCTGGGTGTCCCTCTGGTATCCTTGGCTACCTCCTATTTCTCTACATGCAGCCCCTCAGTGACATCATCCGGCAACACAACGTGAGTTTTCACATGTACGTTGATGATACCCAGCTCTACCTCCCCTCCACCTTGTCTCAAACCCTCCACCGTCTCTCTACTATCAGACTGCTTGTCTGACATCCAGCAGTGGATGAGTAGAAATGTCCTCCAATTAAATATCGGGAAGACCGAAGTTATTGTCTTTGGTTCACGCCACAAACTCCGTTCCCTTTCCATTAATTTGATCTCTCCTCACCAGCAACTGTCTAAGGCTGACCAAGTCTGTTCGCAACCTTGGTGTCATATTTGATCATAAATTGAGCTTCCTACCTCATATCCGTCCTATCACTAAGACCGCCCATTTCCACCTTTGTAATATCGCCCATTTCCACCCTTACCTCAACTTATCTGCAGCCAAAATGCTCATCCATGCCTTTATCACCTCTAGACTTGACTATTCCAAGGCACTCCTGGCCGGCCTCCCTAGTTCTACCCTCCATAAATTTGAGGTCATCCAAAACTCTGCTGCCCGTGGGCTAACTCCCACCAAGCCTCGCACACCCATCTCCCCTGTGCTTGCTGACCTACATTGGCTCCCAGTTAAGCAATACCTCAATTTTAAAATTCTCATCCTTGTTTTAAATCCCTCCATGGCCTCAACCCACCTTATCTCTGTAATCTCCTCCAGCCCTGGAATCCCCCTAGACCTCTGTGCTCCGCCTATTCTGGCCTTTTGAACATCCCCGATATTAAATGTTCCACCATTGGTGGATGTGCCTTCAGCTGCCGAGGTCCTAAGCACTGGACTTCCTGTAATGTATGTACCTTTAAGGGAGAGAACTACTTTTTACAGCTCCTGTATACTGTAGTACCGGCAGTGACCACACCTGTATATAAACCCTGAGTAGTGATCTGTACAGTTAGTTCTAGAGTAACCCTCATTCAGTAAACACCTGTTGTACCGTTTCTCCTGCAGTCTGTGTCTTATTATACACAGACACAACATTGGCGACGAGCAGATTCGAAACTACCTGCAACTCTGCATCACCTCCCAGGGATTCGCTCCTGGAGAACAGTGGAAGGAGGTCGAGTCCAGAAGCACGGGCGTCGACCACGGGCAACCGGCCAGTCATCCAGCGGAGATTTGAGCATCGCAGGGGAGGCTGTTGAGAGCCAGGCTTGGCTTTCCAGTCACGGTGGTCCAGCGAAACGGGCTGGCAACAGGTACTGCACAGACCCTTCCCGGACAGCGGCGGCTAGAGCCGACCGAGCGGCACAGAAAAAGGCCGAGCAGCATCGACGGGGGAGAGAGGGCAGAGCGCACAGGGCGCAACCGGTGTTCAGGACCGAGTGGCGTCAACGGGGGAGAGAGATGAGAGAGAGCAGAGCGCAGCCGGTGTTCAAGGGCCGAGCAGCGTCAATGGGGGAGAGAGGCGCGCAGGAAAACGCGAGGCGCTGCCATTGCCACGAGGACCGCAGAGAGCGGCATTGGCAGCAGCGCAGGAGCAGCGCACGAAACCCACAGGGCGTCGCCATTTGCCACGAGGACCGCCGAGAGCGGCATTGGCAGCAGCACGGGAGACGCCATTTTAAGTCGCAGCGGGGAAGAAAGGAAAGCGCGGGAGACGCCATTTTAAGCTGCAGCAGGGAAGAAAGGAAAGCGCGGGAGATGCCATTTTAAGCCAGTCTAACCACACCCAAAAATGCTGAAGAGTGGCAGTATCACAGCGTTCGACAATGAAGTCAAAGATTGGACGACATATGTCGAACGCATAGAAGTATACTGCAAGGTGAATGAAGTGCCAGATGACAAGAAAGCGCTGGTATTGTTGAATTCAATGGGTGCAAAAACGTATGGCTTACTAAGAAACCTAGTAACCCCAGAGAAGCCAGTAGAAAAGGATTTGAAAACATAGTCTCAATCCTACAGGACCACTTAAACCCCACACCGCTGCTGATAGCAGAAAGATTTAAGTTTCACAAAAGGAACCAGCATAAAGATGAAAGTAATGCTGAGTATTTAACGGAACTGCACAAGCTATCGAAACACTGCCAGTTTGGAACGTGACTAGCAGATACTTTAAGGGACAAGTTTGTGTGTGGGCTTCAAAGTGAAGGAACCCAGAAACGACTTCTATCAGAAAAGGATCTTACGCTGGACAAGGCTTTCAGCATTGCAGTATCACACGAAGCAGCAGCACGGGGCGCTGCAGAGATACAACGGAGACCGCAAGAATATGGCACAAATGAAATGTCATACGGAACAGTGAAGTGCTATCGCTGCGGCAGAACAACACACGACCATAAGGATTGCTGGTTCAAGGAAAAAGTGCGCAGACAGTGTGGAAAAGTAGGACACATAGCAAGAGTCTGCAGGTCGGGAAAGAAAACCAGCAGCAAGAAATCTCCACAGGAGAAGTACAAGAAGGTACATAAGGTGACGGAGAGTAGTTCAGACGAACAGAAAAGTGATACAGACTCCAGAAGCAAGGAGCTGGGTTGTCTGAAACTACATAATGTGATCAAAACGGAGGATCACCAAACTATCTGGGTCATGCTCAAGATAGCAGGAGTACAAGTGAAAATGGAATTGGACACAGGATCAGCCCTAACAGTCATAAACCGAAGGGACTACAAGTGGTTATTCTCACATATACCCTTGAGAGATACAAAGAATGTCTTGAAGACGTACACGGGGCAAAAAGTCTACCCCAAAGGAAAAATAAGGGTGAACGTTATATATAACGGCAAGGAAACACCAAAAATGGACCTATATGTATTGCCAGATGGAGGACCACCACTACTAGGATGTGAATGGATCCGGAAGATATAGCTAGATTGGCATTCCATACAAGCACTGACTGTAGATGCCAAAAAGGATGACGACGTCACACCTCGACGACTGTCAAAAATGCTAACTGACGCACAAGAAGTGTTCCAGCAGGGACTCAGAACACTAAAAAGCATAACAGCGATGATCAAAATAGAGGAAAATGCAAGCCCAAAGTTTTTTAAGGCCAGACCGCTACATTATGCGATCCGCCCAGCCGTCGAAGCAGAGCTGGAAGGTTTGGAACGTTCAGGAGTACTGTCCAAAGTGGACTGGAGCGAGTGGGCTACACCCATCGTTCCTGTAATGAAGAGGTCATAAGAACATAAGAACATAAGAAATAGGAGCAGGAGTAGGCCAAGCGGCCCCTCGAGCCTGCTCTGCCATTCAATAAGATCATGGCTGATCTGATCCTAACCGCCAATCTACTATCACAGAACCATCTCCTGAATCTAACAGAATTAGACACACGAAATAGGTGCAGGATCAGGCTACACGGCCCCTGGGCCCGCTCTGCTACCCACAGGGCCATGACCGATCCGAACCTAGACTCATGTCCAAATTCCTGCCCGCTCCCCATAACCCTTTATTCCCTTTACTTCTAGGAAACTGTCTATTTCTGTTTTAAATTTATGTAATGATGTAGCTTCTACAGCTTTTTGGGGCAGCATATTCCATGGACCTACCAGCCTCTGAGTGAAGTAGTTCCTCCTCATCTCAGTTTTGAAAGAGCAGCCCCTTATTCTAAGACTATGCCCCCTAGTTCTAGTTTCACCCATCATCGGGAACATCCTCCCCGCATCCACCCGTTCCAACCCCTTCACAATCTTATATGTTTCAATAAGATCGCCTCTCATTCTTCTGAACTCCAATGAGTAGAGTCCCAATCTACTCAAGCTCTCCTCATATGTCCATCCCCTCATCCCTGGGATTAACCGAGTGAACCTTCTTTGTACTGACTCGAGAGCAAGTATGTCTTTTCTTAAGTATGGACACCAAAACTGTATGCAGTATTCCAGGTGCGGACTCACCAATACCTTGTACAACTGAAGCAATACCTCCCTATTTTTATATTCTATCCCCCTAGCAATGAAAGCCAACATTCCATTGGCCTTCTTAATCACTTGCTGCACCTGCATACTAACCTTTTGAGTTTCGTGCACCAGGACCCCCAGATCCCTTTGTACTTCAGTACTTTCAGTTTCTTGCCATTAAGATAATAACTTGCTCTACGGTTTTTCCTGCCAAAGTGCATAACCTCACACTTTCCAGTATTGTATTCCATCTGCCAAATCTCTGCCCACTTACTTACCCTGTCTATATCCCCTTGCAGGTTTTTTATGTCCTCCTCACTCACTACTTTCCCTCCCATCTTAGTATCATCTGCAAACTTTGATATGTTACACTCGGTCCCCTCCTCCAAATCATTAATATAGATTGTAAAGAGTTGGGGACCCAGCACTGACCCCTGTGGAACACCACTAGTTACTGATTGCCAGTCCGAGAATGTACCATTTATCCCAACTCTCTGCCTTCTGTTAGATAGCCAATCCTCTATCCATGCCAGAATATTACCCCCAATCCCGTGATTTTTTATCTTAAGCAATAATCTTTTGTGTGGCACCTTGTCAAATGCCTTTTGGAAGTCTAAATACACTACGTCCACTGGTTCCCCTTTATCCACCCTATATGTTACTTCCTCAAAGAACTCCAACAAATTTGTCAAACATGACTTCCCCTTCATGAAATCATGCTGACTTTGTCCTATTAAATTATGATTATCCAAATGTCCTGTTACTGTCTCCTTAATAATGGACTCCAATATCTTACCTACCACAGATGTTAGGCTAACCGGTCTATAGTTTCCAGCCTTCTGTCTACTGCCCTTTTTAAATAAGGGCGTTACATTAGCAATTTTCCAGTCTGCCGGGACCTTTGCTGAGTCCAGGGAGTTTTGGAAAATTATTACCAATGCATCCACAATCCCTACCGCCACTTCCCTCAAGACCCTAGGATGTAAGCCATCAGGTCCAGGTGATTTATCCACCTTGAGTCCCATTATTGTACCGAGTACCACTTCCTTAGTGATTTTGATCGTGTTTAGCTCCTCCCCCCCATAGCCCCCTGTTTGTCCAGTGTTGGGTTTTCTTAGTGTCTTCTACTGTAAAGACTGATACAAAATATTCATTCAGTGTTTTTGCCATCTCCATATTTCCCACCATTAATTTCCCGGTCTCATCCTCTAAGGGACCAACATTTACTTTAGCCACCCTTTTTCTTTTTATATAACTATAAAAACTCTTACTATCTGTTTTTATATTTTTTGCTAATTTACTTTCATAATCTATCTTCCCTTTCTTAATCAATCTTTTTGTTATTTTTTGCTGTCTTTTAAAGTTTTCCCAATCCTCTATCCTCCCACTAGATTTGGCCACCTTATATGCCCTTGTTTTTAGTCGAATACTAACCTTAATTTCTTTACTTAGCCACGGATGGCTGTCTTTTCTTTTACACCCTTTTCTTCTCAGTGGAATATATATTTTATGGAAGTTGTAAAATAACTCCTTAAATGTACACCACTGATCATGTATCGTCTTACCCTTTAATCTATTTTCCCAATCCACTCTACTCAATTCCGCTCTCATACCTTCATAGTCTCCTTTATTCAAGCTTAGCACGCTTGTTTGAGATCCAACCTTCTCACCCTCTAATTGAATATGGAATTCAACAATGTTATGGTCACTCATTCCAAGGGGATCCTTTACTAGGACATTTATAATTAATCCTGTCTCGTTACACAGGACCAGATCTAAGGTTGCTTGCCCCCTGGTCGGTTCAGTTACATACTGCTCAAGAAACCCATCCCTAATACACTCAATGAACTCATCCTCAAGGCAGCCCTGCCCAATTTGATTTGTCCAATTAATATGATAGTCAAAATCCCCCATAATTATAGATGCTCCCTTATTACAAGCCTCAACTATTTCCTGATTGATACTCCGTCCAACAGAGTTGCAACTGTTCGGAGGCCTATAGACTACGCCCACTAGTGTTTTTTTCCCCTTATTATTCCTTACCTCCACCCAAACTGTTTCATTATCCTGATCTTTTGACCCAAAATCATTTCTCTGTATTACAGTGATACCTTCCTTTATTAACATAGCCACCCCACCTCCCCTTCCTTCCTGCCTGTCCTTCCTGATCGTTAAATAACCTGGTATGTTTAATTCCCAGGCATTGTCACCCTGCAGCCATGTTTCTGTAATGGCCACAAGATTATATCCATATGTAGTTATTTGTGCCATTAAACTCGTCTATTTTGTTACGAATGCTACGTGCATTCAGATAGAGAACTTTCAAATATGTTTTGTGACACTTAGTTCCTGCTTTTGCCCTTTTTATTACTTTACCTTTTACTCCAAACCTTCTGCCCCTTCCTGACACGCTCTGGTTTTTAATTTCCCCACTGCTACCTAAGTCTATGACCTTCTCTGTTGTCATTTTTTATTATTTGCTCTCTAAGAACCTCCCCCCCACTAGTTAGTTTAAAGCCCTCTCTACAGCCCTAGTTATATGATCCGCCAGGACTCTAGTCCCAGCACTGGCCAAGTGAAGCCCGTCCCAACGGAACAGCTCCCTCCTGCTCCAGTACTGGTGCCAGTGTCCCAGGAAGCAAAACCCATTTCTCCCACACCAGTCTTTGAGCCACGCATTTAACTCTCTGAGTAATATGCCTGGGGAACCAAAGAAGGTTCGCATCTGTGGGGACTTTAAGGTGACAGTGAACCCAATCCTTCACACTGTACAATATCCACTTCTGCGGATTGAAGATATTTTCGCCTCGCTATCTGGAGGGAAACGCTTCACTAAGATTGATCTGGCCCAGGCGTACCTGCAAATGGAGGTAGAAGAAGCCTCGAAACAGTACCTCATGATCAACACTCATAAAGGTCTCTACCAATACAACCGGCTGGTGTTCGGGGTAGCATCAGCTCCGGCTATTTAGCAAAGGGCAATGGAACAAGTCCTGCAAGGGATTCCAGGGACCCAATGTTATTTGGACGACATCCTGGTCACGGACGAAAATGACAGTGATCACCTCGCCAACCTGGAGCAGGTGCTCACTAGATTGAAGGAATATGGGCTCCGAGCTAATCGCCACAAATGCAAGTTTTTCCAGAAGCAGATCTCGTATTGTGGCCATGTTATTGATAAAGAGGGGTTACATAAGTCCCCTGAAAAGATTGAGGCAGTAGTCAAGGCTCCAGCACCAGAAAATGTGTCACAACTGAGGTCGTTCCTCGGGCTGGTGAATTACTACCATAAGTTCTTGCCGAATTTGTCTACAGTACTACACCCACTGAACACCCTACTGCAAACGGGGGTACCTTGGAAGTGGAGTGGCGAATGTAAACGAGCTTTCCAGAAGAGCAAAGCATTGATCACATCAAAAGAGGTGTTGGCTCATTTCAACCCAGCACTACCAATTCGGTTGGCGTGTGATGCATCACCCTATGGCATTGGAGCGGTGCTGTCGCACAAATTCCCGGACGGCTCGGAGAGGCCAGTAGCCTTTGCGTCTCGGTCACTAACCTCAGCCGAGCGTAACTACACCCAGATTGACAGGGAGGCCCTCAGCCTAGTGTGGGGAGTGAAAAAGTTCAATCACTATCTGTACGGGCAGAAATTCACCTTGCTGACTGACCACCAACCATTTGTCTCCATCTTTAATCCAAAGAAGGGCGTTCCGGTGATGACTGCGCAACGGCTACAAAGATGGTCCCTTTTTCTAGGGGCGCACCAATATGAAATCGCGTATAAGTGCACGAAACAGCTTGGAAACGCTGATGGGCTATCACGCCTGCCACTGCCTACTGCGGAGGAAGCACCAGCAGTGGATGCTGTCAAAATATTTCATTCGACTATAATTGAATGCTTGCCAGTAACTAACGCTGGTATAGAGAAGGAGACCCGAAATGACCCGACACTGTCTCGGGTATATGATTTAACGGTGAAGGGATGGCCAGCACATGGCGACTCACTGTTGCCAGCATTCTCATCCAGAAGAGAACAGCTGTCAGTATGCCAGGGGACCTTGATGTGTGGATCCCGAGTGGTAATTCCACACAAGTTAAGGGAGAGAGTGCTCAATGAGCTTCACGAAGGTCATCTGGGAGGGGTGAAAATGAAAAGCCTTGCTAGGGCTTATGTGTGGTGGCCAGGGATCGATCAGCAAATCGAGGACCTGACAAAGGGCTGCTCAGGATGTCAGAAGGTCCAAAATGCACCACTACATACCCCTCTACACCCATGGGAGTGGCTCTCATCTCCTTGGCAACGGGTGCATATAGATTTTGCTGGTCCATTCATGGACTCAATGTTTTTAATAGCCGTGGATGCGCACTCGAAATGGCCTGAGGTGATCAAAATGTCCTCCATCACCACGGAGAAAACTATTGCAGTCCTACGGACCATTTTTGCCAGGAACGGCTTGCCAGAGCAGATTTGCTCTGATAACGGACCACAGTTTGTGTCCGAAGAGTTTCGAAGATTTATGAAAAGGAATGGGGTAAGGCAGTACACATCTGCCCCATAGCATCCAGCCACAAATGGATTGGCTGAGAGATTCGTACAAACCTTTAAAAAAGCAGTAAAGGCCATGTGCGATGACGACGTTCCACTGCAGTATAAGGTGGACAATTTCCTGTTAGCCTACAGAAATGCGACACATGCAGTCACCAACCAGGCCCCGGCCATGATGTTCTTTAACCGAAGGTTGAGATCTCGTCTGGATTTGCTCAGACCAAATGTACGAAGAGATGTTGAGAGTAAGCAATTCCAGCACATCAATGAGAAGCCGACAAGGAGCTTCAATGTAGGGCAACCAGTCTTGGCCCGCGACTACCGAACAGAGAAATGGCAACCAGGAACGATATGCACACGGCAGGGGCCACTAATGTACACAGTGGATGTTGGGGAGAACATTGTGAGACGCCATGCTGACCAGATCCTAGAGTCACAGGAACGAGTCAACCCCATGTCTCGGCCATACGTACCTGGTGAGGAACCCGACGTACAGGTCGCATCTACCTCAGAAACAATAGCATTGGAAGCTGATGAATCAACTGGCGACAGGGTGCTAGATTCGCCTCTGCACCAAGAGCGAGACACTCGGGAAAGGCGTTATCCAGAAAGAATCAGGAAGCCTCCCCAAAGACTGAATTTATAAATAGACTATTTTCAGCTAATGTTGCATGTTAAAAGTGTTAATTGTAATTAGTTTGATATTTAATTGTTAAATGAGTGTTATGGTACTGTTAATCTAAAAGGGGAGGAATTGTAATGTATGTACCTTTAAGGGAGAGAACTACTTTTTACAGCTCCTGTATACTGTAGTACTGGCAGTGACCACACCTGTATATAAACCCTGAGTAGTGATCTCTACAGTTAGTTCTAGAGTAACCCTCATTCAGTAAACACCTGTTGTACCGTTTCTCCTGCAGTCTGTGTCTTATTATACACAGACACAATACTTCCCTCCCTAAATCTCTCTGCCTCTCCACTTCTCTTTCTTCCTTTAAGACACTCCTTAAAACCTACTTCTTTGACCATATGTGTGCCGCTGACTGGGAGATCCTGTCTATGTCTCCAGTAAAGCGTGGCCACCAGGTCCAGCAGAGAGCAAGTCTTCTTCTAGGAAGCTGCAGATGTCTGCCATCACCTGACATGGCAACCTGAGCCTCCTGAGAGACTGCTGTTCAGACATGTCAAGGAAACTGAACCTCTGCCTGTAGACGCTGCTTCGTAGGTAGTGCCTCCTGTGAGTTGCACCCCTCTGCTGCTGCCCTCTCTGCTGCTGTCCTCTCTGCTGGTCCCCTCTCTGCTGGTCTCCTCTTTCCTGTGCAGCTACAGATCTGTGACCAGCAGGCTACTGTTGCTGGTGCTGATGCTGGTCATGTTGCTCCTCATCTGAGGTCCAATCTAAGACAGCCAAAGCGCCATAAATCCTGATGTGATAGAACAAACCTCCAAAGTGTAGGAAGTAAACTCTCAGCAAAAGTACCGTGAACGCCTTTTCCCACAAGCAGGTAAGAAAGCAGCTGTGAGTACTGAGTATTTATTGTCATATTTCCATGAGCTAGATTGACCCCTCAATTGCCACTGTGATCTCGCCTTGCTTTCACTGGTGAGTTTCAGGAAGCCCAGAAAACCCGTGGACCCAATGTTAAACTCAAAAGTTTGCGTAAATATCACTCTAATTGAGCAATTAACATATGTTAATTGGCAACCTGCCTCTCCCAAGGGGCTTGAGCGTACGTAACCTAACGCACTCAAGTTAAAGCGGAAGTCGGCGGGTTGGAACCGGCTTCCCGACGCACTGACATTTTTGTAGGTTTTAACCCCCCACTTGCACCCAAACCCAGGTGCTCCGCCACATTAAAATTCCCCTCATTATTTCAGTGCACGAATGGTAAATCTATGAAATAGACTCCCTAGGGAGATGGTGGAAGCAGAAAGCATTGATTCATTCAAATACAAATTAGATAGATTTCTTTCAGAAAATAATGATTTGTGATACTGTATATGAGTAATTTGAGACATGACAATTGGTAATTGTAGCTCGCTTGGGAGGAACAAACCATTTCGGACCTGTGGTTCCCAAAGCTTTCCACCACTGCTGGATTTTCCTCACCTCATGTCTGGCTCTCCTGTAGACTAATTGATAGAGATTGATTGCCATGATTAGTCAACAACTCATTATAGTACCATGTGACGATCAGGATAGTAGAAGGTGAATAAAATGGACCTTGGTCTTTTTTCCTATCTAGCAATTCCTATGTTCCTGATTCTTCCTGAGGAAAGAACATAAGAACATAAGAATGTAAGAAATAGGAGCAGGAATAGGCCACTTGGCCCCTCGAGCCTGCTCCGCCATTCAATAAGATCATGACTGATCTTGGGGGCTCAAAACCAATTCCCCGCTTGCTCCCCATAACCCGTCACTCCCTTATCTTGTAAAAATCTGTCTATCTTCACCTTAAATGTATTTAATGACCCAGCCTCCACAGCTTTCTGGGGCAGAGAATTCCACAGATTTACGACCCTCTGAGAGAAGAAATTCCTCCTCATCTCAGTTCTAAAAGGGCGACCCTTTATTCTGAAACTATGCCCACATAGCTTCCACAGGTGCCACCAACCTTCTGGTAGTTCACTCAATTGTCCCTTCTTCATGCGTCGAGCCGGTGACTATTGTTAGATAAGCAAACATGGCAGCCAGTGACGTGTATTACTGAGCACCTTTTTAATCTTTTCTTGGAGAAGGGATTGCCCTCAGGTTTATTTTGACTTCAGTGTATTTCACTGTGAGAGCATCACAGCCAAACACAATCCTGTTCTCACTCAACATTGCAGCAGAGGTTCAAGCTCTGTGCCCAGACAAGAGCACATAATCTAGGCCAACACTTGGGGTACTGCGTGAGGGCTAACTTGTCATAGGTGCATTACATGACTTCTAGCTCCAGTGGTTTGGGTGGATTTGAAAGGTCCCACAGTATTTTTTGAAAAAAAGCAGGGGGCTTCTCCTGTTGTTCTGTGCAACACGCTTTCTTCAACCAACGTGGCAAAAACAAACTAACTGGTCATTTGTCTTATTTCCGTTTGTAGAACATTACTAGTACAGAATGTTTGAACAGTCACTGGGCAGCACGGTGGCATAGTGGTTAGCACTGTTGCCTCACAGCGCCAGGGACCCGGGTTCAAATCCGGCCTCGGGTGACTGTCTGTGTGGAGTTTGCACATTCTCCCCGTGTTTGCGTGAGTTTCCTCCGGGTGCTCCGGTTTCCCCCCACAGTCCAAAGATGTGCGGGTTAGGTTGATTGGCTATGATAAAAAATTGGCCCTTAGTAGTGTTAGTCTAATTCTGTTAGATTTCAGGAGATGGTTTTATTCCTGTTCCTGGCTGGGGTGGAGATCGCCTTTACAGAAGGTAAGTACTGTAGAAAATATAGGGACAGAGTGATCTCCCGGAAGAATTTCGATCGCCTAGATGGGTCGGAGAGGAATTTCCCAGATTTTTTCCTCCCAAATTGGCCATTGGGTCTTTATCTGGTTTTTCGCCACTCCCGGGAGATCACATGGGTTCGGGTGGATGCAGAGTGATAGAAGATTTGAGGTTAGGATCAGATCAGCCATGATCTTATTGAATGGTGGAGCAGGCTCGAGGGGCCGATTGGCCTACTCCTGCTCCTATTTCTTATGTTCTTATGTTAGGGGGGATTAAATACGTGGGGTTACGGGGACAGGGCTTGGATGGGATGGCCGTCGGTGTAGGGACCGGGTGCTAGGGTTTGGATGATCAGCCATGATCTCGTTGAATGGTGGAGCAGGCTCAAAGGGCCGAATGGCCTACTCCTGCTCCTATCTTCTATGTTTCTATGTTTCTGGAAATAATTCATAGTGTAAAGCACTTTCAGCGAAGATTCACCAGGCTGATACCTGGGATGGCAGGAATGACGTATGAGGAGAGAGTGGGTCGATTGGGCTTGTACTCGCTGGAGTTTAGAAGAATGAGAGGGGATCTCATTGAAACTTATAAAATTCTGGCAGGACTGGACAGACTAGAATGCAGGGAGGATGTTCCAGATGGTCGGGGAATCCAGAACCAGGGGTCACAGTCTAAGGATAAGGGGTAGGCCTTTTAGGACAGAAATGAGGAGGAATTTCTTCACCCAGAGAGTGGTGAACCTGTGGAATTCTCTACCACAGAAGGCAGTAGAGGCCAATTCATTAAATATATTCAAGATGGAGTTGGATATATTTCTTAAGGCTAAAGGGATCAAGGGGTATGGGGAGAAAGCAGGGACAGGGTACTGAATTTGGATGATCAGCCATGATCGCATTGAATGGTGGAGCAGGCTCGAGGGGCCGAATGGCCTACTCCTGCTCCTATCTTCTATGTTTCTATGAGACATTTCAACATGATAAGCGCCTATGTAACTGCAAGTAATATCATCTAGTATTTTACTGGCACTTTGAGTTAGGAGCAAAAATCTGTGGCAAATATACAGCTGAGGTCAAGGATTGCAGATAAAAAATGTACATAGATTTAGAGAACTAAAAAATGTCATAAACCTGGAAATTACTTGAGTGGTTTTCTCATATAAATGTTTAATGCACTTGTGTCAAATTCCTCTCTCCACTACTTTAACAAAGACTGTTTAAAGCAATAAACAGTTATTTCCAGGATTTAATTTTTTTTTAAACTTGAATAATCTGTTCTCGAAGAGAAGGTCAAAAAGGTGTCCAGTAACAGCAGTGACTGACTATCAGATTTGGCTACATAACATTCACTGCATTTGACAGCAACTCATTGTATGTGAAGTGCTTTGAAACGTTTCTGAGAGATGTGACGTAAATACACATCTCTTTTCTTTCATCACTGTCCCACACTTGATAAGGATACCCTTTGTGAAGGATGTAAACAGCTGGTAACCTCTGCACCCTTAACATCACCTTCCTTATATGGACATCTCTACTGCCTCCATATTGTCAGACTGCCTGTATGACATCAAATCTTGGATAAGTCACAGTTTCTTCCAGCTCAGCATCAGCAAGACTGACGTCGTTGGGCAGGATTTTCATTCAGGAGTCGGGCTGGAGGCGGGACTACAACTTTCGGGGTTGTAGTCCCGCCTCCATCGAGATGCGGCCAATCCACGCGATTTTAACTTGATTGATTGTGTTGAGCCCGCCCAGCGGGCCCAGCAGGCCAATTAAGGGCCACCCAGCAACAGGTGACGTCACAGACTGAAATTTCATTTGTCAAGAGGTTTTGACAAATGAAATATCAGTGTTTCACAGCTGTTTGAAGCTGTCAAACACTGACAGTCTTACTTCTAACCTGAGTCCTCCACAGACTCAGTTAGAAATCTCTCCTGCACAGAAAGCTGAAGGCTGTCACTTTTGACAGTTTGCAGCCATTCTGCTTTCTGTGCCGGTGAGATGAGAGACTCCCGAGACCTAAAGGAAGGAAGGCTGAAAAGGTAAGAAAAGGTCATTTAAACTTCTTTAATCACTTTAGACACACCAAACACACTTACCTTTGCACTCATGCACACATCACTCACCTGAACACTGACATCTCGACCCCTTCAAGCCCTTCAACCCGACGGCCCACCTCCTCTAACTTGGCGTGGTTTGGAGCCATCGGACAGCCCACGCTTCAACCTTAAAAATAGGGATTAGGCTAAAAACAGCCTGATAACTACCTGTTAACAGGCAGTTAATTGGCATTAATCCCGTCCCGCCTCGGGTAGGCGGGCCCCAGTGCGGGGCGGGTACCCACCTACTTTGAAACTGGCATGGAGGCGGGTTTAGGTGCGGGATGGGGTCGGGACCCCCGATTTCGGGATTTTAACCCCCCACACGCCTCCAATTCCGACTCCATGGCCCAATGAAAATCCTGCCCGTTGTCTCCGGTCCCTGCTGCAATCTCCACTACTTTATCCCTCCCCATCCCAGCCACTGTCCTTTTCAACTCCGAGTTGAGCCATAAACCCCACATCCTGTCCACTACCAAGACCGCTTTCTTCCTCCTCCACAACATTGCCAACTCCGCCTCTACTTCAACCGCTTCACCCCTGAGACTTTTATTCATGTATTTGTCTCCTCAAGACTCAACTACCTCGATACTTTCCTGACTGGTCTCCCGTCCTCAATAAAATACCAACTTCTTCAAAACTCTGCCACATGTATTGTGTTCCGCACACATACCCACTTGCCCATCACCCCTGTCCTCACTAATCTATGCTGGCTCCCAGTCCCCCAATGTATCACATTTAAAATCATTGTTTACATCTATAAATCCTTGTGGCGTGCATCACCATATCTCTGTATTCTCCTCTAGCCCTATATCCCCTTCCAAACATTCCATTTCTTTGGCTCTGGCCTTCTCTGCACCCACCAACCTGAGAGTGTCTTGGACATTTAACTTGTTCTTCTGTTTACTCCTGTTATTAAATATAACATACGTCATTAACTCAAACACATTCTGTCCTTGAACAGAGTGTGAATATTATTATTCATAATTTGGGACGGAGCCAGCATGCACTAAATTCTTTGGCATATCCAACTTCTTTGTACCAGCTTATGAAAAAAATGTCAAATTGTTATTATAAATTATGGTATTCATTAGATATCACAGTCGTGGCGCGTTACTACCCAAAATCAAAAAGAATTCCTTCCTTGTTTCAGGTACAACATGTTTACAGAAACATTTTGAGCTGGATCAGATGTTTCTAAACTAGCCTTTTCCTGTTAGATAAGTCCCTTCTGTAAAGTTGAGTCAGGAGTCATGTCTTCAACTGGTATTGAAGGGCCAGCAAAAAATAGTTAACTCATTCATTCCTTAGAACTAAAGATTGTTTCCTTCAACATTTCAATTTATGTGTCAGGGTTCTGTGGTGACCCTGTGTTTTCATTGTTTAAATATACCAATGGCAATCTATAAATTGCTATTTCTGAACTTTATTGTTGCCCTGTTACTCATAGATCTCCTTTGCATTGTTCACAGGTAAAACAGGAAGAACCTGGGCTTTAAACCACTCCTGATTGCACAGCTGTGGATACAGTTTTCTGATAAGTAATAGCTCTCGCTGAACACCTGACAATCTGAGGAAAATTTAACGAGTGAAGATTCAGCCAGGTTCTGACGACGTGCAAATGGCTAAATCGTCTGGGGATTCAAGGGCTGCGCTGTAAGACGTTGGAAGCTCTGGGTTCTAGAAATCTTCGTGTGCAAGCTGAGACATACTTGGAAATTCATGGAATTGTGAAGATGTAGAACCCCTGTACTGTCGTAATTTACTATTTCCTGACATGTTCGTTACGTGAACCTCAATGGAGAGTTCTCCTTTATTGGGTGGTCGATAATATGATTGGTTGGTGGCAGGGAGAGGACAGACTCCTGTAAATAGCTCTCAACCATCAATTCCCAGTGATTTATCCTCTTAGTTGTACCAGCAGTAAAGAAATTGAAGTTTATCACCAACACTTTATTTAGACCAATAAAGTATGAAGTAAGTGCGCATGTATTAAAAACAACAAGGCAGCACGGTGGCATAGTGGTTAGCACTGTTGCCTCACAGCGCCAGGGACCCGGGTTCGAATCCAGCCTTGGGCAACTGTCTGTGTGGAGTTTGCACATTCTCCCCGTGTTTGCGTGGGTTTCCTCCGGGTGCTCCGGTTTCCTCCCACAGTCCAAAGATGTGCGGGTTAGGTTGATTGGCTATGATAAATTGACCCTTAGTGTTAGGGGGATTAAATACATGGGGTTACGGGGATAGGGTGGGATATGTGTTGGTGTAGGAGTTACGGGGATCAGGTGGGATATGTGTCGGTGCAGGCTCGATGGGCCGAAATGGCCTCTATCTGTACTGTGGGGTTTCTGTGATTCTGTGATTCTGTGAAAATAGAGGGCACAATCTTAAAATTAGAGCTATGCTATTTAGGAGTGAAATCAGGAAGTAACTTCTCACACAAGGGTAGTAGAAATCTGGAACTCGTTCCCCCAAAATGCTGCGTCAATTTAAATTTTTAAGACTCAGATTAATAGATTTTTGTTGGGTAAGGGTATCAAGGGATATGGAGCTAAGGCAGATAAATGGAGTTGATGTACAGATCAGCCATGATCTAATTGAATGGTGGAACAGGCTCAGCCAGAGGAAATAGCTTTTCTGTATCCATCCTTAATCATAATGGGCCGTATTTTCCGATCGGAGGCTTCCCGCGTGTGGAGGCCTCCGATCTGGAAAAAAATCTACGGACTTACCTGAGGGCTCCTGAGGTCCAGACACTTCCGCTCCTGGGCCTCTCCAACTCGAAATGCGCAGGGCCCACGTATCCCAGAGGCGCAGGCGGTTCGCAAGCGTCCCTGGGATCACGTGGGCCATGGGGAGACAATCAAAGAAGGGAATCTCCCTTCATACACTTGACAGATAGACCTGTCAAATATATGAATGAAGGTCACCCCAAAAACACTGCAAAACATTAAATAATTTTTTTTTAAATCACATTTTAAAAATTAGTTGGAATTACAATAAATTAAATATTTTAAACAAAAACTTAATTTTTTGAAAAATAATTGGGCTAAAAATAAACTTACCTTTTTTTAAAGTATTTTAAAATGATAAATGAGTGAAAAAATGTTTTTTTTTACTTTTTTCGACTCTTATGCTGGTAAAAGCAGGCCTTATGCATGGTTTTACCAGGCATAAGGGCCTAGAAATTCAGTATAGCCACTTTTGGGGCGGTAAAGTCGGGCGGCCGCTAAAGTTTGCGCTCGGCGCAAAGTCGCACCCCCTTCGCCGATATTCAGTCGCATCGCCCCAAGAGGTTGCTGCTGCGCTAAAACAGGCGATGCACGACTATCTTTAGGCGCTAAGGCGGCGGTGCTGAGCGATACCCCCGAGGCCGGGTGCAGCGCCGGTGCGACGAGTTGCTGATTGACGGCAGACACTCTGGCGCCAGTCAGCTCTTAAAGGGGGAGGGTGGATTTGTTTGCCTGCCACGCCCTGCACACTGCAGCCCTCAACCTAGGCCTGACCACTTCAGCTTCACCTGCACAACGCCCAGGGCTATGGAGAAGGCCAGGGAGAGAGCGCAGCGCTTCAGCGACGGTGACCTGAGGCTGCTGGTTGGCGGAGTGGAGCGCAGGCGCCATGTTCTGTTCCCAGAAGGTGGCAAGAGGCCGCTGCCCAGCGCCTACCGGAAAGCCTGGAGGGAGGTCTCAAACAGGGTGTCTTCCAACAGCGTGGTTGCCAGGACTCCTGTGCAATGCCGGAAGAAGTTCAACGACCTCACTCGGGTTGTCAGGGTGAGTACCCTTTCCAGTGTCCTCCTCATCCCTGCATGTGCACCTCACTTTATGGGCAAAGGGACCTGAAAGCCCTAATGGCCAGCCCTCATCCAGCAGCTATGGGACTGTCATGAAAATCACTTGCACATTCAGCACTTTACACACTGTACAAGCTATTCGACCATGGGAGGCATTGCAGACAAGATCAGGGCTTCACACTGTACAAGCTATTCGACCATGGGAGGCATTGCAGACAAGATCAGGGCTTCACACTGTACAAGCTATTCGACCATGGGAGGCATTGCAGACAAGATCAGGGCTTCACACTGTACAAGCTATTCGACCATGGGAGGCATTGCAGACAAGATCAGGGCTTCACACTGTACAAGCTATTTGACCATGAGAGGCAGTGCAGACAAGATCAGGGCTTCACACTGTACAAGCTATTCGACCATGGGAGGCAGTGCAGACAAGATCAGGGCTTCACACTGTACTTAGAGACCGTCCTTTCTCTTGCAGACCAAGGTGGCGCACAACCGGCGGAAACGAATTGACACCGGGGGAGGCCGTCCTGACGTTAAAGAGCTCTCCGACCTCGACCAGCGTGTGGAGCACATTATGGCAGGCCGGCTGATTGGCCCCGTCGCCAGTGGAGATGCCGACCCTGTTCTGGGCACCAATGGTAAGGGCATCACCTTTTTGACCTCGCTCGTTCCACTTGCGCCTCAGATCAGCATCCTTTGCCACTGTCCGACCAATGCATTGAATGGCACCACTCATGCCTCCCTCGCTGCTGCCCTGTCCTCACTCTAAAGCTACTCTTGTGCCTTCCTGCTTTCAGATGGTGAATCGCCAGGTGAGGAGGCGGGCCCTCAAGCTGCCACTGTCAGCGCTTCGGAATACGAGGAGGACGAAGAGGAAGCCAGCCCATCAGTGCCACCCTCAGCCGCGCCAGCCCATGGCGATGTAGGGGACACGTCTTCCCTGGAGGGGAGCCGGGGGGAAGGGTCGGAGGAGAGTGAAGCTCCGGGGCCCAGCGGCCTGCAGCAACGCGGGAGGGGTGGGGAAGCTCGGCGGACTTCTCCCCAGAGGGTGAGTGCGGCCTCCAGTCCTGCGACGGTCAGCGCAGAGGAGGTGCGGCTCCTGGAGGAAATGGCCGTCCAGGCTGAGCACAGGCACAATGAGCTCATGGCTGCAGTGGCAAGGATGCCTGACTCCATTGAGTCTTTGTCAAGGAGTGTGCAGCAATTTGGAGCAGCACAGGCCAGGAGTCTACAGGACTTCGCGGCAGCACAGGCGGCGTCGAGCCAAGTGCTCAGTCGTGCCGTCCATTCACTGGCTGTTGTCATGCGGACACAGACCAGGGCCACACGGGCACTAACTGCTGCCACCCTCGCTGGATCAGCCGGGCATCGCCAGGGCACTCGCCGCGCAGTAGCAGCCCAGCAGTCTGTTCTTCAGCTGTTTGCTGCGCATGCTGCAGTGCTGGCCCGTGCGAGTGCCAATGTCTCAGGCGACCAGCGAGCACCTGCGATCTGCCAGGTTGGCACCATTCCTGCAGCCGACACTGCCACTCCGCCATTGCAGCTGCCACGAGCCGCTGGACAGACTGCTGCCGCCCAGCCAGAGTTGGAGCAGTCAGCAGCCGGCCACTCCAAGGCCAGAGCTGGTGCAGGCCGACCCCCAAGGGCATCTGCCGTCTCGCCATCTGCCCCTCAGCAGCCTTCCCCCAGCCTTGCTGCAGCCACTGGCCTCCCATTGAGGAGGAGCTGCAGGGTGGGCAGGGTCCAGGCAAGGATGCGAAAGGCATCGCCCTCGCAGGGCAAAAAGTAGAAGGAATGCACAAATGCCTGGTGCTTTTTGTAAGGCCGAGACTGGTGCAGTTGTGTTTTTGTAAGGCCGAGACTGGTGTCTTTCTTTCTTTTTGTAAGGCTGAGACTGGTGCAGTTGTGTTTTTGTAAGGCCGAGACTGGTGTCTTTCTTTCTTTTTGTAAGGCCGAGACTGGTGCAGTTGTGTTTTTGTAAGGCCGAGACTGGTGTCTTTCTTTCTTTTTGTAAGGCCGAGACTGGTGCAGTTGTGTTTTTGTAAGGCTGAGACTGGTGTCTTTCTTTCTTTTTGTAAGGCCGAGACTGGTAGTTTTGTGTTTTTGGAGGGGGCTTCTCCACATGAGGATGTAATGTGGGAAGGGCAGAGGTTTGCAATAAATTATTGTTGTTAAATTGCAGTGTGCATGGTTTTTTGGTTAAGTCCTGGTTGCCCTGCTCGGCTGAAGGCTTGTGGAGCGGCTACATTCATCTGCTGACATTGGCACAAGCCATTCCCTGAGAGGGGGCCTAGAACCGACGTTCAATAAGCCGGCGACGGGCGGCCCTTGCACTTTCTGCCTCCCTCCTGTGCTGGTCCTCCTCCTCCTCCTCCTCCTCAGGTGGTCCTCCAATCTCTGGTGACAGTGCCTGAGTCCTGCGGATAGCCAGGTTGAGCAGCATGCAGCAAACGACCACGAAATGGGAGACTCGCTCCGGCGAATACTGTAGGGCTCCACCGGAACGATCCAGACAGCGGAACCGTTGCTTCAGGACGCCGATTGTTTGTTCGATGATGTTCCTGGTCGCTTGATGGCTCTTATTGTATCCCTCTTCAGCAGGGGTGCTGGGCGCACAGAGCGGGGTCATCAGCCAGGTACACAAAGGATAGCCTTTGTCCCCGATAAGTCATCCTCGTGGGTGAGGCTGTGCCTGGAACATGTCTGCCACAGAAGTCTGTCGCAGGATGAAGGCATCGTGGCTGCTGCCTGGAAAGCGGGCATTGACAGCTAGGATGAGCTGCCTGTGGTCACACACCAGCTGGACGTTCAACGAATGGTAGCCCTTCCGGTTGCGGTAATCCTCGGCATTCTCCAGAGGTGCCCGCAAAGCCACATGCGTGCAGTCAATGGCGCCCTGCACCATGGGGAAGCCCGCGAATGCTGCAAAGCCCATTGCACGCTGTTGCTGCTTGGCAAGGGCCATGGAGAAGGAGATGAACTGACGTCTCCTTTTGAAAAGGGCATTGGTCACCTGGCGGATGCAGCAATGCACGGCAAACTGGGAGATGTTGGCAATGTCCCCAGTAGCGGATTGGAAGGAGCCGGTGGCATAGAAGTTGAGAGCCACCGTCACCTTCACTGCCACCGACAGAGACGTCCTGCTCCTCGGCTGTGGCATCAGATCACTGCCAAGCAGGTGGCAGATCTCTGTGACCACCTCCCTTCTGAATCGCAGCCTCCGAACACACTGCTCCTCAGACATGTTGAGATAGGAGAACTGCTGGCGGTATACCCTGGGTGGGTAAGGCCTCCTTTCCCGACGCCTGTTGCCCCCTCTCCGTCTAGCCAGGGCTGCCACTCTCTCACGGCGTCTGTGAGCCCTTTGGATGTAATTGAGAAAGCCAGCGTTTACACCCATTGCAGCCCCCATAATATGCTGGCAAACAATGAGATGTCAATGAAGGCAAAGACAAGTGGAAAGCTGTGGCCTGAAGCCACAAGTACCTGTCCGAGTGTTGGGCCAAAGCAGAAAGCTCTCTACCTTGGTCTCTCTCCAAAGATCCGTTTCTCAAGAAGGAGTGCTGCGAAATGGCAGCCTTTTATAGTGCAGGAGGAGTGCCCTTTAATTTGCGCCCCCCGCGCCCCGCATCGACTGAGCACCGTTCCACTCTAACAGTCGCTAGGGGCGCCAGGCGCACAATGGGGCGTCGCGAATGAATTTCCGGTTGGGGGCGCACAAAGGGCGTTGCACGAGGGAATGACGTCATAATCTGCACGCGCAGCTGAGCGCGCGCAAAGACTTTGCGCCGCCGCTAAATCTCTAGTGAAGTTGGGGCGAGGCGCAGATCGCGCTGCGCCCGGCCGCTAGCCGCCTAGCGCCCGACATCTACTCCTCCTAAGGCGCTACCGGCTGGCGCAACCAACTGAATTTCTAGGCCAAGATTTCTAAGGGTTTTCTGCGGGCGGAGGTTCTCCAGAAAGCGGGCAGGCATCCGATCTGTTGCAAGCATTCTTGACAGATCGGAAATGCCGGTTTTCAGTGCACGCGCTTGGCATACCTGAAACCGGCATTTCCGATGTCCCTACGGCCAGGCTTCCGTCGATGGGTCACTGCAGGCCGGGTGATTAATGTTGCATTCATGTAACCACGGGTGCTTGTGTGCCCGAGATTCTGGGCGCAATGTCATGAACGCCCCCGAGCGGGCACAATCGGCGGAATCTCACTATTTCAACTTGGGGGCGTGGCCTGTTTTATGAGCGGGGACTGCTTCAGGCAAATGGACTTTTGAACCAATGTAAAAGATCATGGTTACTCCTGCATAAAGTGAAAGAAAGAAAGACTTGCATTTAAATAGCGCCTTTCATGACCACCAGACGTCCCAAAGCGCTTTACAGCCAAAGAATTACATTTTGAAGCGTAGTCACTGTTGTAATGTAGGAAACGCAGCAGCAAGTTCCCACAAACAGCAATGTGATAATGACCAGATTATCTGTTTTTAGTGATGTTGATTGAGGGATAAATATTGGCCAGGACACCAGGGATAACTCCCCTGCTCTTCTTCAAAATAGTGCCATTGGATCTTTTACGTCCACCTGAGAGAGCAGACAGGTCCTCGGTTTAACGTCTCATCCAAAAGATGACACCTCCGACAGTGCAGCACTCCCTCAGCACTACTGGAGTGTCAGCCTAGATTTTTGTGCTCAAGTCTCTGGAGTGGGACTTGAGCCCACAACCTTCTGACTCAGAGGCATGCCTACTACCAAATGAGCCATGGCTGACATAACTCTCTTGCTTTCTTTCTATAAAGTGGTTATGGGCACAACTCACTTACGCTTAACATTCTGTGATCTTTAGTGCTATTTCATTCAATTCCGCCCAGATTAAACAGATATGTGGACGGAAATCATGTGGAAACGCCAGGCCATCCACTTACTGTTGATTGCTGAGTACTGTGCTCAACATTTTCTGTTATTAATGCTCAGATCTGTCCCCAGTACTCCTACCACCAGTTTGTAGCATACAGTGTTTTGTGTGCTCATTAGCCAGCATAACAAGAAGTCAACAATGACAACTGAATTTGACACTGGTCATGCTGGAAGAAAGGCCTTGAAGCTCTTCAGGTAAACAACAACGGGGGAGAATTCTACAAGCAAGAAAAGCAATATATGAAGCCTTGCTGCTGTTCCGTGCAGTCTTTTTTAAATTGATACAGAATGTTGAGTCCAGCAGCTCTTCTGCCCCTGGCGTTACATGGATGTCTGATTTAAATGTTAGACACCCCAGAGTCCTGAGAATGACTGATAGCCCATCCTTGCCCAGCCTCTAAGAATCTCTCTCAGTTCTGGAGGACGGGACTGTTTTTAAATCAAGTCATGCAGGATGGATTTGTACTTTGTAAATACCACACTGTAGTGTATGGAGAATTGAAGAGAGTGGCAGAGTGGTTTGGAGAAGGGAGAATTAAGCTAGAATCTACCTCAGGCAGACAACTGATGATGAGAGCATGTGAAAAGTTCACTGCATACTTCTTTTGGCAGGACCAGGCACTATGTGAGCGTTCAAATAAACTGGAAATGCAGGAAATCTGAAATAAAAATCTAAATGCTAGAAATGCTAAATGCAGCACGGTAGCATAGTGGTTAGCACTGTTGCCTCACAGCGCCAGGGACCCGGGTTCGAATCCGGCCTCGGGCGACTGTCTGTGTGGAGTTTGCACATTCTCCCCGTGTTTGCATGGGTTTACTCCGGGTGCTTCGGTTTCCTCCCACAGTCCAAAGATGTGCAGGTTAGGTTGATTGGCTATGATAAATTGACCCTTAGTGTTAGGGGGATTAAATATGTGGGGTTACGGGGATAGGGTGGGATATGTGTTGGTGTAGGGGTTACGGGGATCGGGTGGGATATGTGTCGGTGCAGGCTCGATGGGCCGAAATGGCCTCTATCTGCACTGTGGGGTTTCTGTGATTCTGTGAAATGCACCACATTCCTGTCACAATCTGCAAAGAAAGATGAATTAACATTTCAGCACAGCCCCCTCATTCTTTTACCAAAACAAGGAATGGATAGAGAGAAGTGACAAGTCTTTCAGTGAGATAAACTTAAGTGGAACAATATTCAAAACATTATTTTATTAACATTTTTGACAACATGAACCTGTGAAAATCTTTCATATCATGAATTGATAACCACCTGGTGGGTAATAGCAGGGTGCGGAAGGGAGGTGCTGGCTAGGTACATAGCCAGAATTCTTGTCTAGCAAATGTTTGACCAGTTATACTTGATCTAATAGGTGATGAATGAATTGCAATCAACGTTTGATACTTTAAACAATTCACCCAAGTGCAATTTTATTTTAGGACATATTTTTGAGCAATTACAGTAAACTTCATTTTATATATTTTTTTAAACTTTTCTCCAACAGTTTTTTCTCCACATGTCTCCTTCTGTCCTCTCCTGAAGGCACTGAACTCAGTGGGGCTGAAATTGGGCTCGGTGGCGCCTGTTTTTTGGGCGCTACAAGGCCCCTTAGGTTCCAAAATGGCGTCCACGGCGTGCATGCACACTTCTGATGTGAAGGGCGCCAGACGCTATATTGGTAAAGGGGTCAGCGCGCGCGCGCACTTAACGTTCGCCAGAAGTATACAGAGCAGGCAGATCACACCGTCAATCAGCGTGCAATGCTGATTTGACACCAGTGCTGCCATTTTGATGCTTCACACTCCAGCCGACACCCTGTCTTAACCTCACACAGCTGAACACGCGTTCAATGGCATGAAGGACGCCCCACACCATTGCTATTTAAAGGGATCATCAACTACTTACAGGTTAGTTGCTGGTGTGTTTCTTCTGGCTGTTGCTGCAACTATGAGTTTTGGGTGCTTCCTATAGTTGGTTAAAGTTGTAATAGTGTACAGGGAGTGGTCTGGCAGGTGCTGAAGTATATTTTTGCTGATTTAACGGCTTCTGCACAGACCAGTTGCTCCCAGACATGGGTGGACCAGTAGGCATTGCTCTTGGCTCTTGGGTATGACTGGGAGCAGAAGCCACGCAGAGCAGGACAAGCTGCTAGAAGAGGGAGGAGGAAGAGGGGGAGAAGGGCTCTCAGCAGGAGGCCGTATCTGCAGAGGGTATTTAGGGAGCAGATCGGTTGGAGAACAGATTTCTGGAGTGCTATGATGCCCTTGAAGCCCCTTTGTACACTGGTATCCAGAGCCATGATGACAGCAGTCTGAGCTTCCACTGCAGCACTCAGACATTGGGTGGATGCTGCTTGTGCTGCAATCGAAGCTGAGATATCGGCCATCATGCATCATATTAGTTGGTTCCACAGGTATGCTACTGCAGGTAGCCACCAGTTCCATACCGGAAAGGACTGTGCTAAGTTGGCGCTGGGCTCCTCCATGCTCTTGGACATTGAGGGCTGGCTTTCTATCAGGGTCCCCGGTGCACCAAATATTTGAGGTGTGTCCACCCACCAACCCTCTTCTGTAGCCTGGCCAATCAAAGTCATCATCTGAGTCCTCTGCAGCAAAACTAGTGTGCGACCTCGCCGTCAGGCGAGCTGGTACCTGCGCTATCCTTTCCCCCCGCACTGGCTCCAGCGCACTTGTGCCCGGTGTCTCACCACGTGTAGATCCCGCCTCAATCCTATCTTCTAAATTATGCACAGTGTCAGTGTCTGAGCTGGTGGCTGCGACTGTGAAATCGAGTGACAGCGTGTCTTCACCTTCGCTGTCTTCTTGCTCTTCCACCACTGCCTGGGCAGTTTGCAGTTCTTGGATGCGAAAGGAAAAAGGGACTAGGGTAGGGTTGTGGTGAGGGGAGAGGAGAAAGTAAGTCATGTATGCTTACACCATCAGCAGTTTCTTTGTCAGAAGAGTTTGTGGGATGAGGGAGAAGTGGGATGAGAGAAGGAGGATTAGGTATATGGATACCCTCATCTTGAAAGGTTTGAGCTCTACCGGTGGCCAGGAATGGCCCTTCCAATAATGGCCAGTACCGTCTCCTCCATGGGGGTTAGAACATCCAGGTTCGCCTCTCCCCCTCCGATTAGGTCCTGCTGCCTCTGGTTGTGTACCACCTTCTCCTGCAAGAGAGGGAAGTGTGTCAGTGAGTGTCGTGCAATCTGTGTGGGTTTGAGGATTGCAACAGTGTTAAGTGTGTGAGGGTGAGGTGAAGCATATGAATGTTAGGTATGAGTCCTGATTGATAGAGATTGTTGGTAGGTGAGTGATGGGGGTGTGGTAAATTGAGCAGTGGCTGAGGCTAGTGGTGCAGTTGGTAGGATATGGCATTTGAAGATGCATTCACTGACCTTGACCACTTATGTGAGATCATTAAACCTCCTCCTGCACTGCATCCATGTTCTTGGAGCTATATGCCTGGCATTGACCTCCTCCTTTTCTATCTCTTGCCACTGCCTTCTGAGCATGTGCCTGGAGTGCCTCTGGCCCCCCTGGGGGTACAGGACATCTCTCCTCCATTCGACCTCTTCCACCAAGATCAGCGTCCAAAAACCTTGGTGCATGCTCAGTCCCATGATCAGCCATTGTTGATTGTTGCACAGCACACTATTCCCAATGATCTCAGCACCTCCAGAGGTGCAGGCTAGCTTTAAGTAGTGAAGACTAGCTTTTAGTAGCGCTAGGAAGTAACCATACATTGGGCCCCCGCTGATGTGTACAGCCAATGAACAGCGCGGGTAGTGCTGGCTCCACGTAGAAATCATTTTAATGAGCAGGCAGCACAAAGTTGGCGTGCTGCCTGCACTACATTGAATGGGCACGGGTTAATCGTGCATCGCAATCCCTGCACCTGGTTTCAGGGGCTATCCAATTTGAAGTTTTAACCCCAACTTTCTACCAATTGGTCATATCTACCAAAGCCTGACGATGATACCTTGTATAAATGCTTTGGTTATCGGATGACAGAGCAGATGCATTGTATTTAACAAATTTCCTGTCTCTTAACAATAACCCGTGTATGTATACAATGGTTAGCAATCCAAGCGAATCAGTAACAAGCAAAAATTAAGGTTAATTATGTTAAGTCTGTGTGTTATATTGCGAATTACTACACAGACCACAAGAGTAAACTTTAACAGGACTTTACTGGTTGAAGGTCAGGGCGGATCTGCCCAATAAATCCTTACACAGCACTTATATACCGGTGTGGTCACCACCGGTATTACAGTATACAGTAGCCAAGATAAAGTAGTGCAACCCTTAAAATAGTTCTCTTAAAGGTGGAACGTTACATACACTACAATCCTTCCTTTTTAGGTTAACAGTATATATTCCCATTAAACATAACATCATAACATATATACACAACTTCATGTAAAAACAGTTCACAGATTCAGTCTCTCTGGAGGATTCCTGACTCGGTCCGGATAGCGCCTCGGTGGTGTAGTAGTTTTCGGTGGTGTAGCAGGTTCTTCTGGCAAGGTCGATTCGGCTTGAAGGCCAGTGTCAGGTTCATCTGATTCCAGTATTACCGGATCGGAGGTAGATGCTATGGGTATCTCTGCTTCAACATTAGGCGTATAGAGTTGTGGAGTAGGTTGGCACTTTTCGGATGACTCTATGATCTGGTCAACATGGCGCCTTATTATGCTTTCCCCAATGTCCACGGTATACATCAGCGGTCCTAGTCGTTTGCAAATGGTTCCAGGCTGCCATTTCTCGGTACGGTAGTCCCGGGCCAAAACTTGTTGACCTATCTGGAAGGTTCTAGTTGGCCTTTCATTCATGCCTTGAAATTGCCGGTTCTCTACGTCCCTTCTGATGTTTGGCTTGATCAAATCCAGCCGGCATCTTAGTCTTCTATTGAAAAACATCATGGCGGGAGTTTGGTTTGTGACCGCATGTGTTGCATTCCTGTACGCCAACAAGAAGTTATCTACCTTATGTTGTAGATTTATGTCTTCATTACCCATGGCCTTTATGGCCTTCTTGAAGGTCTGGACAAACCCTTCAGCTAATCCATTGGTGGCGGGATGGTATGGGGCGTACGTGTAGTGCTTAACCCCATTGTTTTTTAAGAACTTCCTGAATTCTTCGGACACAAATTGCGGTCCATTATCAGAACAGATCTGTTCCGGCAGCCCATTCCTGGCAAATATGGTCCTTAATACTGTGATGGTTTTTTCCGTGGTGGTGGAGGACATCTTTATTACCTCCGGCCACTTGGAGTGTGCATCCACCGCGATTAAGAACATTGAGTCCATAAATGGACCAGCAAAGTCGATATGTACCCTCTGCCATGGAGATGAGGGCCACTCCCATGGATGCAGAGGAGCTTGTGGTGGGGCGTTTTGGGCCTTCTGGCATCCTAGACAGCTCTTGGTCATTTCTTCGATGTCTCCATCGATACCTGGCCACCACACAAACGCTCTGGCTAGGTTCTTCATTTTCACTCCACCCAGATGCCCCTCGTGAAGCTCCTTTAGCACTTTATGCTGGAGTTTGGGTGGAATCACCACTCTGGATCCACACATCAAAGTTCCTCGGCACACTGACAGCTGTTCTCTTCTTTGCGAAAATGCTGGCAGCATTGGTTCGCCATGTTCTGGCCATCCCTTCACCGTTAAATCGTAGACTCGTGAGAGAGTCGGGTCATTTCTTGTTTCCTTTTCGATCGTAGCATTTGTTACTGGTAGACATTCCACTATGGTTGAGTGGAACATCTCCACTGGGTCCACTGTAGGCGCCTCTTCTACCGTTGGCAACGGTAGGCGCGATAACCCGTCAGCATTCCCATGCTGTTTTGACCCTTTGTATTCGATGTCATATTGGTGTGCCCCTAGGAAAATGGACCAACTCTGTAGTCTTTGCGCTGTCATACTGGAAACGCTCTTTTTAGGGTTGAATATAGATACCAACGGCTGGTGGTCTGTCAGCAGTGTAAACCTCTTGCCCTGCAGGTAATGATTGAATTTCTTTACTCCCCACACAAGGCTGAGAGCCTCCCTATCTATCTGAGCATAGTTGCGCTCTGCGGAGGTCAATGATCTGGATGCAAATGCGACTGGCCTTTCCGAGCCATTTGGCAACTTGTGTGAGAGTACTGCTCTAATACCATAAGGGGAAGCATCACAAGCTAGACGAATAGGTAGTGTTGGGTTGAAGTGAGCCAACACTTCCTCCGAGGTGATCAATGCCTTGCTTTTGCGAAAGGCCTTCTTACAGTCCTCGCTCCACTTCCATGGTACTTCTTTCCGCAGCACAGCATTCAGCGGGTGCAGCACCATGGATAAATTTGGCAGAAACTTATGGTAATAGTTAATCAACCCTAGGAACGACCTCAACTGCGATACATTTTCCGGAGCGGGGGCCTTCACAACAGCTTCGATCTTGTCAGGTGACTTGTGCAGCCCCTCCTGGTCAATGACATGACCACAGTACGAGATCCGTTTCTGAAAGAACTCACATTTCTGGCGATTAACTCGAAGGCCATATTCCTTCAACCTGGTGAGCACCAGTTCCAAATTTGCGAGGTGTTCCTCCTCGTCCTCTCCTGTAATTAGGATATCGTCCAAGTAACACTGAGTGCTTGGAATTCCCTGTAAGACCTGCTCCATGGCCCTCTGCCAAATCGCTGGAGCCGAAGCCACTCCAAAAACCAGTCTATTATATCGATACAAGCCTCTGTGCGTGTTGATTGTGAGATACTGGCGCGACTCTTCCTCAACTTCCATCTGTAAGTACGCTTGCGCCAGGTCTATCTTGGTGAAGTGTTTCCCGCCAGACAATGAAGCAAAGATATCCTCAATCCGCGGAAGCAGATATTGCACCGTGTGAAGCACCGGATTAACTGTGATCTTGAAGTCTCCACAGATGCGGACCTTCCCCGGTTCCCCTGGCTTGTTACTTGATGAATGCTTCATGACGGGAACAATGGGCGTGGCCCACTCACTCCAGTCCACCTTAGACAGTACCCCTGAACGTTCAAGCTCTTCCAGTTCAGCCTCCACAGCAGGTCGTATCGCATAAGGTACCGATCTGGCTTTGAAAAATTTTGGGTTTGCATGTTCCACAATCTTGATTTTTGCCTTAATTCCTCTCAGTGTTCCCAGTCCTTGTTGGAATACCTCTTTAGCCTCATCCAATATTCTGGACAATCGTTCAGGTTTGACATCTTTCTTTCCGGAATCTACCGTTATTGTGTTTAGGGAGTGCCAGTCCATATTTATTTTCCTGATCCACTCCCATCCCAGAAGTGGTGGACCTCCCTCAGGTAGTACATATAAGTCCATTCCTTGGTGTTCTTTGCCCTTGTGTAACTTGACTTTTATCTTTCCGATGGGGTATACTTTTTGCCCCGTGTATGTCTGCAATACTATCTTCGTATCCCGTAGGGGAATATGTTTGAATAACTTTTTGTAATCTTGCTTATTCATGACCGCCAACGCCGATCCAGTGTCCAATTCCATCTTCACTTGGACTTTTGCAATCTGCAGTGTGACCCAGATAGTTTGTCGGTCAGTTTCCTTACTCACATTGTGAATTCTCAGACTACCCAGTTCCTTGCTGTTGGAGTCTGAATCCGAATTCTGTTCATCCGAACTCTGCACAGCCACCTTATGTACCTTTCTGTACTTTTTCTGCGGTGACTTTTTGTTGCTGGTCTTCTTTCCTGACCGGCATACTTTAGCTATGTGACCAAGCTTGCCACATTTTCTACATTCCTGGTTTTTAAACCAGCATTGGTTCTGCTCGTGTTTTGTCTTCCCACAACGATAACATTTCGTTGTACCCGAAGCCATTTGATCTACGCTGAGTACCGCTGCCTTCAGCTGCATTTCCGCAGTGCCTCTCGCTGCGGCTTCGTGCGATGCTGCAATAGTGACAGCCTTATCAAGTGTAAGGTCATTCTCTTCGAGCAGTCGCTTTTGTGTTCCTTCCTTCGACAACCCACACACGAACTTGTCTCTCAGTGCCTCTGTCAGATTTTCCCCAAACTGACAGTATTTTGCTAGCCTACGCAGTTCAACCAAGTACTCCGCGTTGCTTTCCTCTTTCAGTTGCGTTCTCACATAAAATTTAAATCGTTCCGCTAACATCAGCGGTGTGGGGTTCAAATGATCCTTCAGGACAGCAACAATATTAGCGAAAGTCTGATCCGCCGGTTTAGCTGGTGATAGAAGATGCTTCAATAGCCCATATGTCTTCGCACCCATTGAGTTTAGTAAGGTTAGTGCTTTATCATCATTTGATATGTTATTTGCCTTACAATATATCTCTATGCGTTCTACATACGTGGCTCAATCTTCCAGCTCGGAATCGAAATCGTTGATGTTACCATGCTCAGGCATCTTCGCAATCTTTTTGAGAGACAACAACGAAATTTTTCTTTAACTTTTTTTTTCAAAAAAAAATGGCGGTTTCCCGCTCTTGCCTTCTTCCCCGCCTCCGAAAATGGCGGTTTCCCGCGCTTGTCTTCTTCCCCGCCTCCGAAAATGGCGGTTTCCCACGCTCGCACGGTCTCCCTCGCTCGCTCGGTCTCGTTCTCCCTCGCTCGCTCGGTCTATCTCTCCCGCTCGCTCGGGCTCTGGCTCTCCCGCTGGCTGTGACGGCGATTGCCGTATTGCTGCGTTCGCCCTCCCCAGCGGTTTTCAATCGCGCCTCCCAGCCCCTCTTGCAGTCCGGTCCTTTCCCCCCGGCTGCGGCTGAGTTCTCCGCGGTTTTCTTTTATTTGTTTTATTTTCTCCCGCGCAAGCGGTTCTCGGTCGCTGCGCCTCGCGGCCTCGGTAGCTGCCCGGCCTTGTTTACCGGTCGCGGTCGAGCTTGCTCTCGACGCCGTTGCGTCTCCCAGCCCGCTTGCAGCCCGGTCTCTCACACCGGCTGCGTTTGCCTGCACCGCGGCTTCTGTGCCTTACGCTGCCCCAGTCTCAGCGCCTCTGGCCCCGACTTCTGTCCGGCTCTTTTCCCCCCCGGCCGTGGTCGAGTTCTCCGCCCTTATATCCTCCGTTTTTTTTTTTTTCTCCCCTACTCACAGTCAACGTGGCCGACTTGCTTTTCGTCGCTGATCGGCTCACCCACCACCGTGATAGAAGGGACGATCACTGCCTGTTGCTGATGGAAGGCTTCGTGTCAGAATTCTTCCTTCTTCCTTGCTCTGCAGACTCGAGTCTTCTCTCAGCAGAATGACGAGGGCGGATGCCTCTTCTCGACGCCCGTTAACTGCCTTGGATGTATCTCTCCCGCTCTGCCGCAGGGTAAGATCGAACTCGTCGCCACTGTTAAGTCTGTGTGTTATATTGCGAATTACTACACAGACCACAAGAGTAAACTTTAACAGGACTTTACTGGTTGAAGGTCAGGGCGGATCTGCCCAATAAATCCTTACACAGCACTTATATACCGGTGTGGTCACCACCGGTATTACAGTATACAGTAGCCAAGATAAAGTAGTACAACCCTTAAAATAGTTCTCTTAAAGGTGGAACGTTACATACACTACAAATTATGTAAACTCCTCTGGCTGACCCAGGAACCAATGTAAACAGGTATTAAGATAGCACCATAATCCACCCGTGAAATGTACGGTTTATTTTCTCAATTCAGTACTTAATCTGAAATGTTGTAGAAACCCTTCCAGCCATACCTGTGAAGGATGTCATCAATGGGTTGTTATGCACCAAAGAGAGCAACTGATTCAAGCTGTAATCAAGAAATTAGTCATTTTTTTTAAAAACGGTAATTAAAATCTAAAAAGGAGTGTTAAAAAGTCTACACAATTTACTTAAAGCTCAAAGCCTTTTCAGGAAGCTGAACAGATCTTAATATATGGAGCCACATGAAAACATAGTGCAGGCTGTGCTTTTCAATTCAGTAAAAGTGCTTGAATTTCCTAGGATCTACGGAGAGAAAACAGGAAGTTTACTGATACCACAATTCCAGCAAATGAGATGCGTTTGAAGAGAGAATCAGTACTGGTAGTACAGTGTTGTAACGCTATCTCTGGTCCCTTTTTCCTTTGAGCCTGGCTCCCCAATAGATGTGCGCAATCAATGAATTTACCCTAGGGTGTGTACCTTTCATTCAAGATGGCCACTGGGGCAAGGAAACAGGGGGTGATTGGTGTGACTAAAACCTTCCCTTGGTGAATTGGCACTTTTAGGAGAGGAATGGAGTAAGAAATGTTAAATCTTCTTTAAGTCTCAAATCCTATCCTGGATTCCACAAGTTTTAGATTCCAAAATTTTAGAATCCACAAACTGGCAAAAACTGCATCTGTTTTGTTGCTGGTACTTTAGACTTATTGCAACATGTTCCCAGACCAGCCAAACACTAGTACAGACAGGCTTTTGTTTTAACCATTCATCAGCTTTCTACTTGTCTCAATCGATATTGTTACCGTTCCCTTTGTCAACACTCCAATCGCGTATTTGTAGTTGTCAGCTGTGGCTCAGTGGGTAGCATGCTCGGCTCTGAGTCAGAAGGTTGTGGGTTCACAGTCCCACTCTGGGGATTGAGCACATAAATCTAGGCTGACACTCCAGTGGAGTGCTGCACTGTCGGAGGTGCCGACTTTCAGATGAGATGTTAAACCGAGGCCCCGTCTGCTCTCTCAGGTGGATGTAAAAGATCCCATGGCACTATTTTGAAGAAGAGCAATGGGAGTTATCCCTGGTGTCCTAGGCCAATACTTATCCCTCAAACAACATAACAAAAACAGATTATCTGGTCATTATCACATTGCTGTTTGTGGGAGCTTGCTGTGCGCATAATTGGCAGCTGTGTCTCCCACATTAATCTACTGGAATCTTCTATGTTTCTATTACAACAGTGGCTACACTCCAAAAGTACTTCATTGGCTGTAAAGTGCTTTGAGACATCCAGTGGTCATGAAAGGCGCTATAGAAATGCAAGTCTTTCTTTCCCTCCTGCTCTGCCATCACTCCTGGCAATCTTATTGCTCTGGTAACCTTGTTGCTGGTTTTGTTGCCAGGTAACCTTCCCGGATTGAATTGGGGTGAACCAAGTCTTCAGTTTGAGCTGAAGGTCTAATTGGGCTGAATGTTGGGGTTGGGGTTAGGACTAAGATTAACCTTAAATTTACGCTTCGGGTTGGCCTTAGTGATAGGGTTGGGGTGAATTGATTTGGTTGGGGGGCTTATATTGCTGAAGTGAAGCAATTCTCTCAACAGGGAAGATTCTGATCTCAATAGATTCACTGCACCAAGGGAGATAAGTTGCAGGGACAATGGGGGAGAAATACAACTTTGGCAGACGGCGCAAAATGGGTGGTAACAGATCAGCCATCCATTAGGCTGTATAACTGGCAGCCAGTCTGCTACTGCCCATTTTACACCCACCACCGCAGCTGAATTTCACCCCCGATATATTTCATGTAATTGACCTTTCTGGTGCACAACTGGCTTTGTAGTGTTGTGTCAGCTGTGATGCAGTTGGTAGCACCCTCGCGTCTGAGTCAGAAGGCTGTGGGTTCATAGTCCCACTCCATGAGACTTGAGCACAAAAATCTAGGCTGACACTCCAGTGCAGCGCTGAGGGAGTGCTGCACTGTCAGAGGTACCGTCTTTCAGATGAGACGTTAAACCGAGGCCCCGTCTGCCCTTTCAGTTGGACTTAAAAGATCCCATGGCACTATTTCGAAGAAGAGCAGGGGAGTTATTCCTGGTGTCCTGGCCAACATTTATCCCTCAATCAACATCACAAAAACAGATTATCTGGTCATTATCACATTGCTGTTTGTGGGAGCTTGCTGTGCGCAATTTGGTTGTCACATTTCCTACATTACAACAGTGACTACATTTCAAAAGTACTTCATTGGCTGTAAAGCGCTTTGCGATGTTCTGTGGTCGTGAAAGGTGCTATATAAATGCAAGTCTTTCTTTTTTTAGTAGTTGTGGTCAAGACCAACCATGCAGGTGCAGCAGGCAGTTAAGGAGGCAAATGGTATGTTGGCCTTCATAGCGAGAGGATTCGAGTACAGGAGCAAGGATGTCTTGCTGCAGTTGTACAGGGCCTTGGTGAGACCACACCTTGAGTATTGTGTACAGTTATGGTCACCTTATCTGAGGAAGGATGTTCTTGCCATGGAGAGAGTGCAGCGAAGATTCACCAGACTGATACCTGGGATAGCAGGAATGACGTATGAGGAGAGATTGGGTCGATTAGGCTTATATTCGCTAGAGTTTAGAAGAATGAGAGGGGATCTCATTGAAACTTATAAAATTCCAGCAGGACTAGACAGACTAGATGCAGGAAGGATGTTCCCGATGGCCGGGGAGTCCAGAACCAAGGGTCACAGTCTAAGGATAAGGGGTAGGCCATTTAGGACTGAGATGAGGAGGAATTTCTTCACCCAGAGAGTGGTGAACCTATGGAATTCTCTACCACACAAGGCAGTTGAGGCCAATTCATTAAATATATTCAAGAAGGAGTTGGATATATTTCTTAAGGCTAAAGGGATCAAGGGACAGGGTACTGAATTTGAATGATCAGCCATGATCGCATTGAATGGCGGAGCAGGCTCGAGGGGCTGAATGGCCTACTCCTGCTCCTATCTTCTATGTTTCTATGAAGGAAAAGGTTGGTATAAGAATAAATCAGAAAAGAAAAACTGAAAAAGATAAGAAGCAAGGAAGGAGTGGTGGGGTCATAGGTACAAAAAAGCAATGGAGGTGAGCACCTCATTTAAACAAATTCTATTGTAATCACTGTCCAGAAGTGGATCTAAGACCGGACCTGAAATTTCTGTCCTTGCATCAGAGATCAATAAGTTGGAATGATAAATTCAGGGAAGTAGCCTGGACCTACGAGTCCATGGGGGGAACTTAACTTGAGTAAGCGGGTGGGAGTAGGTGCGGGTGGGGGGGGGTTAAGTGGGCAAAAATTGCAAGCGTATCGGGAAGCCAGCTCCAACCTGCCGACTTCCGTGTTTTACTGAGGCGGGACAAGGGGCTAGCAGCCATTCCACTCCCAGCCCAGCCTGGATGTTGTCTAAGTCTTGCTGTAGGCTGACAGGGCCCACTTTATTTTCAAAGGAATTGTGAATGAAGCTTAACACTGTGGAACTGTCAGCAAACGGCCCCACTCCTGCTTTTACGATGGAGGGAACATCATTGATCAAGTAGGTGAAATGGTCGGGGCGAGGACACTTCCCTAAAGAACTCCTGCAGTGATTTGTTTGAATCCCTCCAATCAGGTTTCCACCCCTGCCACAGTACCAAAACGGCTCTCATCAAAGTCACAAATGACATCCTTTGTGACTGTGACTATCCCTCCTCATCCTTCTTGACTTGTCTGCAGCCTTTGACACGGTTGACCACTCTATCCTTCTCCAACGCCTCTCCAGTGTCGTCCAGCTGGGTGGGACTGCATTCGCCTGGTGCCATTCTTGTCTATCTAATCGTAGCCAGAGAATCACCTGCAACAGCTTCTCTTCCCACTCCCGCATTGTTACTTCTGGTGTCACCCAAGGATCTATCCTTGGCCCCTCCTATTTCTCATCTAAATGCTGTCCCTTGGTGACATCATCAGAAAACACAGCGTCAGTTTCCACATGTGCGCTGATGACATCCAGCTCTACCTCACCACCACTTCTCTCGACCCCTCCATGGTCTCTAAATTGTCAGACTGCTTGTCCGACATCCAGTTCTGGATGAGCAAAATTTTCTCCAATTAAATATTAGGATGACTGAAGCCATTGTTTTCGGTCTCCGCCACAAACTCCGTTCCCTAGCCACTCACTCCACCCTTCTCCGTAACATTTGTCTGAGGCTGGACCACACTGTTCGCAACATTGGTGTCATATTTGATCCTAAAATCAGCTTCCGACTACACATCCAGGCCATAACTAAGACCGCCTATTTCCACCTCTGTAACATTGCCTGTCTCCACCCTTGCCTCAGCTCATCTGCTACTGAAACTCTCATCCATGCCTTTGTTACCTCTAGACTTGACTATTCTAACGCACTCCTGGCTGGCCTCCCACATTCTACCCTACATAAACTTGAGGTCATCCAAAACTCGGCTGCCCGTGTCCTAACTTGCATCAACTCCCGTTCACCCATCACCCCAGTGCTCGCTGATCTACATTGACTCCCGGTTAAGCAACACCTCGATTTCAAAATTCTCATCTTTGTTTTCAAATCCCTCCATGGCCCTCGCCCCTCCCTATCTCTGTAATCTCCTCCAGCCCCATAACCCCCCAAGATATGTGCACTCCTCTAATTCCGACCTCTTGAGCATCCCTGATTATAATCGCTAAACCTTTGGTGGTCGTGCCTCCTGTTGCCTAGGCCCTAAGCTCTGGAATTTCCTGCCTAAACCTCTCTGTCTCTCGACCTCTCTTTCCTCCTTAAAACCTACCTCTTTGACCAAGCTTTTGGTCATCTGCCCTAATATCTCCTTATGTGGCTCGGTGTCAAATTTTTCATCTTATAATACTCCTGTGAAGCGCCTTGGGACGTTTTACTACGTTAAAGGCGCTATATAAATACAAGTTGTTGTTGATGGCATTCAACTCTTGCGTCATTGTGTGAATCAAGGCTGCGTTGAGGTGTGGAGTTGATTGGTTCTAGTGGAACCCGAACTTAGTTTCAATGAATAGATTATTGATGAGTAGGTGTTATTTGATGGCATTATTGATGACTCCTTCCAATACTTTTCTAATGACTGGGAGGAGGCTCATTGGGCGGAAATTGGCCTGATTTGTAGGGGGTGGTGTGGGGTGGCGCATGCGCCCAGTCAGTTATGCCTCTGACTGTTGGTGAGCGGTTCGAATCGCTCCCACACCCCTGGGTTCTAGACACCGGACTTAGGTACAGGCGGCGATACAGAAAAGACTCGAGTAGACAGGTGGTTGGATGTAAGCAAAACCAAGATTTTTATTGAAGAAGAAAATTAACACGATCTTATGAAAAGTTACCAGTATAAACTTTACAGGCAAAATACAAAATAACTATATTTATACAGGGAATGGGGAACACACGGCATATCGAGGGAAAACGACTATCTTAACAATCCCCTTATCCTTATCCCACCCCCTATACCTAACTAGATTAAGCTACGAGGGGTCAGAATTCATGCTCACCAATCCAAAAGATCTTCTGAATTCAAAACAGCGGTGGGGTTTGGGGTTTGCTCTTTGTGCCCTCTGGAGCCTGCCGTCGTCATGTGGCCTCGGGGTGCTGCAAGGGCGTTGTCCAGGTACAAGTACCCCAAAGTTAAAGTCTCTGCTTGGGTACTTTACCTCGCAGGGATGATGGTTCCTCTTCCTCGGCCGACTGTTTGAGATTGTATGAAGATAGTCGCAGGTCAGCTGGACCGAAGGCCCGATTATTCGAAGTTTTTCTTCAGTCGTCTTTCCATTCGTCTTCTTCACCACCTCGCCTCGTCGCATCCCGCCTCGCCTGGCCTGGTTTGTCCGTGTCCGCCTGGCGCAATGCCAGGCGTCCCTGATGGAGTGGGGAAGGCACGGGCAGTGGCCGGGCGGTAAGCGCGGGATGGGGGAAGAGCAGCAGCCACGAGGGCGAGGGGCCGGAGCCGGAGCAAAGGCTGAGAGCAGAGCGCAGAGCGAGAAGGTTGCCAGTGGGCCTACAATTATACTTCTTCGGATGGCCCTTATATGCACGCCAAATCAGGTTGGTTCATTGTCCCAATCTTGGCAGGCTAGTTTAAATAATTGTAGCAATTTAACCTAACTGTTTTTAGATGGCCGGTAATCGCATCTACTGGCCTGATAATTGACTTGTTTTGTTATTAATACATCTTAATGGGCCTGTCCAGCCTCAATGGCTTCCTTAAGCTGTTCCCGATTATTTATGCAAACTGCTTGATGGCCTTAACTATAGGCCTAACTGGGTTTTGATCTGTCTCCGATTTGGTCTAATACATAATTCAAAGTCCTGTCTGGTTTTCAAAATGCAAAGTCTCTCTTCACAGAAACTGCAGCTTTGGTTTTGATTTCTCCACGAGCTGCCTGTGCCGCAGAGTCCAAGTTTTTAAAATCTCACAGGCTTTCTGCCACGAGGCACAGACGCCATCTTGGGTACCCTTTTTCATTAAAATGTCCATGCAGGGTCCCTTTTCTTATTAATAACCTTTGGGGAAATGTAGAAATTTTGTGAATCTTACAGATTAGATTTAGCCTGTTATTTGTGGATCAAACATGCCTGAGCCATCTTCCACATTGTTGGTTCAATGCCAGTGTCATAGCTGCACTGCTGCAGCTTGGCTGTTACGGAGGTCTTCAGCACTAAAGCTGGCATATTGTCAGGGCCATTGCCTTTGCTGTCTCCCATGCACTCACTTGCTACTTAATATCACCATGGAATGAATTGAATTGGCTGGACACTGTCCGTGATAGTGAACGGTAGCATAGTGGTAACATTACTGGACTGATAATCCAGAGACATGGCAATTCATAATCCCACCACGGCAGCTGGGAAATTTAAATTCAGTTAATTAGTAAATCTGGAATAAAAAGCTAATAAGTAATGGTGACCATGAAACTACTGGATTGTCATAAAAATCCATCTGGTTCACTACTGTCCTTTAGGGAAGGAAATCTGCTGTCCTTACCCGGTCTGGCGTATATGTGACTCCAGACCAACAGCAATGTGGTTGACTCTTAACTGCCCTCAGAAATGGCCTAGCAAGCCACTCAATGGGGACGTTCATGGATTTTCCTTTTCCTGTTAGTCACCGCCAAGCTTAGCTCTAATCTGTTGGTTGTGGGATCACTTAAACTATTGCTCCTGGTGTTTAGCATGCAGACAGCTGTGCAGTAGCTTCATTACCTTTGTACCTCATTTCGAGGTATGCCTGGTGCTACTCCTGTCACACTCCACATTGAATCAGGGTTGGTCTCCTGGCTTGATGGTGATCAAGGAATAAGGGACGTCTTGACCATGAGGGTACAGATTGTTAAGGGTTACAATTCTACTGCTGCTGATGACCAACAGCTAGATCTGTCCTTAGTTTGTGCAATTCAGCACAGAGGAAGATGTCCTCTGGTGGGTCCATCTAATTTATTGGACAAGACATACCCAGGGATGGTGATGGAGGAGTCTGGGATATTGGCTGATAGATATGATTATGTGAGTATTGACGTAATAAAGACTCACTACGCACTTAGTTGAACATAAAGCAAGGCTTTAATCGACTTGTAACAAAACATGGAGGTCTAGTTAGTAGTCACTAGCTTCCTGTTTCCAGATTGTCTCTGGCCAAGTTGGGCCCACGCCCGAGTATTTATACTCCTCGGACGGCGCCCTCAGCTGGCCGTCCAGTAGTACTTCCTGAGTTACTTCTTGTAGAAGGTACGATTTATGACAAGTATGACTAGGTGTTGGGCTGTTACAAAGAATATAAGAACATAAGACATAGAAGCAGGAGTAGGTCATTTGGCCCCTCGAGCCTGCTCCGCCATTTAATAAGATCATGGCTGATCTGATCTTGGCCTCAACTATACTTCTCTGCCCGCTCCCCATAACCCTTGACTCCCTTACCTTTCAAAAATCTGTCCAGCTCCACCTTAAATATATTCAATGACCCAGCCACCACAGCTCTCTGGGGAAGAGAATTCCAAAGCTTCACGACCCTCTGAGAGAAGAAATTCCTCCTCATTTCCGATTTAAAAGGGTGCCCCCTTATTCTGAAACTATGCCCCCTAGTTCTAGATTCCCCCACGAGGGGAAACGTTCTCTCTGCATCTAACCTGTCAAGCCCCTTCAGAATCTTATATGTTTCAATAAGATCCCCTCTCATTCTTCTAAACTTCGATGAGTATTGGCCCAATCTGCTCAAACTTTCTTCGTAAGACAACCCTTTAATTTCCGGAATCAACCTCGTGAACCTTCTCTGAACTGCCTCCATTGCATGTATATCCTTCCTTAAATAAGGAGACCAAAACTGTGCGCAGTACGCCAGGTGTGGTCTCACCAACGCCCTGTACAGTTGTAACAGGGCTTCCCTACTTTTATACTCCATTCCCTTTGCAATAAAGGCCAACATTCCATTTGCCTTCCTAATTACTTGCTGTACCTGCATGCAAACTTTTTGTGATTCATGTACAAGGACCCCCAGATCCCTCTGTACCTCAGCATTTTGTAATCTCTCCCCATTTAAATAATAATTTGCTTTTTTATTTTTCCTACCAAAGTGGATAACCTTGCATTTCCCACATTAAAAACTCCATCTGCCAGATTTCTGCCCATTCACTTAGCCTATCTATTTTCCTTTGGAGATTCTTTGCGTCCTCCACACAATTTGCTTTCTCACCTATCTTTGTATCATCAGCAAATTTGGCTACATTACACTCAGTCCCTTCATCCAAGTCATTAATATAGATTGGAATAGTTGAGGCCCCAGCACCGATCCCTGCGACACCCCACTAGTTACAGTTTGCCAACCTGAAAATGACCCATTTATCTCGACTCTCTGTTTTCTGTTAGTTAGCCAATCCTCTATCCATGCTAATATATTACCCCCAACCCCGTGAGTTCTTATCTTGTGTAGTAACCTTTTATGTGGCACCTTATCGACTGCCTCTGGAAATCCAAATACATGACATCTACTGGTTCCCCTTTATCTGAAGGGATAATTACTAGTCCTAGCCCCTTTAGGGCTACCCCGGATCAGGCATATTCCCCAGACGTTCACTTTCAACTAAAGTTTGAGGTAGCCGAATCCTAAAGACGCTTAATTGGGTCTAAAGGTCCAGACTATCTCTTCCTAAAGGAAAAGAACAACCTGAAGATGTTACCGTCCTCCAGATAGCACTTTTAATAAGTTTAGCTAGACTGTAAAGTTCCGGATATTATGAGGGTCTGGAAAACTCCCTCAGAATTCTGCAACTCCTCACCAAGGAGCGTACAGAGATTGAGTTTGCGAGTTTGATACAGAAGTACTATGTGAGACAATTCTAAAAATATATAGATTTATTAAAGAACCGACATGTAATTTACATTTGGTGATTCAATCACAACATTAACAGTTCCAAATACAACAAACTTACAATTCTATTATCAGTGATCCTTATTCTCAAATCCTAACTTCACTAGTTTTACAGTTCTTAGTTTATTCCAGGATATCCACCAAAATCAAATACAATACCTTGATCCCCGAGATACAAAGAGTTGAAGGCTTACAGAGCTTGCCTCTGAAGCCGAGAATCGCTTTGCCCCTTTACAGCGAGACTATCATCCCATTTGAAAGTTCAATTTTTATACCCTTTCTTAGTGGTATTTCCTTTGAAGTTTTCTGCTGATGTAAGCTAATTATCTCTAGTCATTTTTCTGTTGACCCCTGCTATTTTTACAGTTAGATCAGCTTGTAGCATTAAGAATTATGTCACTACCCTTAGGTGTTCGAAGCTTATCATAAAAAACAGTGTGGAGCAGGTGCATCTATTTGATGTCATTCTTACCAAGGTCTTCTATTTGTGTCTGTTTACAATGTGTAAATTAAAAACACCTCAACCAGGTGCATCATTGCCTTCTTAGTTACCTCAACTGGTTGTAAAACAGACTCGTGTCTCCCATGTTTCATTTGATGTTATTTTTACAAAGGCATATGTTTCTTAATCTTATGTGATTCTTTCCAAAGTGTAATTTAAGACACCTTAACAGGGTATACCATTGTGTTCTTTCCAAAACTTCAGACTATCAGGAACCTCCAACCTCCTGTTTCAATAAGGTTATTGATTCAGTGTCAACAACCTATCTTATGTCAATAGCCTGTATGCTGTTTACAGCTTCTCCATTGTTAGGTTTCCATATTTCCAGACCTAGTATGTCATGTTTTAATAAAGTCAGAATTCTTTTATAGAGTGGTATATTTTTCTGAATAGGTATATTGCTTATTCCTTCACATATCCACCCTGCTCGTTACATCCTCAAAGAATTCCAGCAAATTTGTCAAACATGATTTCCCTTTAATAAAACCATGTTGACTCTGCTTGACTATATTATGATTTTCTAAACACCTGCTACCACTTCCTTAATGATGGACTCCAGCACTTTCCCAATGACAGATGTTAGGCTAACTGGTCGATAGTTGTCTGCTTTCTGTCTCCCTCCTTTCTTAAATAGGGGCGTTACATTTGCGGTTTTCAAGTCCTCTGGGACCTCTCCAGAATCGAGGGAATTTTGGTAGATTACAACCAATGCATCCACTATCTCTACAGCCATCTCTTTTAAGACTCTAAGATGCAGGCCATCGTGTCCAGGGAACCTGTCCACCTTTAGTCCCATTAGTTTGCCTAGTACTTTCTCTCTAGTGATAGTGATTGTTTTAAGTTCCCCCCCCCCACCCCAATAGCCCCTTGATTATCCATTATTGGGATGCTTTTAGTGTCTAAAGAACAGATGGTGGGTGGAAAAAGCGCAGGAGATCCAGCAGCTAGCTGACAACCACGGCGTGCGTGGATTCTTTAGTGCAGCCAAGACCATCTACGGCCCAAGCACCCAAGGCCCTACCCACTGTGGGCCAAGAATGGAGAGGTACTCATCAAGGACAGAGAGGCAGTCAGTGCCCGCTGGAAGGAGCAATTCGAAGATCTCCTTAACCGCGACTCTGTCTTCGATGCGAGTGTCCTCAACTCCATCCCACAGCATGCTACCCGCCACCATCTCAGCACAACCTCAGCCCGGCATGAGGTTGAAAAGGCCATCTGACAACTGAAGAACAACAAGGCCTCAGGAGCAGATGAAGTCCCCGCCGAGGCACTAAAGCATGGCGGAGAAGCACTACTGGAGCGAATTCATGAACTCATTTCTCTTATCTGGAAGGAGGAGAGCATGCCAGGGGATCTCAGAGATGCCATAATTGTGACCATCTTCAAGAAAGGTGACAAGTCCGATTGCGGTAATTACAGAGGAGTTTCCCTGCTGTCTGCCACAGGGAAAGTCATCGCAAGAACCCTCCTCAATCGCCTTCTCCCAGTGGCCGAAGAGCTCCTCCCAGAATCGCAATGCGGATTCCACCCACTAAGGGGCACAATGGACATGATCTTCACCGCACGTCAATTACAAGAGAAATGCAGGGAACAGCACCAACCGCTGTACATGGCCTTCTTTGATCTCACAAAGTCTTTCGACACTGTCAACCGTGAGGGATTATGGAGTGTCCTCAAATTCGGCTGCCCTCAAAAGTCTGTCACCATCCTCCGCCTGCTTCACGACGACATGCAAGCCGTGATCCTGACCAACAGTTCCACCACAGACCCAATTCACGTACGAACCAGGGTCAAGCAAGGCTGTGTCATCGCACCAATGCTCTTCTCGATCTTCCTTGCTGCAATGCTCCATCTCACCCTCAGTAAGCTCCCCACAGGAGTGGAGCTAATTTACAGAACAAACGGGAAACTGTTCAACCTTCATCACCTCCAGTCCAGATCCAAGGGCGTCCCATCCTCTGTCGTCGAATTACAATATGCAGACGATGCTTGCATCTGTGCTCACTCGGAGGTCGAACTCCAAACCATCATCAACACCTTCACCGAAGCATACGAGAGCATGGGCCTTACGCTAAACATCCGTAAGACAAAGGTCCTCTACCAACCTGCCCCCGCCACACAGTACTGCCCCCCGATTATCAAAATCCAGGACAAGGCCTTGGACAACGTGGACCACTTTCCATACCTCGGGAGCCTACTGTCAACAAGGGCAGACGTTGATGACAAAGTTCAACACCGCCTTCAGTGTGCCAGTGCAGCCTTCGGTCACCTGAGGAAGAGAGTGTTTGAAGACCAGGACCTCAAACCCGGCACTAAGCTCATGGTCTACAGAGCAGCAGTGATACCCGCCCTGCTGTATGTCTCAGAGATATGGACCATGTACAGAAGGCACCTCAAAGCACTGAAGAGGTACCACCAATGCTGCCTCCGCAAGATCCTGCAAATCCACTGGCAGGTTAGGCACACCAACATTAGTGTTCTTGCTCAGGCCAACATAACCAGCATCGAAGCTTTGACCACGCTCAATCAGCTCCGATGGATGGGTCACATTATCCGCATGCCCGATACGAGACTCCCAAAACAAGCGCTATACTCGGAGCTCCGACACGGCAAGAGAGCCCCAGGTGGGCAGAGGAAATGCTTCAAGGACACCCTCAAAGCCTCCTTGAAAAAGTGTAACATCCCCATCGACACCTGGGAATCCCTGGCCCAAGACCACACAAAGTGGAGGAGAAGCATCCGGGAAGGCGCCAAGCACCTCGAGTCTCTTTGCCGGGAACAAGCGGAAGCCAAGCGCAGGCAGCGCAAGGAGCACACGTCAACCCAAGCACCCCACCCACCCGCCCCTTCAACCACCATCTGCCCCACCTGTGACAGAGACTATAGGTCTCGCATTGAACTCATCAGTCACCTGAGAACTCATTTTTAATGTGGAAGCAAGTCATCCTCGGTTCCGAGGGACTACCTAAGAAGAAGATTGGGATGCTTTTAGTGTCTTCTACCGTGAAGACCGATATAAAATATTTGTTCAAGGTCTCCGCCATTTCCCTGTTTCCCATTATTAATTCCCCAGACTCATCCTCTAGGGGACCAACGTTTACTTTAGCTACTCTCTTCCTTTTTAGATACCTGTAGAAGCTCTTACTGTCTGTTTTTATATTTCTTGCTAGCTTACTCTCATAAGCTATCTTCTCTCTTTTTATCATTTTTTTAGTCGTCCTTTGCTGGTTTAAAAAAAAATTCCCAATCCTCTGGCCTTTCACTATTCTTCGCAACATTGTATGCTTTTGTTTTCAATTTGATACCATCCTTTACTTCATTAATTAGCCACGGATGGTTCATCCTTCTCTTAGAGTTTTTCTTTCTCACTGGAATATATCTTTGCTGAGTGTTATGAAATATCTCCTTAAATGTTTGCCACTGCTTTTCTACAGTCTTACCCTGTAATATATTTTCCCAGTCCACTTTAACCAAGTCTGCCTTCATATCTTTGTAATTATCTTGACTAGTCTGTGATACAAGCTCAAAGAATTTGAAAGTTCTCTATCTGAATGCACGTAGCATTCGTAACAAAATAGACGAGTTAATGGCACAAATAACTACATATGGGTATGATCTTGTGGCCATTACAGAAACATGGCTGCAGGGTGACAATGCCTGGGAATTAAACATACCAGGTTATTTAATGATCAGGAAGGACAGGCAGGGAGGAAGGGGAGGTGGGGTGGCTATGTTAATAAAGGAAGGAATCACTGTAATACAGAGAAATGATATTGGGTCAAAAGATCAGGATAATGAAACAGTTTGGGTGGAGGTAAGGAATAATAAGGGGAAAAAAACACTAGTGGGCGTAGTCTATAGGCCTCCGAACAGTTGCAACTCTGTTGGACGGAGTATCAATCAGGAAATAGTTGAGGCTTGGAATAAGGGAGCATCTATAATTTTGGGGGATTTTAACTATCATATTAATTGGACAAATCAAATTGGGCAGGGCTTCCTTGAGGATGAGTTCATTGAGTGTATTAGGGATGGGTTTCTTGAGCAGTATGTAACTGAACCGACCAGGGGGCAAGCAACCTTAGATTTGGTCCTGTGTAACGAGACAGGATTAATTTAAAATGTCCTAGTAAAGGATCCCCTTGGAATGAGTGACCATAACATGGTTGAATTGCATATTAAATTAGAGGGAGAGAAGATTGGATCTCAAACAAGCGTGCTAAGCTTGAATAAAGGAGACTATGAAGGTATGAGAGTGGAATTGAGTAGAGTGGATTGGGAAAATAGATTAAAGGGTAAGACAATACATGATCAGTGGTGTACATTTAAGGAGTTATTTTACAACTTCCAAAAAATATATATTCCACTGAGAAGAAAAGTGTGTAAAAGAAAAGACAGCCATCCGTGGCTAAGTAAAGAAATTAAGGATAGTATTCGACTAAAAACAAGGGCATATAAGGTAGCCAAATCTAGTGGGAGGATAGAGGATTGGGAAAACTTTAAAAGACAGCAAAAAATAACAAAAAGATTGATTAAGTAAGGGAAGATAGATTATGAAAGTAAATTAGCAAAAAATATAAAAAAAGATAGTAAGAGTTTTTATAGTTATATAAAAAGAAAAAGGGTGGCTAAAGTAAATGTTGGTCCCTTAGAGGATGAGGCCAGGAAATTAATGGTGGGAAATATGGAGATGGCAAAAACACTGAATGAATATTTTGTATCAGTCTTTACAGTAGAAGACACTAAGAATATCCCAACACTGGACAAACAGGGGGCTATGGGGGGGAGGAGCTAAACACGATCAAAATCACTAAGGAAGTGGTACTCGGTAAAATAATGGGACTCAAGGCGGATAAATCACCTGGACCTGATGGCTTACATCCTAGGGTCTTGAGGGAAGTGGCGGTAGGGATTGTGGATGCATTGGTAATAATTTTCCAAAACTCCCTGCACTCAGCAAAGGTCCCGGCAGACTGGAAAACTGCTAATGTAACGCCCTTATTTAAAAAGGGCAGTAGACAGAAGGCTGGAAACTATAGACCGGTTAGCCTAACATCTGTGGTAGGAAAAATATTGGAGTCCATTATTAAGGAGACAGTAACAGGACATTTGGATAATCATAATTTAATAGGACAAAGTCAGCATGGTTTTATGAAGGGGAAGTCATGTTTGACAACTTTGCTGGAGTTCTTTGAGGAAGTAACATATAGGGTGGATGAAGGGGAACCAGTGGACGTAGTGTATTTAGACTTCCAAAAGGCATTTGACAAGGTGCCACACAAAAGATTATTGTTTAAGATAAAAAATCACGGGATTGGGGGTAATATTCTGGCATGGATAGAGGATTGGCTATCTAACAGAAATGTAAGAAGTCACACAACACCAGGTTATAGTCCAACAGCTTTATTTGAAATCACAAGCTTTCGGAGCGCTGCTCCACACCATATCTAACAGAAGGCAGAGAGTTGGGATAAATGGTTCATTCTCAGACTGGCAATCAGTAACTAGTGGTGTTCCACAGTGGTCAGTGCTGGGTCCCCAACTCTTTACAATCTATATTAACGATTTGGAGGAGGGGACCGAGTGTAACATATCAAAGTTTGCAGATGATACTAAGATGGGAGGGAAAGTAGTGAGTGAGGAGGACATAAAAAACCTGCAAGGGGACATAGACAGGCTAAGTAAGTGGGCAGAGATTTGGCAGATGGAATACAATACTGGAAAGTGTGAGGTTATGCACTTTGGCAGGAAAAATCATAGAGCAAGTTATTATCTTAATGGCAAGAAACTGGAAAGTACTGAAGTACAAAGGGATCTGGGGGTCCTGGTGCACGAAACTCAAAAGGTTAGTATGCAGGTGCAGCAAGTGATTAAGAAGGCCAATGGAATGTTGGCTTTCATTGCTAGGGCGATAGGATATAAAAATAGGGAGGTATTGCTTCAGTTGTACAAGGTATTGGTGAGACCGCACCTGGAATACTGCGTACAGTTTTGGTGTCCATACTTAAGAAAAGACATACTTGCTCTCGAGTCAGTACAAAGAAGGTTCACTCGGTTAATCCCGGGGATGAGGGGATGGACATATGAGGAGAGGTTGAGTAGATTGGGACTCTACGCATTGGAGTTCAGAAGAATGAGAGGCGATCTTATTGAAACATATAAGATTGTGAAGGGGTTGGATCGGGTGGATGCGGGGAGGATGTTCCCGATGATGGGTGAAACTAGAACTAGGGGGCATAGTCTTAGAATAAGGGGCTGCTCTTTCAAAATTGAGATGAGGAGGAACTACTTCACTCAGAGGGTGGTAGGTCCATGGAATATGCTGCCCCAAAAAGCTGTAGAAGCTACATCATTACATAAATTTAAAACAGAAATAGACAGTTTCCTAGAAGTAAAGGGAATTAAGGGTTATGGGGAGCGGGCAGGGATTTGGACATGAGTCTAGGTTCGGATCGGTCATGGCCCTGTGGGTAGCGGAGCGGGCCCAGGGGCCGCATAGCCTGATCCTGCTCCTATTTCGTGTGTCTAATTCTGTTAGATTCAGGAGATGGTTCTGTGATAGTGGATTGGCGGTTAGGATCAGATCAGCCATGATCTTATTGAATGGCGGAGCAGGCTCGAGGGGCCGATTGGCCTACTCCTGCTCCTATTTCTTATGTTCTTATGTTCTTAAATTTGAAACCAGCCCTCAGGTATTAGTAATGAGGACTTAGGGTTGATTGGCTGAGATTGCCTTAGTCTTATACTGATATAATGCTTGAGACATTATCAGTAGATCCACTCAATTTTCTTCTCGTAGAGTCATAGGGCTCGAATTTCCAAGCCCCGTGGAGGTGGGTTTGGAGGCGGGAGTTGTGGGAAAATTGCAGAATCGGGGGGCACGAACCCATCCCGCCCCCAACCCGCCTCCGTGCCAATGTCCCAGAAGGCGGGTATCTGACCTATGCTGGGAGCCGCCTCCCCGAGGCGGGAAGGGATTAGTGCCAATTAACTGCCTGTTAACAGGTTGGTAACAGGCAGTTTTTTGCCTAATCCCTATTTTTAGCCCTGAAGTGTGGGCTTCCTGATGGCTCCAAACCACGCCAAGTTAGCGAGGCGGACCGTTGGTCTGCAGGGGTTGGAGAGGTCGAGATGTCTGTTGTGCAGGTGAGTGATGGTTGCATGTGTGCAGAGGTAAGTGTGTGAGGTGTGTGTAAAGTGTTTTAATAAGTTTTACTTACCTTTACTTTCTCCTGCAGGCTTCCTTCCTTCAGGTCTCGGGAGTCCCTCAGCTCACCGGCACAGAAAGCAGAATGGCCGCTGAAATGTCAAAAGCTGCAGCCTCTGCTTTCTGGTCTGGAGAGATCTCTAACTGAGTCTGAGTAGAAGGACTCAAGTTAGAAGACAGATTGTCAGTGTTTGACAGCTTCACAGAGCTGTTAAACGCTGATTTTTCATCTGTCAAAAGCTCTTGACAGATGAAATATCAATCACTGACGTCACTAGTAACCAGGTGTCCCTTAATTGACCTGCTGAGCCCACTGGGTGGGTTTAATAAGGTCAATCAAGGGAAAATAGCGTGGGTTGGCCACAAGTCGATGGAGGCGGGACTACAACCCAAAAAGCGGGAGTCCCGCCTCCAAAAGCTCCCCATTAACAAAATCCAGCCCATAGAGTCATAACGGCACAGAAGGAGGCCATTTGGTCCATCGAGACTGTGACTGCTCTCTGTAGAGCAATCCAGTCAGTCCCATTCCCCCACTCTATCCCCATAGCCCTGAAAATCTTATTGATTTGAGTCACATTTAAATAAAGAAAAACTTTTTATACAGCGCCTTTCACAACCTCAGGACATCCCAAAGCACTTTACAGCCAACGAAGCACTTTTGAAGTGTAGTCACTGTTGTAATGTAGGGAAGCAAGGCAGCCAATTTGCCTATCGAGATCCATTGGGAAAACTGCCCTGCTTTTCTTTAAATAGTGCCATGGGATCTTTTATATACATCTGAGAGAGAGTACACAGGGCCTCAGTTTAACATCTCATCTGAAAGACAGCAGCTCAACCAGTGCAGCACAGCCTCAGTACTGCACTGAAGCCTATATTATGTGCTGAAGTGCCTGATGGTGGGGCTTGAAAACCACAACATTGTCCTTCAGGGGCAAGAGTACGACCACTGAGCCAAGGCCGACTGTCTACCTTCCCTGGAGCATATTTTAATGACAATCCAAAAGCTGAGATTTATTGCGTTCAGTTTCATAACTTGCCATGGTGCGATTTGAACTCACAGCCTTTTGATGGCTACTGTACCTCCTGCTATTGTGCAGCAGGGTCAACCACTGCTAGTTCAACACCATCAGATATGGGGGGCGATTTTCCCACTGGAGGCGAGATGGAGGCGGGTTTCAGTTTGGGTGGGTTTGAAACTCGCCTCCACTGATAGGTTTCAAAAATTTGCGATTTTCCCATGATTGGCCACTTGATTTCAGAGGTGTGGGATGCCCTCGTTCAATTAGTGTTTTGGGACTGAAACCCGCCTCTGCTGACAGCACTTTTCCAGTCTGATTTTATGGCTTCTTGCTCCCTCGGCTCATTCCACAGCATTTCTGCGTCTCCTGCACCACCTCCAACATCTTTTGAGAAACCACTATGTCCAATTCCAAGGCAAGGGCCTACCCGAGGCTCTCGAATGAGGCGCTGCAAATGTTGTTGGAGGGGGTGACGGCTAGCATGGAGGTGCTCTTCCACTCATCTGGGAGGAAGAGACCTGCCAAAGAAACGAAGGCTGTGTGGATACAGCTGGTAAGGGATATAACCTCCAGGTCTGTGTGCAGATTGGGAGACTGTTTCTGTGTATTGATGAAATGCCATCCCTGTTGGAAAGCATTAAAATGATTTGAAGCCAAAAAGTTGGCGTTATGCCATCTGTTCTTTCACCTTAGGCAGCTCCACATTGCAGGCACCACCACACTTGCGTTGTCAGGTTGGTGCCCTGAGTGAAAGGAAGCCAGAGAATCCATTGTCAATAATGTCCTAGGATGGAGCAAAGGACATGTGCCAAATTGGGCAACCTATGCAAATCTGGCCATGATAAGTTCATCCCTTGCATCCCGGGCTCTGACCTCCTCCTCCTCCTCCTCCAGATCCTCCTCCTCCTCATCTTTATCCTCATCTGAGGTCCATGCAGAAAGAAAACAAATGGTTCCCATGCTGCTTGTAAATGCCTCCTTTGGGGAAGCGCTCATTGCAAGCGGGGAGAGGGTCTTCCAAGGAGGCCCCACAGTTGATGGAGTCAAGCTGCAACACCTCCGACTTCAGAAGGCCTTCTAAAAGTGCTCAGAGGCCTTTTAAAGCCAAGGTCTGGCACCTGCAAGTAATCCTTGCTGCAATAAACGATGTCTCGTTAGACCTGCAGCAGTGAGGAGGCCACCCACGAGTCAACCCGTCAGGTTTACCTGGCGTAGTTTAGGAGGTGCGTGGATCACACCGAAAAGCTGGAAAAATCATGAGGGCCTCTCAAAATAGGCTTAGAGAGGCCCTTAACAAGCATTTAAGGATGTTAAATAGCGCAATGGCCAGCTGGAGGCGGGAGCGTTTCCCGACCTCCAAAACTGGAACCGGCAAAATCCCACGGAGGCGGGTTCCAAACCCGACCTCTTTGAATCTGACTTTCCCGCCTCCAAACCCGCCTCCTCTGACGTCAGAAAATCGTCCCCATGGTTACTATTAAAGTGACAGGCACATGCCAGGAGTGTAACGAAATAATCTCCACGTCCTTGGATGGGTACAGTTCCAACAGCGCTCAAGATGCTCAACACCACCCAGAACAATGCAACCCACTTGATCGACACCCCATCCATTGGCTTACACATCCACTCCCTCCACCACCGGCGTACCGTGGCTGCAGTGTGTACTATCTACAGGAGGCACTGCAGCAACTCGCCAAGGCTTCTTCGGCAGCACCTCCCAAACCCGCGACCTCTACCAGCTAGAAGCGGGAACACCATCACCTCCAATTTCCCTCCAAGTCACACACTCTCCTGAGGTGGACATGTATCGACCTTGCCAGCAATGCCCACGTCCCGAGAATGAATAAAGAAAAAAAAGTAGTTGGAGATAGATAATATAAAATGAAGTAGATCATTATTTTGCCCAGATTTGGTGAGTTGTGATGTTAATTAACCTCCTGAAAAGAAGGAAACTGTTCCAAGATGCTACAACATGTCATTTTGTGAAAAGATTTTTACACCTACCAGTAATAATAACATAGAATTTATTTCATTTTGATGGATTGAATGAATGATTTATACTGCCTCTTGTTGTCATTATATCTTAAATGTGAGAGTGGGAAGTTCTGATACACAATAGCAAGAAGCAGGGTGTAGGCTTGCATTCACAATGCAACACAATGAGGAAGCAATGGGTTGAATAGAGTCGCGCCAGGCTAATCTTACAAAACCTCCTAATTGTCAATGTAATGCAGTATTGGCAGAGTCCTGGAGCATGTTATCAGCCTGTCATCTTATTGGCACTCTAAACATTTCTGAACTTGCGTGCGTTTATTGCCCAACATTCGAATTTCCTGCTTTCTTGCCTCAATGGTACAATAGATCAGTGGCGGTTAATATACGGCTCGCGGGCTGTATTCGGCCCACCAGTTCATTTTATCCGGCCCACTGGAGCTTGAGCTGCACATTCACCTGAGACTTGCGAGCGGGGGCCTGAGGAGAGCTCATAAAAACATAGAAGATAGGAGCAGGAGTAGGCCATTCGGCCCTTCGAGCCTGCTCCGCCATTCAACGAGATCATGGCTGATCATCCAAACCCCAGCACCCTGTCCCTACACCGACAGCCATCCCACCCAAGCCCTATACCCGTAACCCTGTAACCCCACGTATTTAATCCCCCCTAACACTAAGGGTCAATTTTTATCATCGCCAATCAACCTAACCTGCACATCTTTGGACTGTGGGAGGAAACCGGAGCACCCGGAGAAAACCCACGCAAACACGGGGAGAATGTGCAAACTCCACACAGACAGTCACCCGAGGCCGGATTTGAACCCGGGTCCCTGGCGCTGTGAGGCAACAGTGCTAACCACTATGCCACCGAGCTGCTCGCTCAGGGTTACTGCGGCCTGAGAGTAGGCTGCCACCCTGAACGGAGCAAGTAAAAAAAAAAATAAAGCTGCCAGGACTGCTCCGATATGACTGATGCAAATCTACTTCCCTTTTGTGTCTGCGGAGCCGGCCTAATGTCTGTCTGCGGCTCTCTCCCACTCTTGCTCCATAAACCACTTTTCTAAAACCCATCAAATCCGCCACTCATCACTGGCTGGTGAGGGCGCTGCTGCGCGTACGCACTGGATACTCCTCCCTGATCAAGTCATGGCTGCTCATCTCGACGACTCTTTGTCCTGTGTCTTTCCCCTCCTGGTACCCAGAGTATGACGGTGGGGGGGGGGGGGGGGTGGTCTCACAGAATCACAGAAACCCCACAGTGCAGATAGAGGCCATTTCGGCCCATCGAGCCTGCACCGACACATATCCCACCCCATCCCCGCAACCCCACGCATTTAATCCCCCTAACACTAAGGGTCAATTTATCATAGCCAATCAACCTAACCCGCATATCTTTGGACTGTGGGAGGAAACCGGAGCACCCGGAGGAAACCCACGCAAACACAGGGAGAATGTGCAAACTCCACACAGACAGTCACCCGAGGCCGGATTCAAACCCGGGTCCCTGGCGCTGTGAGGCAACAGTGCTAACCACTATGCCACCGTGCTGCCACGTCGCTGTCTTAGTCACGGGAGTGGATCCCGGAGCACAAGGACTCCAGGAAATGGCACGCGCTTGTAGTTCAGGCCTTGCGAGGCCGCGGGCTCCCGTACTAGGCAGACTAAAGAGAGAACACCTCTCACATCGGAGGCCCCCCAGACACAAGCCACTCTGTCAAACAGCCACGTAGACTTTCAGTACAACATATAATCGATCGATCAATCATTTCATCTATTTAGTAACGAACGAGTTTACTATTTTACACTACATTTTGTGTATTTAAGATAGTATCTGACTACTATCTGAATTTATGTTTATAAATTATTGGGAGGGTAGAAGTGGGAGTGATGATCAACACTATGGGCTGGATTTTGTCAGCCCCGAGGAGATGGGTATGAAGGCGGGACTGCCGGTAAAGTTGCAGAATTTGGGGGCGGGTGGCAAACCCGCCCCCAACCCGCCGCCATGCCCTCTTGCCAGGAGGTGGGAAGCCGTCCTGCCCCAGGTCCCATCTCCTCGAGGCGGGAAAGGGATTAAAGCCTATTAACTGCCTGTTAACAGGTAACAGGCAGAAAATAGGATTATCCCCATTTTTCCTTCCGAAGTGCAGGCTTCCTGACCTCGGGGAACCCCACCAGGGTGTAGGAGACGAGAAGGAGGTCTGCTAGGGTCGGAGGGGTCTGAAAATGCGATGTAGAGGTGAGTGATGGGTGGAGTGGTAAGTATGTAAAGTGAGTGTTGAGTGTTATAAAATGTTCACTTACCTTTATTTCTGCCTACAGCCTTCAGCCACAGTGGAGACGGAGTCCCAACATCTCCATTGCAGATATCACAGACTGGCTGTTGGATCCTCCAAACCAACAGCCAGGTGATTTCTGCAAAGTTGAAAGGTTTGATGAGTCCTGAACACAAGGACTCATCAAACTACACAGAATGTCAGTGTTTGACAGCTTCACAGAGCTGTCAAACAATGACATTTCTTCTTTCAAAAGTTTTTGACAGATGGCACGTCATACGACTTCCCCCTAATTGGCCTGCTGAGCCCGCTGGGTGAGCTTAACAAGGTCAATCAGGGGAAAATCCCGTTGGTTGACCAGAAGCTGATGGAAGCGGGACTGAGACCCGGCAAACAGCAGTTCTGCCTCCAAAGGCTTCCCATTGAGAAAATCCAGCCCATATGAGTTGGCCTGTTTCAAATTTACCAATTTAACACATTGCTCTCACCAATGAGTGGGGTTATTAATTCTTGCACAATTATTCACTCGTTCTAATATTACCCCACTTAATTTGCATAGTGGAGGCATAACTAAATGGGCCCTCACCCGGGTATATTGGACATTGCATTCACTGTTTTTAATTTTACTGGTAGCTGTTGTTAACACAAATCATTTTACATGTGCGGCAATGATCTCGCTCTTTTTTTTGTCCACGGTCCCTTTAAATTTACCGAGGCTGTGCATGTGCGGTATCTCTTCCAGCGGCAGGAGCTGGTAAGCGGCCTGCGCGGGAGCTCGCAATCGGTGTGCGGCCTGTGCGGGAGCTCGCGATTGGTGCGCGGCCTGCGTGGGAGCCCGTGGTCAGTGCGCGGCCTGTGCGGGAGCTCGCGATCGGTGCGCGGCCTGCGTGGGAGTTCGTGGTCAGTGCGCGGCCTGTGCGGGAGCTCGCGATCGGTGCGCGGCCTGCGTGGGAATTCGTGGTCAGTGCGCGGCCTGCGCGGGAGCTCGCGATTGGTGCGCGGCCTGTGCGGGAGCTCGCGGTCGGTGCGCAGCCTGCGTGGGAGCTCGCGGTCGGTGCGCGGCCTGTGCGGGAGCTCGCGATCGGTGCGCGGCCTGTGCGGGAGCTCGCGATTGGTGCGCGGCCTGCGTGGGAGTTCGTGGTCAGTGCGCGGCCTGTGCGGGAGCTCGCGATCGGTGCGCGGCCTGCGTGGGAGTTCGTGGTCAGTGCACGGCCTGTGCGGGAGCTCGCAATCGGTGCGCGGCCTGTGCGGGAGCTCGCGATTGGTGCGCGGCCTGCGTGGGAGTTCGTGGTCAGTGCGCGGCCTGTGCGGGAGCTCGCGATCGGTGCGCGGCCTGCGTGGGAGTTCGTGGTCAGTGCGCGGCCTGTGCGGGAGCTGTCGATCGGTGCGCGGCCTGCGTGGGAGTTCATGGTCAGTGCGCGGCCTGTGCGGGAGCTCGCGATCGGTGCGCGGCCTGTGCGGGAGCTCGCGATTGGTGCGCGGCCTGCGTGGGAGTTCATGGTCAGTGCGTGGCCTGTGCGGGAGCTCGCGATCGGTGCGCGGCCTGCGTGGGAGTTCGTGGTCAGTGCGCAGCCTGTGCGGGAGCTCGCAATCGGTGCGCGCCCTGCGTGGGAGTTCGTGGTCAGTGCGTGGCCTGCGCGGGAGCTCGCGATCGTTGCGCGGCCTGCGCAGGAGCTCGCGGTCGGTGCGCGGCCTGCGCTGCCGAGCACCTTCGGGAGAAAATTGGCGTGCAGCTTTTAACAGTTCACCGAGACTTGGTAGGTGGCACCTCCAGCCCAAATAATAGCCCACCCCTGTAATAGATGTTCTGCTTTCTCAAAATACCCGAACAACAACATGCACTATACTAAAAGGAAGTTTTGTTCTGCTGATATGCATCTACCTCTCAAGTACTCAAGGCTGTCGTGGACAAACCATTTTATGAGTTAAAAAGCCTCTCGCCATGTTTCCGTAGAATGCATTGGCTATTCTTGTGCTTTCTTTTCTCTTCTTCTTAGACAGTCCCTCGGAACCGAGGATGACTTGCTTCCACATTAAAAATGAGTTCTCAGGTAACTGATGAGTCCAATGCGGGACCTACAGTCTCTGTCACAGGTGGGGCAGACGGTGGTTGAAGGGGCGGGTGGGTGGGGTGCTTGGGTTGACGTGTGCTCCTTGCGCTGCCTGCGCTTGGCTTCCGCTTGCTCCCGGCGAAGAAACTCGAGGTGTTCGGTGCCTTCCCGGATGCTTCTCCTCCACTTTGTGCGGTCTTGGGCCAGGGATTCCCAGGTATCGGTGGGGATGTTACACTTTTTCAAAGGAGGCTTTGAGGGTGTCCTTGAAGCGTTTCCTCTGCCCACCTGGGGCTCTCTTGCTGTGCCGGAGCTCCGAGTATAGCGCTTGTTTTGGGAGTCTCGTATCGGGCATGCAGACAATGTGACCCGTCCATCGGAGCTGATTGAGCGTGGTCAGAGCTTCGATGCTGGGGATGTTGGCCTGAGCAAGAACACTGACGTTGGTGCGCCTATCCTGCCAATGGATTTGCAGGATCTTGCGGAGGCAGCGTTGGTGGTACCTCTCCAGTGCTTTGAGGTGCCTGCTGTACATGGTCCATGTCTCTGAGGCATACAGCAGGGCGGGTATCACTGCTGCCCTGTAGACCATGAGCTTAGTGCCGGGTTTGAGGTCCTGGTCTTCAAACACTCTCTTCCTCAGGCGACCGAATGCTGCACTGGCACACTGAAGGCGGTGTTGGACTTCATCGTCGACATCTGCCCTTGTTGACAGTAGGCTCCCGAGGTATGGAAAGTGGTCCACATTGTCCAAGGCCTTGTCGTGGATTTTGATAATCGAGGGGCAGCACAATGCAGCGGGGGCAGGTTGGTAGAAGACCTTTGTCTTACGGATGTTTAGTGTAAGGCCCATGCTCTCGTACGCTTCGGTGAAGGTGTTGACGACGGTTTGGAGTTCGACCTCTGAGTGAGTGCAGACGCAAGCGTCGTCTGCATACTGTAATTCGACGACAGAGGATGGGACGACCTTGGATCTTTTATAATTCCACTTGCTATCACTCTCATAGGGGAATCACTAGGTTGTGGGTTCAATCCCCCACTGTAGGATTTAGGCACATAATCTAGGCTGGCACCTGAGTGCAGCATGGAGGGAGTGCTGCATTGCTGGAGGTGTTTCCCTTCCAATGAGATGTTAATCCAAGGTTCCATCTGCCTGTTCAGGCAGATGTTAAAGATCTGATGGCACTACTGGAAGAACAGCAGAGAGTGCAGATTGGAAAAATCGAGCAGGGTCCCTTATGCTTGTGCTCCTCCCCACCTGATTTTCCTGTATTTGCTGTGCCCAAAGTCTCCGGTTGCCCCAGGCACAGGAGGAGGAAAATCTGGCCACTCGTTTCATTGAAAGGTGCCAGCCGCGACTCAGTGGTAGCACTCTCGAACTTGGAAGGCCACGGGTTCAAGTCCCACTCCAGAGTATGTGGAGAGACTAGAGAAGCTGGGATTGTTCTCCTTAGAGCAGAGAAGGCTGAGGTGAGATTTAGTGGAGGTGCTCAAAATTATGAAGGGTTCTGATAGAGTAAATAACTGTTTCCACTGGTAAGAGGGTCGGTAACCAGAGGATACAGATTTAAGATCCAGGGGGGCGATGAGGAGAAATGTTTTAACGCAGTGAGTTGTTATGAACTGGAATGCTCTGCTTGAAAGGGTGGTGGAAGCAGATTCAACAGTAACTTTCAAAAGGGAAATGGACATTTACTTGAAAGGGAATAATTTGCTGGACTATGGAGAAAGAGCAGGGGGAGTGGTACTAATTGGATAGCCCTTTCAAAGAGCCGACACGATGGGCCGAATGGCTGCCTTCTGGGCTGTATAATTCTATAATTTGAGCACAAAATCTAGGCTGACACTCCAGCGCTGTACTGCAGGAGTTCCGCACAGTCGGAGGTGCCATCTTTCAGATGAGACATTAAACCGAGGCCCCGTCTGCCCTCTCAGGTGGATGTAATTCACAGATCCCATGGCACTATTTCGAAGAAGAGCAGGGGAGTTCTCCCAGGCATGCTGACCAATATTTATCCCTCAACCAATATCATTAAAAAAACAGATTATCTGGTCATTATCACATTGCTGTTTGTGGGATCTTGCTGTGCATGTAATTGGGCACTGTGTTTTCCATAGTACAACAGTGACAACCTTTCAAAAGTGCTTAATTGGCTATAAAGCGCTTTGGGACGTCCTGAGGTCCTGAAAAGTGCTACATAAATGCAAGTTCCTTCTTTCCTTTATTTGCTTTGTATGATACTTGGCTGTTTTCAAATTGGCGACCACATTTACCCAAGTAACAGTGGCCAGAGAAAGCATAAAGCAGCAGATGCTGTAAATCTGAAACAAAACTGAAAATACTGGAAACACTCAGCAGGTCAGGCAGCACCTGTAGAGAGAGAAACAGAGTTAACGTTTCAAGTCAATGACCCTTCGTCAGAACTGGTTCTTGGATTGGATGGTAATGTACCATACAAATTTTTATGAATAAAGCATATTTTTGAAACAAAAAAAAGTGGCAATGTTTTCTTTGTATATTCATTGCATAAACAACATACAGGAGACTTTGGTTTATCCGAAGGTTGTATGTCCGGAAACCTCGATCTACCGGCAGAAATCAGGAGCCGTTCTGTTAGGTTGTTTTTCTTCTCGTGGCTTTTTCTTTCCAACAGTCAGGCTCTGGAAAGTCTCTCTGAAGCTGTTGCTAAGCTACAGAGACGCTTCCAAGGTACGGGCCGACTGTAAGAAGCTGTTGCTAAGCAACAGTGTTTGTTGTCAGATACGGAGATGAATACGGAGATGAAAATCTCCGTATGCTTCACGTCCGGCAGTTTTGATAGATCGGCAACACGCCGGTCCCGTCGGTGCCGGATATAACAAAGTTTCCTGTATCTCTGGCTCACCTCTGTGATATTTATACAAGTGATTGGCCCAGCTCAGCATACCACTGGAGTTTTCGTGGCTGAGTGTACGGGCATAATTATTGCATCACATGGGTAACACAGAGCAGACTTGATTCAGGTGGTAAAGAAAATGGGTCTGCCGGCGAGTTTACTTTGGGTTTGCGTGACATTCGCGCGCTGGGGGTCAGCGACACTAACGTCCCATTAAACCCAATATAAAAGCAGCTTCAAGGCCCCCGGAGCACTCTTTTCTCAATCGCAGCACAGCTTGTGTTGACGGGTCACGGCCTCTATCAAAAGCAGTACGTGGCGCCTGAGGAAAGGTCATCGACCTGAAACATTCACTTTGTTTCTCTCGCCACCGATGCTGCCTGACCTGCTGAGCATTTAGAGCGTTTTCTGTTTTTATTTAAAATTTCCAGTCTCCGCAGTATTTCGCTATTGTACCGGTGAGTTGTTTTCAGAATACATGTCTCTGTGCATAACAATGCAGAACTGATGGAAGATAAACTGGTTGAACTAGTCCTGCCATGGAACTCTGACTCACGGAACCAACGTCCCCAGCCAAAGTGCCTTAGCATGCAACGTAAACAGAATTGATCGCACCGACATTTCAGATTCCACTTCCAGGAAAACAAAATCTATTCTTCTGCCCAGCTGGCTCGAGGCCATCACCTTGAGTTACTTTAATTGGTTCAGATTATCAGTAGACATGTGATGCTTGGACGGTAAAGCATTCCATTGGGTCACACAGGTATGAAAGTCAAAAAGCTTGTGTAGCCGGTGTGAAGTGTGATTAAGTCGGACAGCATTAGCTTCCTGATGGACATTCCACTCGGGATTATAGGTCAAACTGCAGCGTAGGAAGTCTTCCTGTAATCAGCTGTTGGGGCGAACAAAAATGCTTTCCCCTCCCTAACCAACACTGTGACGTAGTTAATACAAGAATGTGCTGAATCACGGACGCCCCGTCAAGTTGGTATGTACTTTTGCATTTTCATTAGGGCACTTGGGGCAATGGCTGGCACTCAGATAACAATTCGCATCCTAGCCAGCCGTGGCTCAGTGGGTAGCACTCTTTGCCTCTGAGTCAGAAGGTTGTGGGTTCAAGTCCCACTCCAGAGACTTTTGAAGCACAAAAATCTAGACTGCCGTCTTTCAGGTGAGACGTTAAACTGAGGCCCCGTCTGCTCTCTCAAGTGGACTTAAAAGATCCCATGGCACTTTTCCAAAGAAGAGCAGGGGAGTTATCCCTGGTGTCCTGCCCAATATTTATCCCTCAATCAACATAACAAAAACAGATTACCTGCTCATTATCACATTGCTGTTTGTGGGAGCTTGCTGTGCACAAATTGGCTGCCGCGTTTCCTAAATTTCAACAGTGACTACACTTCAAAAGTACCTTGTTGGCTGTAAAGCAGTTTGGGACTTCCTGAAGTTCTGAAAGGCACTATAGAAATGCAAGTCTTTACTTTTTCGGCATGCCTCTCTCCCGTTTACTCTGGCTGGTGATGTCACTCTTAATCAAAGTCCATTGATAGCAGCTCGCCAGACTCACGAAAACATGGGTCTCTGATGCCATTAGGTCTCCAGAAGTTGGGTCCTGTACAAAGTAAACTTGCCAGATTCGATAAGGTCAGTGTCAAGGAAGGCCCAGAGCCAGTGACACTCCTATGACACTAAACCGATATACAAGCAGCCCAAGCTGGGCAAGGCAAGACTCGTCCTGCTTCCATCAAACATCACTTGTTGCCTTTGTGGATTGGAAGAGTTGTACGCGGCATCACTAAATTTTGCTACAGTTTTTAGTTGTGTGCCAGAAAAAGGGAGTCAGTTTTTGCCAGTAACTGGATTTGCCACTTTAATTCTCCATCCCACTCCCATCCTGACCTCTCTGTCCTCGGCCTCCTACACTGTGCCAATGAAGCTCAAAGCAAGCTCGAGGAACCACACCTTATCTTCCAACTCAGCACTTTACAACCTTCCGGCCTTAGCGTTGAGATAAAAAACTTTGGCCCAGAAATTCGGCTCGGCCTCCCGTTATACGTAGCGCCTGATATGCAGTTCGTTTGCAGCCAATCAGGCACTGCGTATACCGTGCGTCCAATCCGATACCGCCCGTTTTGCGCCACCGCCCGAACCGAATTTCTGGGCCTTTAGGCCTTAGCCAGCACACTCTCAGACAGCAGGTGCTGGTGATGGAGGATGGTTGCACCACAGCCGCAGGGAGTGGAGGAGGTGTGGGCTGGTGCTTGGGGTAGGGATCCCCTATCGGTACACGGCCCGCGGGCTGGTCCGCACCCCCGGGGTCTACCTGCCTTTCTCACACCGTATTCCTGGGCCACAGGAGCCTTCTCTTTGTCAGATTTTTCAAGCTTCCCTCCTCGTCTGTATACTACTGTAACCATTTACGCCTTCCCTGGACACAAAGGGTCATAGAGTTATACAGCACAGAAAGAGGCCCTTTGGCCCATCGTGTCCGTGCCGGCCATCAATCCCTGTCTATTCTAAACCCATTTTCCAGCACTTGGTCCATAACATCGTATGCTATGGCATTTCAAGTGCTCATCTAAATGCTTCTTGAATGTTGTGAGGGTTCCTGCCTCTACCACCCTTTCAGGCAGTGAGTTACAGATTCCAACCACCCTCTGGGTGAAAAAGTTTTTCCTCAAATCCCCTCTAAACCTCCCACCCCTTACCTTGAAACTTTGCCCCCTGGTTATTGACCCCTCTGCTAAGGGGAAACGTTCCTTTCTATCTACCCTATCTATGCCCCTCATAATTTTGTACACCTCAATCAGGTCCCCCCTCAGCCTCCTCTGCTCCAAGGAAAACAACCCCAGCCTGTCCAGTCTCTCTTCATAGCTGAAGCGCTCCAGCCCAGGTAACATCCTGGTGAATCTCCTCTGCACCCTCTCCAATGCAATCACATCCTTCCTATAGTGTGGCGACCAGAACTGCATACAGTATTCTTTTGTTTCTAAACTTGCCTCATCGTCATCACTTTTTTCATTTAATCACTCCTGCCCTCCACCCTGTCACAGACCGCTCCTTTTTGTTCTATTTCTGTCCCCACTCCCGCCCTTCCCCCCCACCCCACCTTTTCCCTGGCTTTGCACTTGCTTAAAAGCTGTCCATCTCTAACATCATCCGGTTCTGATGAAAGGTCATCAACCTGAAACATTAAACTCGGTTTCTCTCTCTCCACAGAAGCAGCCTGACCTGCTGAGCGTTCCAGCATGTTCTGTTTCTTTTATTGCAGCGATTGCGTTCTGAATTATAATAGTTTTACAGTACAACAGCACCACTCGCTGGTCCAGAGGTGATACTGAAATTAATTGCAAGTAAATAAGGAGAATCTGTTTCCACTGGCAGAGGAGTTGGTAGTCAGAGGACACCGATTAAAGAGAATTGGCAAAAGAGACAGAAGGGAGTTGAGAATTTTTTTATACAGCGAGTTGCTTGTGGCCGGGGCGGACATCACCTCTTTCAAAAAGAAATCAGGGCCAGTGTGATCTTCTGGATGGGTCGGAGAGCAATTTCCCAGATTTTTTCCCTCAAACTTGCCTGGGTTTTTTATCTGATTTTTCGCCTCTCCCAGGAGATCACATGGTTTCGAGTGGGGTGGAGAGTGTATATAATGTGATATACACAAGGTATCGCAATTGTGTGGGACAAGCTGGATGGACCAGAGGGTCTTTACCTGTCCGTCATTGTTCGTATGTTCGTAAATCCTTGAAGATGGCAGGGCAAGTTGATAAGGCATTTAAGACAGCGTATGGGATACTTGGCTTTGTAAATGGGGGCATTGAATACAAAAACAAGGAAGTCATGCTCAATGTTCCCTGTATTTTTTGGGGGGGTCGCGCAGCCTCTTTAACGGGCTGAGCGACATGTTCTAAAGTCCGCACATGCACGGTTTTTTCAATTTAAAAGCGGGCTCACCGGCTGCGTGGAACTCCTGGAGCGCTGCATGGCCACGCGGCTGAAAGGGAACATTGGTTATGCTTTACCTTTACAAGTCACTGGTTAGGCCTCAACTGGAGTATTTTTTACAATTCTGGGCACCGCACTTTACGAAGGAGGTCAAGGCCTTGGGAAGGGTACAGAGGTTTACCAGGATGATACCAGGAATGAGGAACTTCAGTTAGGTGGATAGATTGGAGAAGCTGGGATAGTTCTCCTGGTTAGAAATCAGGGACTTTGATGCATAAGCCAATTGTGTACTCATGCCTATGACTAACCATTTTGTCGAGATTAGGCCAATCAGTAGCTTATCTCTAGTCTTTCAAATAATCAGGATCGACTGCAAACCAATATGGTGGGTATATTGTGTTTAATCAGAGTTTAAGATGGAATATAACATGCTAGTTATACAGCAAAAACATACGACCGTGACAAGCAGCTGGTACCAGTCCCAATCGGACAGACGGCTGGCATGTGTGAACTGTTCCCTGGCTTCCGGCCTCTCTCTCTCTCGCTCACAACGTCGGCGGGAATCTCGAGCGGCAGAGCGGGGCTATAAAGGTCCCCAGAGACCAGGTAAGGCCTCACAGCGTCGGCGGGAATCCTGAGCGGCAGAGCGGGGCTATAAAAGGCCCCAGAGACCAGGTAAGGCCTCACAGCATCGGCGGGAATCCTGAGCGGCAGAGCGGGGCTATAAAAGTCCCCAGAGACCAGGTAAGGCCTCACAGTGTCGGCGGGAATCCTGAGCGGCAGAGCAGGGCTATAAAAGTCCCCAGAGACCAGGTAAGGCCTCACAGCGTCGGCGGGAATCCTGAGCGGCAGAGCGGGGCTATAAAAGTCCCCAGAGACCAGGTAAGGCCTCACAGCGTCGGCGGGAATCCTGAGCGGCAGAGCGGGGCAATAAAAGTCCCCAGAGACCAGGTAAGGCCTCACAGCGTCGGCGGGAATCCTGAGCGGCAGAGCGGGGCAATAAAAGTCCCCAGAGACCAGGTAAGGCCTCACAGCGTCGGCGGGAATCCTGAGCGGCAGAGCGGGGCAATAAAAGTCCCCAGAGACCAGGTAAGGCCTCACAGTGTCGGCGGGAATCCTGAGCGGCAGAGCGGGGCTATAAAAGTCCCCAGAGACCAGGTAAGGCCTCACAGCGTCGGCGGGAATCTCGAGCGGCAGAGCGGGGCTATAAAAGTCCCCAGAGACCAGGTAAGGCCTCACAGCATCGGCGGGAATCCTGAGCGGCAGAGCGGGGCTATAAAAGGCCCCAGAGACGAGGTAAGGCCTCACAGCGTCGGCGGGAATCCTGAGCGGCAGAGCGGGGCTATAAAAGGCCCCAGAGACCAGGTAAGGCCTCACAGCGTCGGCGGGAATCCTGAGCGGCAGAGCGGGGCTATAAAAGGCCCCAGAGACCAGGTAAGGCCTCACAGCGTCGGCGGGAATCCTGAGCGGCAGAGCGGGGCTATAAAAGTCCCCAGAGACCAGGTAAGGCGTACCAGTCTCCAGTCTGGGAACTCGGAGGGAAGGAGAGAGGTAAAAAGTAATCCAAGTGTGACATCACCAGAAAGCGGGTAAGTGATTGGTTGGTGAGTATTTCTCCCTTTTGAAGCTTCAATCTCTTTGGTTTATAGTTTCTAAGGTGTGATATTCACCATCTAAAATTGGGGCAGAGGGTATTTAAGAATAATATTAATAAATTTAATTAATTACATAGAATGGGAGATCAGGTGACGTGTTGCTGCTGCAATATGTGGGAGCTGGTGGACACCATTGATGCTCACGGTGATCACATTTGCAGTAAGTGTTGGCTGCTCGAGGAATTCCGGCTCCGTGTTGAAGAGCTGGAGTCCGAGCTTCAAACACTGAGACACATCAGGGAGGGGGAGAGTTACCTGGACTCTGTATCACGAGGTATTCACACCAATTAGATTAATTAATTCAGATGTAGTCCGTGGCCAGGGTCAGGATGGTGTGACTAGAAGTGAGGCAGGTACGGGGATCCAGTGTTGGAGGAGCCGTAGCCCTTGCACTTGTCCAACAGGTTCGAGGCTCTTACTCCCTGTGAGGTTGGGAACAGGGACTGCGGGGAGGATGAGCAACCTGGCCACAGCACTGTGGAGCAGGGGGCCATTCAAGTGGGGGGAGTTAAAAGAAATGTTGTAGTGGTAGGGGATAGTTTCGTTAGGGGGATAGATAGAGTTCTTTGCAGCCGAGAGCGAGAGTCCCGAAGGCTGTGTTGCCTGCCCGGTGCCAGGGTTAAGGACATCTCCTCTGGACTGGAGAGAAACTTGGAGTGGGAGGGGGAGGATCCAGTTGTCGTGGTCCATGTTGGTACCAACGACATAGACAGGACAAGGAAAGAGGTTCTGCTGAGGGAGTTTGAGCAGCTAGGGGCCAAATTAAAAAGCAGAACCACAAGGGTAATAATCTCTGATTACCCGAGCCACGAGCGAATTTGGCTAGGACAAATAAAATCAGAGAGTTAAATGCGTGGCTCAAAGACTGGTGTGGGAGAAATGGGTTTTGCTTCCTGGGACACTGGCACCAGTACTGGGGCAGGAGGGAGCTGTTCCGTTGGGACGGGCTTCACTTGGCCAGTGCTGGGACTAGAGTCCTGGCGGATCATATAACTAGGGCTGTAGAGAGGGCTTTAAACTAACTAGTGGGGGGGAGGTTCCTAGAGAGCAAATAATAAAAATGACAACAGAGAAGGTCATAGACTTAGGTAGCAGTGGGGAAATTGAAAACCAGAGCGTGTCAGGAAGGGGCAGAAGGTATGGAGTAAAAGGTAAAGTAATAAAAAGGGCAAAAGCAGGAACTAAGTGTCACAAAACATCTTTGAAAGTTCTCTATCTGAATGCACGTAGCATTCGTAACAAAATAGACGAGTTAATGGCACAAATAACTACATATGGGTATGATCTTGTGGCCATTACAGAAACATGGCTGCAGGGTGACAATGCCTGGGAATTAAACATACCAGGTTATTTAACGATCAGGAAGGACAGGCAGGAAGGAAGGGGAGGTGGGGTGGCTATGTTAATAAAGGAAGGAATCACTGTAATACAGAGAAATTATATTGGGTCAAAAGATCAGGATAATGAAACAGTTTGGGTGGAGGTAAGGAATAGTAAGGGGAAAAAAACACTAGTGGGCGTAGTCTATAGGCCTCCGAACAGTGGCAACTCGGTTGGACGGAGTATCAATCAGGAAATAGTTGAGGCTTGTAATAAGGGAACATCTATAATTATGGGGGATTTTAACGATCATATTAATTGGACAAATCAAATTGGGCAGGGCTGCCTTGAGGATGAGTTCATTGAGTGTATTAGGGATGGGTTTCTTGAGCAGTATGTAACTGAACCGACCAGGGGGCAAGCAACCTTAGATCTGGTCCTGTGTAACGAGACAGGATTAATTAATAATGTCCTAGTAAAGGATCCCCTTGGAATGAGTGACCATAACATGGTTGAATTCCATATTCAATTAGAGGGTGAGAAGGTTGGATCTCAAACAAGCGTGCTAAGCTTGAATAAAGGAGACTATGAAGGTATGAGAGCGGATTTGAGTAGAGTGGATTGGGAAAATAGATTAAAGGGTAAGACGATACAAGATCAGTGGTGTACATTTAAGGAGTTATTTTACAACTTCCAAAAAAAATATATTCCACTGAGAAGAAAAGTGTGTAAAAGAAAAGACAGCCATCCGTGGCTAAGTAAAGAAATTAAGGATAGTATTCGACTAAAAACAAGGGCATATAAGGTAGCCAAATCTAGTGGGAGGATAGAGGATTGGGAAAACTTTAAAAGACAGCAAAAAATAACAAAAAGATTGATTAAGAAAGGGAAGATAGATTATGAAAGTAAATTAGCAAAAAATATAAAAACAGATAGTAAGAGTTTTTATAGTTATATAAAAAGAAAAAGGGTGGCTAAAGTAAATGTTGGTCCCTTAGAGGATGAGACTGGGAAATTAATGGTGGGAAATATGGAGATGGCAAAAACACTGAATGAATATTTTGTATCAGTCTTTACAGTAGAAGACACTAAGAATATCCCAACACTGGACAAACAGGGGGCTAAAGGGGGGGAGGAGCTAAACACGATCAAAATCACTAAGGAAGTGGTACTCGGTAAAATAATGGGACTCAAGGCGGATAAATCACCTGGACCTGATGGCTTACATCCTAGGGTCTTGAGGGAAGTGGCGGTAGGGATTGTGGATGCATTGGTAATAATTTTCCAAAACTCCCTGGACTCGGCAAAGGTCCCGGCAGACTGGAAAACTGCTAATGTAACACCCTTATTTAAAAAGGGCAGTAGACAGAAGGCTGGAAACTATAGACCGGTTAGCCTAACATCTGTGGTAGGTAAAATTTTGGAGTCCATTATTAAGGATACAGTAACAGGACATTTGGATAATCATAATTTAATAGGACAAAGTCAGCATGGTTTTATGAAGGGGAAGTCATGTTTGACAAATTTGCTGGAGTTCTTTGAGGAAGTAACATATAGGGTGGATAAAGAGGAACCAGTGGACGTAGTGTATTTAGACTTCCAAAAGGCATTTGACAAGGTGCCACACAGAAGATTATTGCTTAAGATAAAAAATCACAGGATGGGGGTAATATTCTGGCATGGATAGAGGATTGGCTATCTAACAGAAGGCAGAGAGTTGGGATAAATGGTTCATTCTCAGACTGGCAATCAGTAACTAGTGGTGTTCCGCAGGGGTCAGTGCTGGGTCCCCAACTCTTTACAATCTATATTAACGATTTGGAGGAGGGGACCGAGTGTAACATATCAAAGTTTGCAGATGATACTAAGATGGGAGGGAAAGTAGTGAGTGAGGAGGACATAAAAAACCTGCAAGGGGACATAGACAGGCTAAGTAAGTGGGCAGAGATTTGGCAGATGGAATACAATACTGGAAAGTGTGAGGTTATGCACTTTGGCAGGAAAAATCGTAGAGCAAGTTATTATCTTAATGGCAAGAAACTGGAAAGTACTTGAGTACAAAGGGATCTGGGGGTCCTGGTGCACGAAACTCAAAAGGTTAGTATGCAGGTGCAGCAAGTGATTAAGAAGGCCAATGGAATGTTGGCTTTCATTGCTAGGGGGATAGAATATAAAAATAGGGAGGTATTGCTTCAGTTGTACAAGGTATTGGTGAGACCGCACCTGGAATACTGCATACAGTTTTGGTGTCCATACTTAAGAAAGGACATACTTGCTCTCGAGTCAGTACAAAGAAGGTTCACTCGGTTAATCCCGGGGATGAGGGGATGGACATATGAGGAGAGGTTGAGTAGATTGGGACTCTACTCATTGGAGTTCAGAAGAATGAGAGGCGATCTTATTGAAACATATAAGATTGCGAAGGGGTTGGATCGGGTGGATGCGGGGAAGATGTTCCCGATGATGGGTGAAACTAGAACTAGGGGGCATAGTCTTAGAATAAGGGGCTGCTCTTTCAAAACTGAGATGAGGAGGAACTACTTCACTCAGAGGGTGGTAGGTCCATGGAAAATGCTGCCCCAAAAAGCTGTAGAAGCCACATCATTACATAAATTTAAAACAGAAATAGACAGTTTCCTAGAAGCAAAGGGAATTAAGGGTTATGGGGAGCGGGCAGGAATTTGGACATGAGTCTAGGTTCGGATCGGTCATGGCCCTGTGGGTAGCGGAGCGGGCCCAGGGGCCGTATAGCCTGATCCTGCTCCTATTTCGTGTGTCTAATTCTGTTAGATTCAGGAGATGGTTCTGTGATAGTGGATTGGCGGTTAGGATCAGATCAGCCATAATCTTATTGAATGGCGGAGCAGGCTAGAGGGGCCGATTGGCCTACTCCTGCTCCTATTTCTTATGTTCTTATGTTCTCATCTGGAACCTCCCAGTTGGTGAGCATGGGATCGCTCTCAAAAAGAGCATTCGACCAGCCCAACTTCTGCTTCCCTCCACCGTCTGCATGGGCAAGCACTCAGGGTGTTGCTTTTATTCTCTTTTTAGGGGTGGGCCTGAGGCCAAATTATTGACAAGACCAATTAACCTATAGAGATTCTCCATAAAACTCAATACCCACTGGGGCATCGAGTTCTTTGTCTCAATTCTTGGATGAAAACCCTCCCTCAAAGGGGTCCCATGATCTCATCCAATTTGTCTTATTGTTTAATCTTTCTGAAGGTTCTTCCTTTGGAATTCATGTCTTCCTTTGGAATTCGTGTCTTATCTCTCTTTGTCTCTATCTTCCCTGGCACAGCAAGTACAAGGCCTGACCTCGTCCCCTCTGGCCCAAGCCAGAGCTGTCGCACTTCAGCCAGTCATTGTCTCACTTTCATCTGGCAAACGGCCCCATCCTAAGATGGATACCTTAACCTCCTCAAATTCCTTTCATTCTATGTCTTTTCCTAATTAACTTTTAATTATCCTTACAAACAGTTTTGTTAAGCTAACACCAATTCCTACCTTAGCATTATATCATGGTTATTAGTAATAATGGAAGAAATGTAAGCATTGAGCTTTAGTTAGTCCAATTAGAGAAACATAAACAAGGCTGAAATCCTAACTTGAAAACAAGATTATTTATGACCGTCACACTGCAGAATGCTATAACATCCACAGAGAACCAAAAGACAAGCAGATTCTACACATCTATCTAATTATTCCAAGACTAGTCTGAAGAAACTTTTTGTCTCTAGTTCTAATACAATCATGTAAACCCAGCATTACTTGCGTCACAATTTTATTCGCATAACCATATACATTTTGGACACCCCTGATTCCTAACATACTTAGCGAAGAAAAGGTTAAGGGGAGACCTAATAGAGGTATTCAAATTATATGGGGTTTTGACAGAGCAATTAGGGAGAAACTGTTTCCTCTGGCAAGTGGGTCGGTAACCAGAGGTCATAGATTTAAAATAATTGGCAAAAGAACTAGAGGGGAAAGGAGGAGAATTCTTTTCGCACAGGGGATTGTTATGATCTGGAACGGTGGTGGAATCAGATACCATAGGAGCTTTCGAAAGGCAATTGGACATGTACTTGAAGAGGACTAATTTGCAGCGTTATGGGGAACAAGTTGGGGGGTGGGGCTAAATTGGACAGCTCTTTCGAAGAGCCGGCACAGGCACAACGGGCCGAATGGCCTCCTTCTGTGCTATAAGATTCGATGATTCTGTATATAATAAATTGAAGTGTTTCAGCTTTAAATTTCTCTAACACTAATGCCCATGCTCAGGCTAAGCTGCCCACGTGTCTCTGTATATTCCTTATAAGGTCAAGTGCTGGACTACAGTTCCGCCCTATTGCCTAACTGATGTGCTGTTGTTCAGACTTTAGACTTCATAGAATCATAGAATCCTAGAATAGTACAGCACAGAAGGAGGCCATTCGGCCCATCGAGTCTGCGCCGGCTCTTTCGAAGAGCAATCCAGTTAGTCCCACTCCCCCGCTCTTTCCCCACAGCCCTGTAATTTTTTTCCCCTTGAAGTAGTTATCCAATTCCCTTTTGAAGATTATCGAATCTGTTTCCACCTCCCTGTCAGGCAGTGCATTCCAAATCCTAACCACTCGTTGTGTGAAAAAGCTTTTCCTCATGTCACCTCTGGTTCTTTTGCCAATCACCTTAAATCCATGCGCTCTGGTTATCAACCCTTCAGCCATTGGAAACAGTTTCTCTTCATTTACTCTGTCTAAACCCTTCATGATTTTAAACAGCTCTATCAAATCTCCTCTTGGCCTTCTCTGCTCCAAGGAGAACGACCCCAGCTTCTCCAGTCTATCCCCGTAACTGTATTCCCTCATCCCTCGAACCATTCTAGTAAATCTCTTCTGTATCCTTTCCAAAGCCTTCACGCCCTTCCTAAGGTGTGGTGCCAGACTTGGACACAATACTCCAGTTTTTATTTTTTATTTTTAGTTTCCTAACTTCTCTCCTGAATGGCCTGGCTCTGACTTTAAGGTTATGTCCCCTTGTCCTAGGCTCACCCCACCAACATGAAGTGACAGTGGCACCATAGTGCAACCCAGGGGGCAGAATTTTCACACCTCCACTTCATCTATCACCCTTAGACGATTTGCTTCTGTGCAAACCCTTGCAGTTCCATTCATCTGCCTTGTTGCCAGATGTTAACAAGCTGGGTTTCCATGCTGTTGCCCCTTTCTCTTCGACTGCCCAGTGGAAAAAAGGCAAGAAAATGCTGTTAGAAGCATTTCTAGCACAAGGGAATTTAACATCTTCATAAAAAAGAGCTTAGCAAGGTTTCCCCCCCCCCCATTGAATATAAATACCTGATACACTGAGGTAAACCACATCAAAACATATCATCGCATGACTTTTATAGAATGGCATTGTGAGAAAAGTGATACACAGTTCTTCAGGAACAGCAAATAACAACAGAAAATGCTGGAAAAACTCAGCAAGTCAGGCAACATCCGTGGAGAGAAATTTGAGTTGACGTTTCGGGTTTGACCCTTCTTCAAAACAGTTTTTTTTCCCATGCACTTTTTCATGAAGGCACTGCCCCTTTAAAATTAAAGCTTGCAACATATCCTCCCGTCAGTGGACTTTCATGTTGGAGATAAAATGGAGTCAAGTTTTACTGACAGTGATTGTTATGAGAAAAAGTTTAACTCTCGGATCTATTTGGAAACGTATTATATTTCTCCCTTTGGTAATCCACTGACAGAGGAACTCCTGACTTTTGTTCTGAGGAATTTGGCAAAGGCCTTTTCCAGCGGTGAGTAAATTCTTTGGTTCTAATTAACCAGACTGTCTCGCTCACCCTTGTTCTGAAGGGTGACGCCCTAATTTGTGGGCAATCACCTGCAATTTTATTGTGCTATTACTTATCCTAACATTCAGTACGTTTAGTATCAATTATTCAGTGAAAGGTTTCTGGCAGTCCAAAGTTGCTGGAGGCTGAAATCAGTTCCTGAATCCGCAGCAAAATCAGCCCCAGCCAGTACTTTGAGGCCTGGAGTACGTCAGTGGAGCTAAGCCCCCTCCTCCCATCTCCCTTGTCCCAGTCTTCCCGACCCTGATGGCTAATGCACTGGAATAGGTCGTTGGCTCCTAGCCACACCACTTTGAGCACTACTAGGCTGGACTGTAGCCTCTATTTACTGTAAGTGGAACTCTTCCCAAGAACAGAAGTTGCTGTCTACAGTATGCAGAGGCCATAATCCTCACCGTTAGCACTGGGAGCATCATGGAGAGGAGCGAGCAACCTGTTCCAGTGCATTAGCTCTACTCGGAGCGGCAAGAGAGCCCCAGGTGGGCAGAGGAAACGCTTCAAGGACATCCTCAAAGCCTCCTTGAAAAAGTGCAACATCCCCACCGACACCTGGGAATCCCTGGCCCAAGACCGCACAAAGTGGAGGAGAAGCATCCGGGAAGGCGCCGAACACCTCGAGTCACTTCGCCGGGAGCAAGCGGAAGCCAAGCGCAGGCAGCGCAAGGAGCGCACGTCAACCCAAGCACCCCACCCACCCACCCCTTCGACCACCGTCTGCCCCACCTGTGACAGAGACTGTAGGTCCCGTATTGGACTCATCAGTCACCTGAGAACTCATTTTTAATGTGGAAGCAAGTCATCCTCGGTTCCGAGGGATTGCCTAAGAAGAAGACTTAAGTACCATTTGAATTGCATTTACCCACTTTCTTTCCCACTTAATGACCAATGTTTGAATTATTCCAGGTCCGAAAATCCGTACGCTGCTTGAAATTGGAAGTGGTCCCTGTCTTCACCTAGCTCTTGGTGCCTCAGAGCATGTGGAGGAAATGGTTGTGACCGATTACGCTTGCAACAACCGTCGGGAGATTGAGCTGTGGTTACAAAATGATCCAGGAGCTTTTGACTGGAGCCCGTTTGCAAAATTTGTGTGTGAACTGGAAGGCAACAGGTACTTGTTAAGTAGCCCTGATTTGTTTTGTTTTTCTAAAAGGTAAGAAGCTGCCCAATGGTTCCTAAGCAGCTCAATGTGTTACTGAACCTTACGGACCAGGATGAAAAAAAGATAATCCTGTTTACTTAAAGAAAGGCGGATGTAGACTTAGAAAGATGCGGCCTCCCTCAGATGTTGAGCATCATTATCAGTTAACTGGTTCCTCGGTAAAGCTCAAAAGACATTTTAATTAATAGGAAGTAAAGTTGATATCAGATACCGTGATCCGCACAAAGACTCACTTTGTAAGCATCCTTTCTTCCCACACCATTCTGTGGTTTCCCCAAATATTCTTTCCAAACAAGGCAGCAGTCTATATATACTTCCAGCATTCAAGTGTACTACGTCGGCTGCTTATGGTGGAGGTTGCTCAATACTGGGGAGATAAAACACAGATTAGGCAACTGCTTTGCCTGATATTGCTGTTCTATCTGCAAACATGATGCTGACCTCCCTGGGGCACAACACTTTAAACATCCCTTCCATTCTCAGCCTGACATTTCCACCTTTACATAGTCCCAACCGAGCTCAACTCATTTTCAGTTTTGCCTGTTTTTGTCAGCTTGGCTCAGTTGGCGGCAATCTCACCTGAGTCCAAAGGCTGTGGGTTCAAGTCCCACTCCGGGATATGGGCACATATTCTAGACTGATACTTGAGTGCAATACTGAAGGGAAGGTTGCATTGTTGGAGGTTCTGCCCTTCGGATCAGATATTAAATTGTCTGTTCCGGTTGTTCAGCAGCTAAAGATCCAAGGGTATTGAGGGTTACGGAACTAAGACGGACAGGTAGAGTTAAGATACAGATCAACCATAATCTAATTGAATGGTGGGACAGGCTCGAGGGGCTGAATTGCCTACTCCTGTTTCAGTGTTCCTTCCTGACCTCATGGTAGCATCTAGCAAAGTTCACCAAGTGTCCTGGCCAAAAAACTTCCCTCAACACTAATAAAATAGACTTTCATCTCATTGCCGTTTGTGACATGTTGCTGTGTGCAAAATGGCTGCTGCATTTTCTTACATAGTAGCAATGACTGCGCTTCATTGTATGTGAGGTACAAGGCTGCTCAGGACCCAAGCCCATCACTTCTATTTCCACTTTTTTCTCCCCCCTTCTTTTGTCTTTACCCCTCCTAGACCCCGCTCTCATGTCGTCATGCCTCCTTTTGTTTCTCCCCTCTCAGGCATTCCTCGACCTTCCTACTCTCCTGTTGCTGTCCCAGGCTTGACTCCCTCTTAGATAAGCCTACAGCTTCCCTCTGTGCCTCTGATGGCATCCTCAGAAGGGCCCATCGAGGCACTTGTCACTGCTTCCTTACGAGCAGCAACCCTAACTGGCCCATCCTACTCTCTCACCAACCTTTCCCGCCCAGCACACCTGCTGGGGGCTAATCCTTCCCACCCCCTTCACGTCCCGCTCACCCCTCCCAATGCTGATCCTGTGGACACTGCCACTGGATCAGCTATCACTGCCCCTCTCCGCATCTCCCTCCAGAATGTCCATTCACTTGTAAACAAGGCCCTTGCCATCCATGGGCTTATTGTGGATGATTGCATCGACATCATGGCCTTGGCGGTAACCTGGCTAAGGGGTGATGACACCTTTCCCCTAAATGAAGCCTCCCTGCCTGGCTATACCTTACACCACTTGCCCCACCCAAACTGCCGCAGTGGCGGTGTGGCTCTTATCACCAAATCACACCTTGGTCTGTCCCCCTACTCCTCTGGCACCTACTCCTCCTTTGAGCATCTCACATTGTTCTCTACCGCCCACCCAATTATCATGCCAATTTTCTTACCGAGATATTTTGACTGCTTTCCTCCCTCAGCCTTTGCACCGAGCGATGTCTCATCCTCGGTGATTTCTACCTCCATCTCCACTCATCATGCTCACTGCCCTCCTATCCTCCCTTAATCTCTCCCTCCATATAAACTCCACCCCCTTGACCGTGCCATCTCACATGGCCTCGTGACTCGCATTGTGTCAATCACAGATAAGGCCATCTCTGATCTCTTCTTTGTATCGCTCTCCACCCATATCCCCCTTCCCCCTCCCAATCCTACTTCCTTCTGTGGCCACCCCTGAAAAAAACTCTCTCCCAATTCACTTTCAACTGCACTTTCATAATTCCAATTGTCCAGCTTTTGGCCCTCTATTCACCGCGATATTTCTGCTCAACCACACCCAGACCTCAACTTTTAATGCCCTGGTCCCAATTAAAACCATTACTCTCTCTCTCACCCTGGTTGATCCCCCTGGTACAATGCTTATCTCCTCTCCCTTAAGTCCAAGGGATGCAGACTTGGATGTATATGGCAGATAACTGGTTTAGCCATTCATTGGCAGACCTGGCTGGACCACCTAAAGCACTATCGGGTCCTGCTCTCCTCTGCCAAAGCTGTTCACTATTCCAGAATCATCCTGGAATGCAAAGATAACCCTCAGCTTCTTTTCTCTACTGCAAACCATCTTCTTAACCCATTCTCCCCTGCCCCCTCCACCCTCACCTCCTACAAGTGCGAGGAGCTCATAGACTTCTTTGTCACTAAGATTGAGACCATCCATTCAGCTACCTCTGCCACATCCCTCCCTTCCCCTAGCCCACCAGGCTAAACTTCCTCTAAGGTTTCCCCCCTGCCCTAGCCCTGAACTCACATCTTTCTCTAGTTTCTCTCTTAGCTCCCCTCATGCCTCTCTGAGCTCATCTTGTCCATGAGGTTCACCTCATATTCCCTCGGCCCTATTCCCACTAACCTGATGACCACCCAACTTCCCTTCCTGGCCCCCATGTTAGCTGATGTTGTTAGCTGCTCTCTCTCATCAAGTACTGTCCCCTTCCCCTTCAAATCTGTCATCATCACACCTCTACTCAAAAATACATTTGACCCCTCTGTCCTTGCAAACTACTGCCTCATCTCCAACCCCCCTTTCCTCTCCAAAATCCTTGAATGAGCTGTCGCCTCCCAAGTCCATGCCCATCTTTCCCGCAACTCCATTTTTGAACCCCTCCAATCAGGTTTCTGCCCCTGGCACAGTACCGAAACTGCTCTGATCAAAGTCACAAACGACATCCAATGTGACTGTGACCATGGTAAACTATCCCTCCTCATCCTTCTCGACCTGTCTGCAGCCTTTGACACGGTTGACCACTCCATCCTCCTCCAACGCCTCTCCTCCGTCATCCAGCTGGGTGGGACTGCCCTCAACTGGTTCCATTCTTATTTATCCAGTTGAAGCTAGAGAAATACCTGCAACAGCTTCTCTTCCCACTACCACACTGTTACCTCTGGTGTCCCCCAAGGATCTATCTTTGGCCCCCCTCCTATTTCTCATCTACATGCTGCCCCTTGGCGACATCATCCAAAAAAAATCAGGTTACACATGTAACTTAACGACACCCAGCTCTACCTCACCACCACCTCTCTCGACCCCTCCACTGCCTCTAAATTGTCAGACTGCTTGTCCAACATCCAGTACTAGATGAGCAGAAATTTCCTCCAATTAAATATTGGGAAGACCAAAGCCATTGTTTTCGGTCCCCACCACAAACTCTGTTCCCTAGCCACCGACTCCATCCCTCTCCCTGGCATCTGTCTACGGCTGAATCAGACTGCTCGCAACTTTGGTGTCATATTTAACCTGGAGATGAGCTTCCAACCACATATCCGTGCCATCGCTAAGACTGCCTATTTCCACCTCCGTCCCTGCCTCAGCTCATCTGCTGCTGAAACCCTCATCCATGGCTTTGTTACCTCTAGACTTGACTATTCTAACGCACTCCTAGCTGGCCTCCCATCTTCCACCCTCCATAAACTTAAGTTCATCCAAAACTCGCACCAAGTCCCGTTCACCCATCACCCCTGTGCTCACTGACCTACGTTGACTCTTGGTTAAGCAGCGCCTCGATTTTAAAATTCGCATCCTTGTTTTCAAATCCCTCCATGGCCTCGCCCCCTCCCTATCTCTGTAACCTCCTCCAGCCGGACAAACCTCTGAGATATCTGCGCTCCCCCCAGTTCTGCCCTCTTGCGCATCCCCGATTTTAATGGCTCCACGATTGGTGGCCGTGCCTTCAGCTGCCGAGGCCCTAAGCTGTGGAATTCCCTCCCTAAACATTCCCTCTCTTTCCTCCTTTAAGACGCTCCTTAAAACCTACCTCTTTAAAATCTTGTTTGATAACACCACAGTGAAATGCCTTGGGACATTTTACTGCGTTAAAAATATAAATGCAAATTGTTATTGTTGAAGCACGTAAAGACATATGACAGGTACTGACGTAAGAAAACTACTAGGCACTTGGTCTAAGCGTTAAACAAAGCTTTAACCAACTGTTTTACAACATGGAGGTCTAGTTGTGTCCTTCACTAGTTCCTGTTAAGAATGTCCTGCGCAAGCTGGGCCCGTGCTCGAGTATTTATACTCTCCCTGGACAGCGCCACCTGTAGGCCGCTCAGTATTATTTCATAAGTCTTTCTTTCATGAATGACTGATTCATGTCAGGTACCATATGAATGCAAATTCTTTTATTTATTTCTGTCAGCTGGTGTTCATTTTAATGTATTCCATCTGTTTGTACACGTCAATCATCAGAAGATTTTTCGTTAACACAGTCGCCACCAAGTTTTTGCGATGGAGCAGCCCCTCAACTGGGGACTTGGCCAGAAAAACAGGGGCTGATAAAAATAAGTTTGAACCACACATCACAAGTCATCTCTTTTAACATGGAATAAATTGGATGTGATTCTCTGTAGAGTCTTGTCTCATACATTGAGTTCGTATCTTTCAGGGAACGATGGGCAGAGAAAGAAAAGAAGCTGAGAGATTCCATCAAGCAAGTTTTGAAGTGTGATGTTCATCAAAGTAATCCTCTATATCCAGTGGAATTGGAACCTGTTGATTGCTTGTTGACTTCCTTGTGTCTGGAAGCTGCCTGTAAGGATAAAGCAGCATACTGCAGTGCCGTAAGAAATGTAACCTCTCTATTAAAACCTGGTGGGCTACTCATTTTGATTGGCGTTTTGAACGAGACCTTTTATAAGGTTGGCGAGCACAAGTTTTCATGTTTGTCATTTGATCGGGTCTTTTTGGAAAAAGCTTTGAAGGAGGCTGGTTATGAGGTAGAGCAGCTTGAAATTCTCACCGGTCCTGACAAGTCTGTAAACACTTTGTCAGATTTTCAGGCTGCATTTTTCCTAGTTGCTCACAAGCATAAAAATGCTTAGTGCTGAATCAGCATCACAGCTGCTGCAGATCTATTGTTCAAAAGTGGCTAAAAGTGTATGTAGAAATAGGAGCAAGAGTAAAAACACACACTATTAAACCAAATCAAAATACTTTTTTATTATTGAGTTTACTTAGCACAGTTGGTTCCACTCTCACTTCTGAATCACAAAGGTTTTAATTTCAATAGAACCTGATCTAGACTGACACTCAAGTGCAGTTCTAAGGCATTGCTGCATTGTTATAGTATGCTGTCCTTTAGATGAGATGGGGTATCAGCCGTGGTTCAGTTTGTAGCATGTTTACCTCTGAGTTAGAAGGTTGTGGGGTCAAGTCCCACTCCATGGCACCTGAGCACAAAATCTAGGCTGACAGTTCAGTGCAGCACTGTCAGAGGTGCCGTCTTTCAAATGAGACAATAAACCGAGGCCCCAGGTAGTCAGGAAAGATCCTGTGGCACTATTTCAAAGCAGAGCAGGGGAGTTCTCCCTGATGTCCCGGCCAATATTCAGCCCTCAACCAACGCCTAAAACCAATCTGGTCATTATCACGTTGCTATTTGTGGGACCTTACAGGTTGTGCATTACAACTGTGACTCCACTTCAAAAGTGCTTAATTGGCTTAAGCCAAGGACCTCTTCAGATATTTCAGGTGCATCCCATAGTACTTTTCAATGAAGTGCAGCAAGTTGTTTTAATGTTCTGGCCAACATTCGTCCCCAAACAGTACTGCCAGAAATAAATTAACTGGTCATTCATCTTTCCCAGCTTTGTTCCATATCCCTTGATACCTTTGCCCAATAAAAATCTATCGCACTCTATCTTGAAAATTTCAATTGACTCAGCATCCACAGCCCTCTGGAGAGAGAATTCCACATCCCCACCACCCTTTGTGTGAAAAAGTGCTTCCTGATTTCACTCCTGAATGACCTGGCTCTAATTTTGAGATTGTGCCCTTTGTCCTTTATTCCCCCACCAGAGTAAATAGTTTTGCGGTATCTACTCTATCGAATCCTCCTTTTAACATAGAAACATAGAAGATAGGCCATTCGGCCCCTCGAGCCTGCTCCGCCATTCAATGAGATCATGGCTGATCATCCAAACTCAGTACCCTGTCCCTGCTTTCTCCCCATATCCCTTGATCCCTTTAGCCTTAAGAAATATATCTAACTCCTTCTTGAATAAACACCTCAACTGGACCACCACATGACACCTCAATTGCCTCCCCCCAATTATGAGGCCCTCCAGAAAACCCCCTCCCATGACTTACCTGTCACCCAACGTACTCCCGCCCGATGGCCTGCTGCAATTTCCTGCTGGTTTCAAGCGGGAAACTGACCGGGGCCATAGGGAGGAGCCCAGGGATTTAAAATCTCCTGGGCCTCGTGGTGCCAAGGGTTTGTCGCCCCCACTAGGCCCTGGGCTGCCCGATTCCGACCCCAAGTTAAAAATCGGGGTTAAAAGAGCCTGTTTAAAAATATCGGCGAAGGAATCAATCAATTTGAAGACTCCTGAAGGAGAAATAAAATCAGTTCGAATTTCCAAGGAACAGTTTTGATTATTTAAGCTTGTGGTAAGAAATTCAAGGCAAAGAAGCAGTGTACTATTTAAAAGTTATTAACAAAAGTTATTTCTCAGCATTGCAATCTTTTCATCCTGTACCCGATCAGGCCCATGCCACCCTGAAAGGGGCCGATCGCTGGCTGGTCAGGGCGCCCTCCTGCTTCGGGCAGTAGGCTCTTTAAATATGCAAATTAGGGCGCTGTGACATACATAGGGCCCCGAATGCCATTTTGGGAGACAACTGGGTGGAAAGTACAGTGCAGGCCTGAAACCAGCATTTCCGATGTCCCTACGGGTGTGTACACCGGAAAATACGGGTCAATATCTGGTCAATATTGCTTTGCTGTTTATGGGACGTTACTGTGCGCAAATTAGCTGCAACATTTCCTACATTACAACAGCGACTACACTACAAAAAAAAATACTCAATTGGCTGTAAAACACGTTGGGACGTTCTGAGGTTGCTATATAAATGCAAGATTTTCTTTCATCCCTTATACTGTACCTCAATCAATACTTATAGGTCTAATAATAAAATGCTGATCCTTAATCCTCTTTTTGAAGAAAAGAGTTATATTTGATAATTTGTTAGTCCTCTGGAATCTGCCCTAAGTGAACTCCAGAAAATATTTCGAACTGGGCCCATAACTACCGGTCGCAAGTCCCTTAAAAGCTAGGATGAAGATGGTTTGGTCAGCTGCCTTTTCCTCTTTCAGTGTCTAGAATCCACTCAATACTTGCTCTTTTATGACTGCACCGACTCTGAAAATTTAACACCATATCTGTTTTGTTTCTCTACTCCACTGTGGTGACATAATGGTAAAGAATTTCAATAATTTTCCTGCCTTCAGACAGGAATGTAAGAAAATGCAGGACAGGAAGAGCTCTGCAGACCCTCTAGCCAAAAGCTAATACGTCTCAATTACCAACTCCTCAATTATTGGCCCAATTCTCCTTTAAATCTTTCCAACTATGCACCTCCACTGGGATGTATAATTCAAACATTCATCAGCTCTGTGTAAAGTAGTTAAATCTAAACTGCCTGCGTGCCTTAACCTCTTCTGAGCTGGGTCTCAAGTTTGCTTCAATCTTGAATATAAAATTGAGGTTTAATTTATCAATTCCCTTATGAATTTTGAATACGTGAATAATACCTCTCCTGAGCTTTCTCTGCTCTAGAATAAATAACCTGAAGCTTTCCTTGTACCTCAGATACTTAAAGCGTCGTATCAGTTTGATTGCCTCTGTTGCATGGATAGCCTTGCTGTATTGGGGACTGGAATTATACACAGTCTTTCAGGTGTGGCCTTGTACAGACTTGTTATCACTTCCTGAGATTTGTGTTCTGTTCTTCTGGCTATACATCTCAAAATCTGCTGCCACTAACCATGCTATTGGTTTCAGTGAGGTATCTACCAATATCCCAGATCTCTCTGTGTCCTGTACCCTGATGACATTTAGCTTATATCCCCATTATTTAATTCCCTTCTCTATCTTATAAACTTGTAATTCTCTGCATTAAATGCCATTTGCCACTCATCATCCCACCTTCCCATTCTATCTAGATCCCTTTATATTTGGCTTGCCTGTTCCCTTTTTTAAAAAAAACTCTCCCAATTTGGTGTCATCTTCAAACTTAGACAGATCTGTTTCTGTCCCCAGCTTAAAATCATTTAAGTATACTGTAATCAGCAATAGCCCCATCGCTGATCCCTGTGGTGCTCCACTAGTGACCTACTGTCACATTGGTGCCTTACCTAAGAGAGGATATACTTGCCATAGAGGGAGTGCAGCGAAGGTTCACCAGACTGATTCCTGGGATGGCAGGACTGTCGTATGAGGAGAGATTGGGTCGACTAGGCCTGTATTCACTAGAGTTTAGAAGAATGAGAGGGGATCTCATTGAAATGTATAAAATTCTGACAGGGCTAAACAGACTGGATGCAGGGAGGATGTTTCCCCTGGCTGGGGGGTGATGTGCCTCAATAAATCCGAGACTCAATGTTAGCGGAACAAAACAAGGCTTTTATTAACTTAGAAGGTAACACACAGTGGAGAGGTGTCTTCCATCCAGAGGTCTGCAGTACTGGATGTGAGGCACGCTGAGCCTGCTTACATAGGGGCCAGGTATGGGCGGAGCCCTACACACAATACAATACAAGGTGAGGAAACCGAACTGAGGTAAGGGAAATGAAACTGAAACTAAACCACAGTCACAGGCACAATCACACAGAGAATACAGATGAGTGATGAATGGCATATTTCATCACAGGGGGCTCTAGAACGAGGGGTCAAAATCTCAGGATATGAGGTAGGACATTTAGGACTGAGATGAGGAGAAATTTCTTCACTCAGAGGGTGGTGAACCTGTGGAATTCTCTACCACAGAAGGCTGTGGAGGCCAAGTCACTGAATATATTTAAGAAGGAGATAGATAGATTTCTAGACACAAAAGGCATCAAGGGGTATGGGGAGAGAGCGGGAATATGGTATTGAGATAGAGGATCAGCCATGATCGTGTTGAATGGCGGAGCAGGCTCGAAGGACCGAATGGCCTACTCCTGCTCCTATGTTTCTATGATGCAGTATCATTCACAGACACTCTTTGCTTTCTCTGGTTTAGCCACTTTCAATCCACCTCAGGAGCTTGCCTGCTATTCCAAATCTACCTACCTTTTAGACAAATCGCTTGGTTGATGCAAAACTTAAAGTCTTCCTGAAATCTAAATATATCACATCCACATGATGTCCACTGTCAACAAGATCCATTTTTTCTTTTAAAAGTTCCAGTAAATATATTAGGCAATATCTCCCTTCCATAAATCCATGCTGACTCTCTCTTACCATATTATACCTATCTAAGTGTTTCTTTCTCTCCTTTTTGAACACCTTGAATACTTTACACCAATGGATGTTAGGTTTACTGGCCTATAGCTTCCTGGGTGAACCCTTTGGTTCCAATCCTTGGGCATTACTTCCATTTCTAATCATTTGTTAAAGATAGTGACAGGAATGTGATTGATTTTCTTGAATTACCCTTATATAAAGACAATTTCAGCCTTATTTTAATTTCCTCAGTCTGTCAGTGACTGTCTTGTTTGCAATTTCTATTTCTGATTGTACACCCCCTCAGAAATTCAGCTTCCATGCTGGGGAGACTGACCATGGTCACTCCAGTAACAAGAGAAGAATTCATTTAGTATATTTGCTATCTTTTGTTCACTCACTATCATATCTTTGTGACCTTTCAATGGTCCCATTGTTTCCCTTTTGTATCTGCTTATTGTGAATATATTCATAGAAATAAATGACATTTCTTTTAATATTTCCTGCTATCCTCGTGTCATTTTCTATTTTATCTCTCCCAACTAGTTTCTTGACCTCCTTTACCTTGTTTTTTATATTCATCTCAGTAGCTTTACACTTCAGAAACAATGGGGGTAATTTTGCCAATGGGGGCGCGTTGGAGGCGGGACTGCTGCTTGTCGGGTTTTAGTCCCGCCTCCATCGACTTCTGGCCAACCCACGCTATTTTCACTTGATTGGCATTGCTGAGCCCGCCCAGCGAGCTTAGCAGGCCCATTAAGGGGAAGCCGGTTACAGAGAATGTCAGCGTATGACATTTCATCTGTCAAGATTTTTTGACAGATGAATTGTCATCGTTTGACAGCTCTGTGAAGCTGTCAAACACTGACATTTTATGTTGTTTGATGAGTCCTTGTATTCAAGACTCATCAAACCTCTTTTGTGAGCAGAAATTAGATGGTTGTTGCATTGGAGAATGCAGCAGCCATCTGTCATCTCTGCTGGTGAGATGCGAGACTCTCTGCATCCCCAACTGTTGAAGCCTGCAGGAAGAAACAAAGGTAAGTAAACATTTTCTAACACTTTCCACTTACCTCACATACTTACCTCTCCACACTTGCACCCATCACTCACCACCACAGCACAATTTTGCACCCCGCAGACCCACTGCTCGTCTCGGTGACTCTGACGGGGTTTCCCGACGTCGGGAAGCCCACGCCTCTGTTGGAAAAATGGGGATAATCCTCTCAACTGCCTGTTAACTACCTGTTAACAGGCCGTTAAGTGGCTGTAATCCCCTTCCCGCCTCCAGGGGACGGGACCCGGCGCGGGTCGGCTACCCGCCTCCTGGGAGGATGGCACGGAGGCGGGTTGGGGGCAAGATGGGCACCCGCCCCCAGATTCTGCCATTTTCCCGGCAGTCCCGCCTCCAAACGCGCCTCCCAGGGCTGGCAAAATCGCACCCAATCTCTTTTTTGTTCTTAATTATGCATTACTTCCTTTGTTGCTTACTCCAGCCTTTTCTCTGTTATCTTTCTGCCCTGGTGGTCGTTATCTATCCTGTACTCTGTCTTTAGCATTTCTCAACATGCTTTACTTTTCATTCATGCTTTTCACATCTAACATTGCTGCCCACTAGTCTGTTTCCTGAGCTCACCCTCATTCCCTATAGTGACTGAATAAGTCAAACTGTGGTTTTATTACATTTCTGGGACTTTTACCCTGTATTTTGGGGATTGAATTCTATAATTATTTTTTCTATGAGAACAGTAAATCAGTGGCCTTGATTATCATTATATATTCCTTTGTGTATATTCCTCACCATTATCTCTTAATTTTTTAGAGCCCAGAATAGTACAGCAGAATGATAGGCAACATGTGCCAAGCAGGAGGAAGGTATCTGTCCTTTTCAGAATACATGGGAATTGAGAAATTTGCAGGATTAGCAGCACCGCTTTGGTGACACTTGGGGTGGTCCTGAGGTTTGTAAGACCTAGAGTAGGGGTACTGAAGGTTGGCAGGATATGGGCGTCGCTGGCAAAGCCAGCATTTATTGCCCATCCCTAAATGCCCTTGAGAAGGTGCTGGTGAGCCACCTTCTTGAACCGCTGCAGTCCATGTGGGGAAGGTTCTCCCACAGTGCTGTTAGGGAGGGAGTTCCAGGATTTTGACCCAGCGGCGATGAAGGATCGGCGATATACTTCTAAGTCAGGTTGGTGTGTGACTTGGAGGGGAATTTGGAGGTGGTGGTGTTCCCATGTGCCTGCTGCCCTTGACCTTCTAGGTGGAAGAGGTCGCGGGTTTGGGAGGTGCTGCCGAAGAAGCCTTGGTGAGTTGCTGCAGTGCATCTTGAGGGTCTTGGAGTGGGGGGGTGGGGGTGGAGGGGGGGGGTGGGAGGAGAGGATGTTCAGCACATGAGGCATTAGCAGTATGGGGGGATAGGGTTAAAATACATTGGCCTAGAAATTCAGTGGCCTGCGCCACCAGTCTGCGCCCAAAGAGGGCACTAAGTGGCTTTCGCGCCACTGGCCACACCTACCGCGATATTTAGCGGGGCGCTAATGGCGGCGTTAGCCTGTAGCACTGCGCCGCCACCGATGACGTCATCGGTGCGCGCAGCGCCCCGCTATCGCCCCGATGGCCATATTTGGTCGTGCCCGCCTCCTCCGCACCGGCCGCAAATAGCGACCGGTACACAGGGGCCGACCTGTGGCGGTAGTGGCGCTAGTTAAGGTGGAGGTGCGGCCGGCCGCTTTTTCGGCGCCCGCCTGCCCGCACCTCCGTCCCCGGCCTCCTACACCCCCCCCCTCGCGGCATTGCCGGCTGTTTCCCGAGAGCCCGGCACTTCTCCTTGGTGCCGGGCTCATTTGCCGGCACTCGCGAGCGGGGATCGCGCTGTTGCAGGCACCTCCCCCTTAACAGTGGGAAGAAGGCCTGCAGTACCGCAGCGTGCCGTGCCGCAGCGTGTGGCGCTGCGGCCCTTAGCGCGCCGATATTCAGTTTAAGCGCCCCAAGCGGGGCGCGGGAAGCCTCGTTTAGTGGCTCGCTTCCATTTGGGGCGCAGAAACTGAATATCCGGATGGCGCAAGTGGCTCCGCACGCAGCGGTAATTCCGGCGCCCAGGCGAGCTTGGCGCCCCAAACTGAATTTTTAGCCCAATGTTTCTGGGGTTTGACAGCAATGGGTAGGAGATCCTAGGTTTTGCCAGGACTGGGAGTGGGGTATGAAGGTGCAGGGGGATCCTGAGGCAGAAGGGGAAACTACGGCTTGGCAGAAATAGAGGTGGAACGTGAGATCTGGCTCACTGAGGAATTCCTATCATCTGGAAGTGAGGGGACAAAGGTTCTGGCACCACTGGCGGTCTGGAAGTACTGGGGGATTGATAAAAGGGGTGAAATATAAAGATTCGATTCTCTAGATCATCTTCTGCTACATTTTCTGGAACAGTAAATAAGCACAGGCTGCTTTAGTAATAAGTTGCTTACATAAAAAGAAAACCCTTGTATGTACATTGCTTTAAAAAAAAAATGCCTCACAAAAGGTTCAGAAAAATCATGCTTTACATTGTTTCCATGTTTTTGATACAAAAAAATATTTCAAAGCCGGAAAATGCCGAAAAGGTTGAGCAGGTTGGGCCTATACTCATTGGAGTTTAGAAGAATGAGAGGTGATCTTAGTGAAACATATAAGATACTGAGGGGGCTCGACAAGGTAGATGTAGAGAGGATGTTTCCCCTCGTGGGGAAATCTAGAACGCGGGGGCATAGTTTCAGAATAAAGGATCGCCATTTTGGAACTGAGATGAGGAGGAATTTCTTCTCTCAGAGGGTCGTAAATCTGTGGAATTCTCTGCCCCAGAGAGCTGTGGAGGCTGGGTCATTAAATACATTTAAGGTGGAGATAGACAGATTTTTGCAAGATAAGGTAGTGAAGGGTTATAGGGAGCGGGCAGGGAAGTGGCTTTGAGCCCAAGATCAGCCATGATCTTGTTGAATGGCGGAGCAGGCTCCAGGGGCCAAGTGGCCTATTTCTGCTCCTGTTTCTTATGTTCTTATGCTTTGTTCCGTCAGCAATGTTTGCATCATTCGGAAGGTGGCTGGGGTTGGGTTTACAAACAGTAAATGTTCAGTGAATGGTTCATTTGTATCATCAAAATGACCATGGGAAAAAACAAAAATATCTTAGATAAATGTTCCAAAGTTGAAGGTTTATTTGCTTTTGGGCTTTTGTCTGGTAAAAATTAATTAGCTCAGGGTTTCTACTCTACTCCAAGGAGGTGAGGCTTACAATCACAGCAAGCCTTCTATGACTGCCCAATTTTGTTGTCAGTCATAAAATTGTCTACAATTTACCTCAGAAAATATTATTTACCTCAGGTAAATGTCCGAGAGTGCATGGTTTGCATTTTCACATTTTTAACAAAGAAATTCAATTACCTCACCTAACCAAAAGAGCGCGGGGCATACAAAGAACAAATCCTTTGCCAATATTAATAATGTTACTGTGAAATATGTAATATTTTAATGTTTTGATTATATATTAAAAAAAAGAAAGACTTGCATTTATATAGCGCCTTTCACCACCTCAGGACATCCCAAAGCGCTTTACAGTCAATAAATTTTGGAGTGCAGTCACTGTTGTAATGTAACCGATTTTGTAATGTTATGTTAGAAATCTTCTTTCATTCTCATTGTCACACAACTGAGAAAAGAATTAACAGCTGAAAAGATTTTCAAAGGATATTTTGAGTGATTTGATGGATTTGCCTTCTCTTTGCTAAGAAATTTGTGATGACTGAATTCCAATAAATTCAGTTAAATCATAATTAATAAAATGCGCATCTTAGTGAATCATCTAACTTTGAATTGAATTTCTATCACATATAATGCAGTTGAAAATTAGTCAAACTACTATAGGCGTGATACAGAAACTTGCCTATGATTTTGCCTATACTCAAATGCTCTTGCAATAAAGGCCAACATGCCATTTGCTTTCCTAATTTCTTGCTGTACCTGCATGTTAACTTTCAGTGATTCGTGTACAAGCACACCCAGGTCTCTCTGAACACCAATATTTCCCAATCTCTCACCATTTAAAAAATACTCTGCTTTTCTATTTTTCCTACCAAAGTGGATAACTTCACATTTCTCCACATTATATTCCATTTGCCATGTTCTTGCCCACTCACTTAGCTTGTCTATATCCCCTTGAAGCCTCTTTGCATCCTCCTCACAACTTACATTCCCACCAAGCTTTGTATCATCAGCAATCTTGGATATATTGCATTTGGTCCCCTCATCCAAATCATTGATATAGTTTGTGAGTAGCTGAGGCCCAAGCACTGATCCTTGCAGTACCCTGCTAGTTACAGCCTGCCAATCCGAAAATGAGCCGTTTATTCCTACTCTCTGTTTTCTGTCCATTAACCAATCCTCAATTCATGCTAGTATATTACCCCCAATCCCATGAGCCCTAATTTTGTTTAATAATCTCTTGTGTGGCACCTTATCGAATGCCTTCTGAAAATCCAAATACACCACATCCACTGGTTTCCCCCTTATCTATCCTGCTAGTTACAATCTCAAAAAACTCTAACAGATTCATCAAGCATGATTTCCCTTTCGTAAATCTGTGTTGACTCTGCCCAATCATATTATTATTTTCTAAGTGCCCTGTTACCACGTCCTTAATAATAGATTCTAGCATTTTCCCTACTACTGATGTCAGGCTAACTGGTCTGTAGTTCCCCATTTTCTCTCTCCCTCCTTTCTTAAATAGTGGGGTTACATTTGCTACCTTCCAATCCATGTGAACCATTCTAGAATCAGTGGGGGAAATTTTCCCAGCCCAGGGGAGGCAGGTATGGAGGCGGGACTGCTGGGAAAATGGCAGAAACTGGGAGCGGGAGCTGGGAGATGATACAAAGCCATCTTCCTGGGAGGCGGGTCCCCAACTCGCGCAGGGACCCGGCTCCTCGAGGCGGAAAGGGGATTAGAGCCAATGAAATGCCCGTTAATAGGTAGTTAGGTAGTTTTGAGGCTTATCCCCATTTTACCCCTGCAAGTGCGGGCTTCCCGACGGCTGCAAGCCTCGCCAGGGTCAGCGAGGCGAGCAGTGGGTCTGGGGGGGTGAGAGGGATCGAAAAGTCCAATGTGAAGGTGAGTGATGGGTGCAAGTGTGGAGAGGTAAGTATGAGAGGTGAGTGTAAAGTGTTGGAAAAGTATCCTTACCTTTGCTTCTTCCTACAGGCTTCAACCCTTGGAGATCTGGAGGTGCCTCATCTCAAAGGCAGAGATGACTGAATGGCTGCTGCATTCTCAGATGCAGCAGCCATCTGCTTTCTGCTGAGGAAAGAGGTTTTAGTGAGCCTTCAGTGCAAGGGCTCACCTTAGAACAGAGATTGTCAGTGCTTGACAGCTTCTCAAAGCTGTCAAGTGCTGACAATTCATCTGTCAAAAAATTTTCAACAGATGAAACGTCATGCGCTGACATCCTCTGTCACCGGCTTTCCCTTAATTGGCCAGGTGGGCTTAACAAGGTCAATCAAGGGAAAATAGTGTGGGTTGGTCAGACGTCGTTGGGGGGTGGGACTGAAACCTGACAACCAGCAATCCCGCCCCCAACGCGCCCCCATTGACAAAATCCAGCCCTATGGGTTTTTGGAAAATGACAACCAATGCATCCACTATCTCTATAGCCACCTCTTTCAAAATCCTAGGATGTAGGCCATCATGTCCAGGGGATTTATCGGCTATCAGTCCCATTAATTTCTCCATGACTATTTTTTACTAATACTAATTCCTTTCAATTCCTCATTCTTGCTAGACCCTTGGTTCTCCACTATTTGCAGGAAGTTTTTTGCGTCTTCTTCCGTGACACTTACGCTAGAATTTTGCTGGCGCTCAGGGGACAGGTTTGGAGGTGGGACATCTGGCAAAATCGCAAAGATTGACAGCAGGTCAGAAACCTGCTGTCAAGCCGCCTCCAAACAATCTTCCCAGGTGTCGAGTCCCCGATTTGCGCATGGACCCAACACCTAGTGGCAGGAAGAGGATTATAGGCACTTAACTGTTTGTTAACAGGTTGTTAACAGGCAGTTAAGAGGCTTTTTCCAATTTTGACAGGTCTACTGCAGGCTTCCTGACGTGCAGACACCACGCCAGGTAAGTGTGGTGTGCTGTGGGTCTACTGTAATGTTTCTGCTTTGATGACAGCTGCAGAAGTGGTGTGAAGGATCCAATGATACACTGGTGAGTTTCAGAGGTAAGAAAATGTTGGGAAAATCATTTTCTATAGGTGACAAGTTTGGAATTGTTTATCTAGTCCCACCTCATTGGGAGAACCTCTCTCACCAGTGACAGATCGCTTCTGTAACCTCACCTGCAGCTGCCATCTGTTTTAACCTAAGTAAGGAGTCACTGGAGAGCCTGGATGCAAGGGCTCACCTTTGTACAGTGATTGTCAGTGTTTGCCGCAACTCAATGCTGTCAAACACTGAAAAATCAGCTGTCCAAAAAAATTGTGCATGGTCCCTTTAAGAAAACCGGCAGATGACGCGTCATCAGCTGACATCATCTGACACCGGCTTCCTCTTAATTGGCCAGCAAACCCGCAGGGCAGGCTTAACAAGGCCAATTGACACAAAATCGTGTCTGTGCGTCTGATGTTGTTGGGGGCGGGACTGGAACCCAGAAGGCAGCTGTCCCGTCCCCAAGCCGCATCGATAGGAAAAATCACGGCCAAAGTATTTAATTTCTCTGCCATTTCCTTATTCCCAATTATAATTTCTCCTGCCTCAGCCTGTAAGGGACCCACATTTACTTTTGCTAAACTTTTCCTTTTACATACCTATAGAAGCTTTTACAGTCTGTTTTTATGTCGCTCGCTAGTTTACTCTCATATTATATTTTCCCTTTCTTTATCAATTTCTTGGTCCTCCTTTGCTGAATTCCAAAATCCTCCCAATCCTCAGGCGTACTTCTCTTTTTGGCAACATTATAAGCCTCTTCCTTTGATCTAATACTATCTTTAATTTCTCTTGTTAGCCACGGTTGGACTACCTTTCCTGTGGGGATTTAAAGGAATGTATATTTGCCTTAAAGGAATGTATATTTGTTGTAAATTATGTATTAATTCTTTAAATGCCAGCCATTGCTTCTCTACCATCATACCTTTTAATGTAATTTCCCAATCTACCTTAGCCAACTTGCCCCTCATACCTACGTTTGCTTTGTTTAGATTTAAGACCCTAGTTTCGGATTTAACAAAATCACTTTCAAACTCAATATAAAATTCTATTATATTATGGTCACTCTTCCCTAAAGGCCCCTTTACTACAAGGTTATTAATTAACCCTTTCTCGTTGCACAATACCAGATCTAAAATAGCCTGTTACTGAGTTGGTTCCTCAACATACTGATCTAGAAAACTATCTTACATACATTCCATGAATTTGTCCTCCACACTATTACTGAAAATTTGGTTTGCCCAGTCTATATGTAGATTAAAGTCCCCCATGATTACTGTATTACCCTTGTTACATGCACCTCTAATTTCCTGATTTATACTCTGCCCTACATTACAACTACTGTTTGGGGACTTATAAACAACTCCCACCAATGTTTTCTGCCCCTTGCTGTTTCTTAGCTCCACCCAAACTGATTCTATGTCTTGATTTTCAGAGCTAAGATCCTTTCCCTCTATTGTCTTTATTATTATTATCTCAATTATTTTGGATCAGTCTTCACGATAGAAGATACTAAAAACATCCCAATAATAATAGATAATCAAGGGGCTTTAGGGAGGGAGGAACTTAAAACAATCTCTATCACTAGAGAAAAAGTACTAGGCAAACTAATGGGGCTAAAGGCCGACAAGTCCCCTGGACCTGATGGCCTGCATCCTAGGGTCTTAAAAGAAGTGACTGCAGAGATAGTGGATGCGTTGGTTGTAATCTTCCAAAATTCCCTGGATTCTGGAGAGGTCCCAGCGGATTGGAAAACTGCAAATGTAACGCCACTATTCAAGAAAGGAGGGAGACAGAAAGCAGGAAACTATAGGCCAGTTCGCCTAATATCTGTCATTGGGAAAATGCTGGAATCCATTATTAAGGAGGTAATAGCAGGACATTTAGAAAATCTTGAGACAATCAAGCAGAGTCAACATGGTTTTATGAAAGGGAAATCGTGTTTGACAAATTTGCTAGAGTTCTTAGAGGATGTAACAAACAGGGTGGATAAAGGGGAACCAGTGGATGTAGTGTATTTGGATTTCCAGAAGGCATTCGATAAGGTGCCATATAAAAGGTTACTGCACAAGATAAGAGCGCACGGGGTTGGAGGTAATATATTGGCATGGATAGGGAGATTGGCTAACTAACAGAAAACAGAGAGTCGGGATAAATGGGTCATTTTCCAGTTGGCAACCAGTAACTTGTGGGGTGCCACAGGGATCAGTGCTGGGGCCTCAACTATTTACAATCTGTATAAATGACTTGGATGAAGGGACCGAGTGTAATGTAGCCAAATTTGCTGATGATACAAAGATAGGTGGGTTAGCAAGTTGTGAGGAGGACACAAAGCGTCTGCAAAGGGATACAGATAGGTTAAGTGAGTGGGCAAAAATTTGGCAGATGGAGTACAATGTGGGAAAATGTGAGGTTATCCACTTTGGAAGGAAGAATGAAAAAGCAAATTATTATTTAAATGGAGTGAGACTACAAAATGCTGCGGTACAGAGGGATCTGGGGGTCCGAGTACATGAAACACAAAAAGTTAGCATGCAGGTACAGCAAGTAATTAGGAAGGCTAATGGAATGTTGGCCTTTATTGCAAGGGTTATAGAGTATAAAAGTAGGGAAGTTTTGATGCAACTTTACAGGGCGCTGGTGAGACTGCACCTGGAGTACTGCGTACAGTTGTGGTCTCCGTATTTAAGGAAGGATATACTTGCATTGGAGGCAGTGCAGAAAAGGATCACTAGGTTGATTCCAGGGATGAAGGTGTTGATGTATGACGAAAGGTTGAGCAGGTTGGGCCTATACTCATTGCAGTTTAGAAGAATGAGAGATGATCTTATTGAAACATATAAGATTCTGAGGGGGATTGAAAGTGTGGATGCTGAGAGGATGTTTCCCTTAGTGGGGGTATCTAGAACTAAGGGGCATAGTTTCAGAATAACGGGTCGCCCATTTAGGATGGAGATGAGGAGGAATTTCTTCTCTGAGGGTCGTGAATCTTTGGAATTCTCTACCCCAGAGAGCTGTGGAGGCGGAGTCAGTGAATATATTCAAGGCAGAGATTGACAGATATTTGAACTACAGGGGAGTCGAGGGGTACGGGGAGAGAGCGGGAAAGTGGTGTTGAGGCCAAGATTGGATCAGCCATGATCTTATTGAATGGCGGAGCAGGCTCGAGGGGCTGATTGGACGACTCCTGCTCCTGTTTCTTATGTTCTTATGTTTATCTTATCCTTTATTATCAGGGTTACCTCTCCTCCTTTTTGCTCCTTGTTACTTTCAACATTAACTCTCCTAAATGTGAACTCAATCCCCTGCCCTCTAAATCTGCCAAACCTGGATACTATACTTGGTCTTGCAATACTATGGGAGATTGATTGGTGTGTACGATGTTTTATGATTTTGTTCACATAATGTACAGAGGAATCTGCCCTTAATTTACCTTAAATTGACAACAAAGTAGCCCCTGTACAATTACGACACTTTATTTACGACTTCCTCTTTGTTAATGAAAATCAAATCTAATATTGCACTTTTCCTTGGGTTTTTTTCCTCTCACAGGAAGGTAGGAATTCATCTGGTGCATAAGCAAAGCAACATCATAATTCATGAAGATATATCTGAGCAAATATTTTGAATGGATTTTATGATGTTACTATAACAAAAATGAAGTATGTTTTAATCTAGTTTTTGCTTGGTGACTGTCCCTTTAAATCCAGTACAAAACATTTAAAAACCAGCAGCTGGAATCCTGTTTCAAGCTTAACGCAATGCAAACATTTCAAGTTTTGTCAGTTGTCTGCAAAGCATGAGAGAGCAGACAAGCTATTTTCAAACAGGCACACGCTGTAAGACAGTCAGTCATTTTGAAAAGTGGTCAATGGTTATTGAAAGCCAGGAAGCTCTGCTAACTTTTCAGGGATATTTAAGGATCTAAAGTTGTCCAAATCTTTGAGTCATTTTGGAACTCTCAAGAGAATAGTTCAGGCCAGTTTCAGCTCCCTCAGCAGTAAGAAATACTAAAAGAAAAGAAATGCCGGCCCTGATTTTCCTCGCTATCTTCAGCACTTATGCCAATGTTAAGCTAAAGAAGATCGAGAAACACACATTTAGAATATTCCGCTGATTATGTTCCATTAATATGCTAGACGTGAGTTTCTTCGACCTTTCTCGCAGCTTTAACAATCCGCCCGCCCAAGACCCGCGAGACTCATTTGCAAAGGGGAACCGTTCGCCTGGTGGCACACTGCAGCCTTCCCTTGCTATCCCCAAGTGCTCTAATGAAGACTGCAGTCTTTGCAGAGGCTCGGTTGCTTCTGCGCTGTAGTTTCCTGGGGCTTAAGCTGCTCACCGTGCTTTTAGAATTGCAATTACATCCAGAACGTACACCACTTCAAATGTAAATTAACTTACCCAGGAAACTGGTGTGTAACTCCCTTTGCTGGCGTAACGTGCCGGTGCAACAATGGCGCAATCGACATTGAGGAAATTCAGGGCTGCTGTGTATTTAAAAGTATGCTACAAAAGATTAGCTTAAAGAAAGAACTTGCATTTTTGTCATGCCATTCATACCCTCAGAAGGTCCCAAAGCACTTCATAACCAATTAATTACATTTTGAAGTGCAGCCACTATTGTTTTGGAGGCAGAAATGGCAGCCAATTTGCATACAGCAAGGTCTCACAAACAGTAATGATGACTGACAAGTTAATGTGTTTTGGGGATTTTGGTTGAGGGAGCAATGATGGTCAGGACACCAGGAGGTGAGCCCACCATGCTCAACCTCACCTGATCAGACAAAGAAACGTTCTCAAATGGACATCATTGCGCTCACACTCCCACTCTTCACTTCAATCACATTTTCCATTGCTCTGTCTCACTTGATTTCAAACTTCAGTCCTGGTTCCTGTTGCTCCCCCCACCTGACTCTCAAATTCACTCAGAGTTCCCAACTTTATCTCTGGCTACTGCTGGGAAGAACCAGGAATAAAAACGCAGTTATGTTGTTGTTTTACTGTGAATTTGGCCATCAAAGACATTTTCAGCTTCACTGTAATTTCAGCACCAAATTTGAAGTTTAACGCTACTGGTCCAAGTCAGTGCATCTGGACCCTCTCCAAGGAGGCAATTAGTTGCCCGATGCTGGAGAAGCTCTGTGCTGGTCTCAGTCTAACGATTGGGGTCAGCACAGCACCCAGCACGTCGATATGTATTGTCATGACATGCCTCTGGTCCTGTTTAGCTTCTTACCGCCTCAACTCCGACCCCTCCCATTTGTGTGTGGGTAGATTCATTGCTGTAGATAGATTTTGAGCATGAAACAGCTGCATGCACTGTGCTCTCTAGTTCCTTTCGACACTTGGAATACCATTCTGCGTGCACATTGGCATCTAAGGCATGTGTCCATAACAAGACAACTACCAAGATGACCAAGTAAATACTCTTCATGTAAGAGGCCAAGCAATGAGTATCAGCAGGCTATATTATTATGAAGGGCATCCCAGTCAAACCCAATTCTGCCCTCAGCCAACATTGACACGTGTGTAATGTCCAGCAGAAGGGAGGCGGCCGTGGCTGTTGTTCTCTCTCTCTAACCCAGGGTGACAGGCTAACTGCAGGATCTCTATTGCCACCCTGGCTGAGATCAGCACAAACCAAAGATGATTTCTGGGATCTTGCCGGTCTATCGGGCTCAGTTCCACACTGGCCAGTGCACCTACCAAATGGGCCTCTAGTGGTCGAGAAAAGGAATAGCAACCCAATGCAACACAATTCAGTGAATAACAGAACAAGTGTGGAGTGCTATGAATGAATTGAAACACTTACTCTTAGTTATTTCACTAAATATATTCTCACTTTGTGGCTCAACTTGTACAGCTTTGACTTTCATTCGTAAAAGAGTAAATTCTTTGGCCTCGGATACAATGTTCCCGCAAATTATTTTTTTGGGTGCGTGGCCCCTTTAACAGGATGCACGGCCCATTCAAATTTCTGCACATGCACGGTTTGCCCATTTAAAAGTCGCCGAGCGGCTTGCGAGGGATCTCCAGACCGCCGCGCCATCGCGAAGCTTAACGGGAACATTGCTTGGATGCCAGCGTGCGAACGCCGAACACATTGGTATAAAAGTCTTTCTCCACTAGTATAACAGAGGTGTTAATACATTACTTGTCAGGCTTGAGAGTCACCTCCAGTCTTTACTGCGTTATGTCAGGGCCACTGAAAATAATACATGGTTGACACACATGTTCTCACTGGTCATCCCCTAAATGTTTATTATTTAATTCACTGAAAAACGATTGAAGCTTTCACTTATTGGTTCTTTTTCTTTGTCTGATGATGACTCCATTTTTTTTATATGGCTAAAGCAATACCATTCAGTAGATATCTAACCATACATGGCCTGTAACCTGGTAACATAGAGACCCTCCCTTTTATATTCAAGAGATCCAATCAGGTCATTTGAATTTTGATTCTGGATATTTGATTGGGCATGCAAATTTACAATCGCCAATAAGATGATCGATTTTAACTAGCCAGATGTTTAGTGAAGTTTTCATTTTACCCTGATAATTGATTCTCTCCCGGTGTCTGACACGCACAACATGGCCACCCCATGAACGATGACAACAGATTTCACCTTAATTAAACAACAGCAACAATAAATACAACTTTAAGAAAACAGCTCATTCTGTGTAAAAAAAATGTGCACATTTTCCCATAAAAGCTTCTCTTGAGAAATATATGAAATCTAAACATGCACAGGCTGGCGATTCCATTCGCTTAGGTGGAGATAGTCAATTCTAGGAGAGTCCAGGTGATGGCAGCAGTGCTTGCCAGTGACAGCCAGCAATGTCTGGAACTAACGGCGGCGCTTTCAGCATTACACAAGTCAGTGGAGCAGCAAAGAACTTTTCTACCTCCAATAAGTATAGTACTTGCATCCGCGCCACACTCCGTACGAAAGGAACATTTCTTGGTTACCGTCACGATTCCAAGTCCGTCTGTAATAGAATAGATATATTATGACAATTCTATACCGCTCATTTGATCACCTGGTATATATAGGGCTGTGGTACCAACATATCATTATAAATCTAATCAATCTCAATCGTTAAAGCTAATCCCAGTTTAAATTGGATTTATCGTAAAAAAAAAATTCCCCAACTAATATAAAGTGAGTTTTTTTTTTCTTTCCGCCCCTCCTCCAACTCTTGTGGGCTTTTCCGAATGCCAATCACCCTCCACTACCTGATCCAGCTGATTATTATTCATCGAATTGTACAGCACAGAAGGAGGCCATTCGGCCCATTTGAAAGAGCTCTCCAATTAGTTCCACTCCCCTGCTCTTTCCCCATAGCCCTGTAAATAATCTCCCCTTAACCCTCTCTGCTTTAAGAAGAACAATCCTAGCTTCTCTAGTCTCTCCACATAACTAAAGTCCCTCATTCCTGCTGCCATTCTAGTAAATCTCTTCTGCACCCTCTCCAAGGCCTTGACATCCTTCATGTGTGATCCTGTTTAGGGAGTGTCAGCAAGCTATTCAATTGAAGGTGGGAGAGAATCCACAGCACAGCTCAATCTTGTCTCCACCCAAAGTGCACTTTCCAGGAGGGGTCAATGGGTAGTAATCAGAAGTTGGTTGATATTTTCTCTCCATAGCCCAGGGGTGTTGAGGCCAGTTGTATCATAACTGCCCCAGCAGAGATCAACTTACTCAGTCTAGAGGACGGATCAAACCTGGAACCATTCTAATCTATAAGGCTCAGGAACCAAGGGGCCAGAGCCTTTACCCAGTGAGCCATCAAGAAGCTGAAAGTGCAGAATTTCATCCGCATGTTCCTAAAGATGGTCAATCATAGTGCCAGCTATGGCTCAGTTTGTACCACTCTTGCCTCTGAGTCAGAAGCTTGTGGGTTCAAGTCCCATTACAAGGACTAGAGCACAAAAATCTAGGCTGACACTCCAGTGCAGTACTGAGGGAGTGTTGCACTGTCGGAGGTGCCGTCTTTCAGCTGAGACGTTAAACCGAGGCCCTGTCTGCTCTCAGGTGGATGTAAAAGATCCCATGGCACTATTTCGAAGAAGAGCAGGGGAGTTATCCCCGGTGTCCTGGCCAATATATCTCCCTCAACCAACATCACTAAAACATATTATCTGGCCATTATCACGTTGCTGTTTGTGGGAGCTTGCTGTGCAAAAATTGGCTGCCACGTTTCCTACAATACAACAGTGACTACACTTCAAAAAAGTACTTTATTGGCTGCAAAGCGTTTTGGGTTGTGAAAGGCGCTATATAAATTTCTTTTATCTATGGAGAGGTACTGTCCACAGTAAGTACCAAAATGCAGATTATTACACTGCATAGCCCGAGTCATACAGATCTCCTTGTCTACTCTTTAATATTCACCAGCGAATCCACTGTGGTGTTGCTCATGTGGAGTTTGGGGCCTGCGACGTGGCTGTGATTGACAGCTGCTAACCTAACCCTTTAAGAACTCCGCTCAAGTATTCCCTGTGGGGAGGTGGTCTGAATTGATCCTGGGGTCAACTACAGGATAACTGACAGGTCCTTGCGACTTTCAGGCTCCAGGTCAACCAACATCCTTGCCTCACCGACAGAAATGAACCTGCAATTGACCTCAGAATGAAATTACAGTCTTTTACCCACTTTGAATTGTGACATATGAACATACGCACAATGACGGACAGGTAAAGACCTTCTGGTCCATCCAACCTGACCCACACAACTGCGATACCTTGTGTGTATCACAATATATACACTCCCCCCCCACTCCCACCCGAAACCATGTGATCTCCTGGGATCTGAATAGTGACACTTGAAATTCGACAGACATTTTCAGAACTTTTCTATAGATATACATTATTGGTATATCCTTTCTTACTCTATAGCAAATACATAGCAGAAACTGGGAGAATAAAAGACATCTGCAATGATCTCTAAAATGATTGAGGTAAAACTATTTTTCTCATGCACCTTGTTTGAGATATTTTACCAAAAACGAAACGTACTTACCCTGGCTAAATCCTACTGTTTTCACAGAAGTGAGGCACATTGTTTTGTTAGATGGGCATAACTGGTGCTGTGTATTGCAATCATCTATTAACCTGGTGTTAATACAGCGGTAGCATTTCAGGGCTTCAGCTGGAATATTAATGAAGGGCAGATGACATTAATAAAACATTGAATCAGCGCTCTCTATAAGCAGCTTTTACTTCTTAATATTATGTCACCACCAAACTATCGTTCCTTAAGAAAATATAAATTTAGGAGATCATTTTAATCCAATGACATTAATATAAATATCTGCCCAGTTACTACTTTCCAAGATTCATGCACCAACAGGTTCAAGCCATTGGTTTTCTGAGGTGGATCAGGGTTAACTATGATTTTCTGTTCATATTCAATATGCAGTTCTGCCTTAATTATTATACAATTCCAAAAAATGTCAAATATTGAGTCTGCGAGCTATGGGTTGGACACCCTGAAATAAATAAACCCAGCAAAGATTTTAAGTGTATTTCCATTTGTAAGAATTTCAGTTAATAAATCCTAATAAAAATTAATTTGATGAAGAAGTTGTAAAAGGTACAGATAAGAACATAAGAACATAAGAAATAGGAGCAGGAGTAGGCCAATTGGCCCCTCGAGCCTGCTCCGCCATTCAATAAGATCATGGCTGATCTGATCCTTACCGCCAATCCACTATGACAGGACTATCTCCTGAATCTAACAGCATTAGACACACGAAAACAGGAGCAGGATCAGGCTACACGGCCCCTGGGCCCGCTCCGCTACCCACAGGGCCATGACCTATCCGAACCTAGACTCATGTCCAAATTCCTGCCCGCTCCCCGTAACCCTTAATTCCCTTTTCTACTAGGAAACTGTCTATTTCTGTTTTAAATTTATGTAATGATGTAGCTTCGACAGCTTTTTGGGGCAGCATATTCCATGGACCTACCACCCTCTGAGTGAAGTAGTTCCTCCTCATCTCAGTTTTGAAAGAGCAGCCCCTTATTCTAAGACTATGCCCCCTAGTTCTAGTTTCACCCATCATCTGGAACATCCTCCCTGCATCCACCCGATCCAACCCCTTCATAATCTTATATGTTTCAATAAGATCGCCTCTCATTCTTCTGAACTCCAATGAGTAGAGTCCCAATCTACTCAACCTCTCCTCATATGTCCATCCCCTCATCCCCGGGATTAATCGAGTGAACCTTCTTTGTACTGACTCGAGAGCAAGTATGTCCTTTCTTAAGTATGGACACCAAAACTGTATGCAGTATTCCAGGTGCGGTCTCACCAATACCTTGTACAACTGAAGCAATACCTCCCTATTTTTATATTCTATCCCCCTAGCAATGAAAGCCAACATTCCATTGGCCTTCTTAATCACTTGCTGCACCTGCATACTAACCTTTTGAGTTTCGTGCACCAGGACCCCCAGATCCCTTTGTACTTCAGTACTTTCCAGTTTCTTGCCATTAAGATAATAACTTGCTCTACGATTTTTCCTGCCAAAGTGCATAACCTCACACTTTCCAGTATTGTATTCCATCTGCCAAATCTCTGCCCACTTACTTAGCCTGTCTATGTCCCCTTGCAGGTTTATTATGTCCTCCTCACTCACTACTTTCCCTCCCATCTTAGTATCATCTGCAAACTTTGACGTGTTACACTCGGTCCCCTCCTCCAAATCGTTAATATAGATTGTAAAGAGTTGGGGACCCAGCACTGACCCCTGCGGAACACCACTGGTTACTGATTGCCAGTCTGAGAATGAACCATTTATCCCAACTCTCTGCCTTCTGTTAGATAGCCAATCCTCTATCCATGCCAGAATATTACCCCCAATCCCGTGATTTTTTATCTTAAGCAATAATCTTTTGTGTGGCACCTTGTCAAATGCCTTTTGGAAGTCTAAATACACTACGTCCACTGGTTCACCTTTATCCACCCTATATGTTACTTCCTCAAAGAACTCCAGCAAATTTGTCAAACATGACTTCCCCTTCATAAAACCATGCTGACTTTGTCTTATTAAATTATGATTATCCAAATGTCCTGTTACTGTCTCCTTAATAATGGACTCCAAAATTTTACCTGCCACAGATGTTAGGCTAACCGGTCTATAGTTTCCAGCCTTCTGTCTACTGCCCTTTTTAAATAAGGGTGTTACATTAGCAGTTTTCCAGTCTGCCGGGACCTTTGCTGAGTCCAGGGAGTTTTGGAAGATTATTACCAATGCATCCACAATCCCTACCGCCACTTCCCTCAAAACCCTGGGATGTAAGCCATCAGGTCCAGGTGATTTATCCGCCTTGAGTCCCATTATTTTACCAAGTACTACTTCCTTAGTGATTTTAATCGTATTTAGCTCCTCCCCCCCTATAGCCCCCTGCTTGTCAAGTGTTGGGATATTCTTGGTGTCCTCTACTGTAAAGATTGATGTAAAATATTCATTCAGTGTTTTTGCCATCTCCATATTTCCCACCATTAATTTCCCGGTCTCATCCTCTGAGGGACCAACATTTACTTTAGCCACCCTTTTTCTTTTTATATAACTATAAAAACTCTTACTATCTGTCTTTATATTTTTTGCTAATTTACTTTCATAATGTATCTTCCCTTTCTTAATCAATCTTTTTGTTATTTTTTGCTGTCTTTTAAAGTTTTCCCAATCCTCTATCCTCCCACTCGATTTGGCTACCTTATATGCCCTTGTTTTTAGTCGAATACTATCCTTAATTTCTTTACTTAGCCACGGATGGCTGTCTTTTCTTTTACACCCTTTTTTTCTCAGTGGAATATACTTTTTTTGGAATTTGTAAAATAACTCCTTAAATGTACACCACTGATCATGTATCGTCTTATCCTTTAACCTATTTTCCCAATCCACTTTACTCAATTCCGCTCTCATACCTTCATAGTCTCCTTTATTCAAGCTTAGCACGCTTGTTTGAGATACAGCCTCCTCACCCTCTAACTGAATATGGAATTCAACCATGTTATGGTCACTCATTCCAAGGGGATCCTTTGCTAGGACATTTTTAATTAATCCTGTCTCGTTACACAGGACCAGATCTAAGGTTGCTTGCCCCCTGGTTGGTTCAGTTACATACTGCTCAAGAAACCCATCCCTAATACACTCAATGAACTCATCCTCAAGGCAGCCCTGCCCAATTTGATTCGTCCAATTTATATGATAGTTAAAATCCCCCATAATTATAGATGTTCCCTTATTACAAGCCTCAACTATTTCCTGATTGATACTCCGTCCAACCGAGTTGCGACTGTTCGGAGGCCTATATACTACACCCGCTAGTGTTTTTTTCCCCTTATTATTCCTTATCTCCACCCAAACTGTTTCATTATCCTGATCCTTTGACCCAATATCATTTCTCTGTATTACAGTGATTCCTTCCTTTATTAACATAGCCACCCCACCTCCCCTTCCTTCCTGCCTGTCCTTCCTGATTGTTAAATAACCTGGTATGTTTAATTCCCAGGCATTGTCACCCTGCAGCCATGTTTCTGTAATGGCCACAAGATCATACCCATATGTAGCTATTTGTGCCTTTAACTCGTCTATTTTGTTACGAATGCTACGTGCCTTCAGATAGAGAACTTTCAAATATGTTTTGTGACACTTAGTTCCTGCTATTGCCCTTTTTATTACTTTACCTTTTACTCCACACCTTCTACCCCTTCCTGACACGCTCTGGTTTTTAATTTCCCCACTGCTACCTAAGTCTATGACCTTCTCTGTTGTCATTTGTATTATTTGCTCTCTGGGAACCTCCCCCCCACTAGTTAGTTTAAAGCCCTCTCTACAGCCCTAGTTATATGATCCGCCAGGACTCTAGTCCCAGCACTGGCCAAGTGAAGCCCGTCCCAACGGAACAGCTCCCTCCTGTCCCAGTACTGGTGCCAGTGTCCCAGGAAGCAAAACCCATTTCTCCCACACCAGTCTTTGAGCCACGCATTTAACTCTCAGTATATTAAATTCTTACCACTGAGAGAGCAAAGAGCTGCAATGATGGCTCCAGTAATGAATTTCATTTTGACCTTATATTTTGTTGTTGATTTCTGATCCTCTTGCCTTCTGCGTGTTTCCTAGTGGGAACCAAACACCATAATCTTTTGAGTCTTAAATAAACATCTTGGAACACTTATTATTGAAATAAGGCTTCAGCCCCCAAAACCAGAAATATGTAATTACATTTTTTTCTAACAGTAACAAACTATTAATAGGTAACACCTACCATACTACCGTTCGGATAGATTAGAGGTAAAATCTTCATCTCTCAGCCATACAGACTAGGAAGGCCACCGATTTAATCCCAGATCTAAACTGAATTAGGTGCTCACAGCCAGGGTAGCAGTATTACAATTGTTCACACTGCCATTGGATTAGGGAAGGGAAATTCGGCCAGTTATGATTGTTTCTGGAAGTGTGCATATATAGACGCTGGGTGAGGACAGGATTGGCTTGGCTGATGCATGTGACATTTCAAGTACCCAACTCAGTATTGATTGCAGATCTTACCTCAAGGGCTCTGGAAAGGCTCTATCCCCTTTTTACTGCTTGGCAGGGTGCACTCCAGATTCTACAACAGTGGGGGGGGGGGTAGCGGTGAGAGCAACTTGAGGCTGGAAGGTGCACAGGTATTTGTGGGAGACAAAGACAAAGGGGTTCTTGACAGATGAAATATCAGTGTTTCACAGCTGTTTGAAGCTGTCAAACACTGACAGTCTGACTACTAACTTGAGTCCTTCTACACAGACTCAGTTAGAAGTCTCACCGGCAATGAAAGCTGAAGGCTGTCACATTTGACAGCTCGCAGCCATTTTGCTTTCAGTGCCGGCTGAGTGATGGACTCCCGAAACCTAGAGGAAGAAAGGCTGTTAAGGTAAGTACAGGTAATTTAAACTTCTTTACACACTTTAGACACACCAAACACACTTACCTTTGCACTCATGCACCCATCACTCACCTGAACACCGACATCGCGACCCCTCCAAGTCCTTCAACCCGCCTGCTCTAACCTGGTGTGGTTTGGAGCCGTCGGGAATCCCACATGACACCCCTCAAAATAGGGATTAGGCTAAAAACTGCCTGTTAACAGGCAGTTAATTGGCACTAATCCCTTCCCGCCTCGGGTCGGCGGGTCCCAGTGCGGGGCGGGTACCCGCCTCCTTTGAAACTTACGTGGAGGCGGGTTTTGGGCGGGATGGTGTCGGGGCCCCCGAATTCAGGATATTCCCCCCCCACACGCCTGAAACCCCGCCTGACGGCTCCAGGAAAATCTACCCCAAAGTCTTCAGTGCTGCCAATAATTAAGCTGGAGGAAATTTTGGCTTATCCAAGTCTTAATATTACTTAGGCAATTGGAATCAGTGGCAAAAGCTGTAGAGTTGACGAAAGAGGAGTGGGTGCCCGAGGGGGAAGTGGAAAGGGTTTGGTTTTGGACTTGATAAAGTCTATGATAAAGGGGCATCTGCTTGAAGTTGGTGTCTAAGTGTCAAAATATTAAGTGAAAATAAAGTATGCAGTGGAGGAGGTTGGAACAGATGACTTGTTGTGGAGGAGGAGAAGATTTGTACTGTTCTTGCTCTCCAGGATCATCTTAGAGTAGTGAAGCAGGCTTAGCTGGGGAAAGGGAACAACAGTGGAGCTTGAAATGATCGGACTAAACTCGGAGATGGATAGCCAGGTCAGTTGCTCACCAGGTACATTCCAGATTGTGGTCAGCAGATTTAAGGCATGGAGGTTGGTGTTGCACCAGGGTAAGGGTGGGAATAGGGCTTCATAGGAAGAGACAAACCAATTGTTGCAATCCACAGAGGCATCAGTGCTATCCTTAATGGAGGACCAGAGTTGGGGGAAGTGAATGTGTTCGGGGAAAGCAGAGGGATGTGTAGGAGAAAGGAGAAGAGGAAGTGAACAGAGCCTTGGCAACAATAAAGGCCTTGAAGGTTTTGAGGCCATTTGTAAGGACAACGCCAAGGGGATGGTCGTAGGTCTGGAGGTTGAGTTTGTGGAAGGCAAGGAAATCAGTTGTGGGGAAGGAGAGTGAGTTCAAGTGGAGAATGGGTGGGGAGGGGATGGTATCTTAACGTAGAAAATAAGGGAGCAGTATCCAGTGAGACATGCAGCTGGTGGTCTGGGGAGGAGGCAATAGATAGAAAGACTTGCATTTATATAGTGCCCTTCACTACCACTGGACATCCAAAAATGCATTACAGCCAATGAAGTACTTTTGAAGTGTAGTCACTGTTGTAATATAGGAAACATGGCAGCCAATTGCGCACAGCAAGCTCCCACAAACAGCAATGTGATAATGACTGGATAATCTGTTTTGTTATGTTGATTGAGGGATAAATATTAGCCAGGACACCAGGAAGAACTCCCCTGCTCTTAGTCATAGAGTCATAACGGCACAGAAGGAGGCCATTTGGCCTATCGAGTCCATGTCGACTCTCTGTAGAGCAATCCAGTCAGTCCCATTCCCCCGCTCAATCCCTGTAGCCCTGCAAGTTTATTTCCCTCAAGTGCCTATCCAGTCTCCCCTTGAAAACATTGAATGTCTCCGCTTCCACCACTTCCGTCAGCAGCGAGTTCCAGGTCCTCACCACTCACTGCGTAAAAAGTTTTTCCTCCCATCCCCCCCTGTATCTCTTGCCCAAAACCTTAAATCTGTGTCCTCTAGTCCTTGTACCATCAACTGGTGGGAACAGCCTTTCCCTGTCTAGCCGATCCAAACCCGTCATAATCTTGTACACCTCTATCAAATCACCCCGCAACCTCCTTTGCTCTAATGAAAACAAATCCAGCTTCTCCAACCTGTCCTTGTAGCTAAGATCCCCGATCCCCAGAACCATTCTGGTAAATCTCCTCTGCACCCTCTCAAGGGCCTTCACATCCTTCCTAAAGTGTGGTGACCAGAACTGGACGCAATACTCCAGTTGTGGCCTAACCAGCGCTTTATAAAGGTTCAGCATAACTTCTCTACTTTTGTACTCAATACCTCTATTTATGAATGTAAGAAGTCACACAACACCAGGTTATAGTCTTCACCTGACGAAGGAGCAGCGCTCCGAAAGCTTGTGATTTCAAATAAAGCTGTTGGACTATAACCTGGTGTTGTGTGACTTCTTACATTTGTCCACTCCAGTCCAACACCTGCATCTCCACATCATGGCTACTATATTTATGAAGCCCAAGATCCCATATGCTTTGCTGACCACTCTCTCAATATGTCCCACCACCTTCAGGGACCTATGCACATTAACACCCAGGTCCCTCTGTCCCTGCACACTCTTTAAAACTGTGCCATTAAGTGTATATTGCCTCTCCCTGTTCCTTCTGCCAAAATACATCACCTCACACTTCTCTGTATTAAATTCCACCTGCCACTTGTCTGCCCATTCTGCTAGCCTTTCTATGTCCTGTTGCAGTTGATTAGTATCATCCTCACTGTTTGCCACAGCCCCAAGTTTGGTGTCATCAACAAATTTAGAAATTCTACTCTGTATTCCAATATCCAGGTCATTTATATATATATATATATCAAAAAAAGCAGTGGCCCCAGCACTGACCCTTGGGAAACACCACTGTCTACCATCCTCCAGTCTGAAAAACAGCCATTTACCACAACTTGCTGTTTTCTGTCCTTAAGCCAATTCCTTATCCAAGCTGCCACTGACCCACCTATTCCATGAGCCTCAATTTTGTTAACCAGCCTTCTATGTGGTACTTTGTCAAACGCCTTCTGAATATCCATGTAGACAACATCCAATGCATTCCCTTCATCAATCCTCCCTGTTACTTCATCAAAATATTCAATTAGATTAGTTAAACACAATCTGCCTTTTACAAATCCGTGTTGGCTCTCCTTAATTAGCTTAAACCTCTCCAAGTGCCCGTTAATTTTTTCCTTGATTATTGTTTCTAAAACTTTACCCACCACTGATGTTAAACTGACCGGCCTGTAGTTACTAGGATTGTCCTTACACCCTTTCTTGAACAATGGTGTCACATTTGCCACTTTCCAATCCTCAGGCACCTCCCCCGCATTTAGGGAAGATTGGAAAATTATGGCAAGCCCTTCTGCTATCTCCTCCCCCAATTCCCTTAGCAACCTGGGATGCAAGCCATCTGGACCAGGTGACTTATCCACTCTAAGCATACCCAGCCTTTCCAGTACATCCTGTCCATCAATTTTCACCCGTTCCATTGCTTCTACCTTTTCCACTTCTACTGATATTTTGTCAGCATCCACCTCCTTAGTAAACACCGATACAAAGTACTCATTGAGTATTCTACCCTTGCCCTGCGCCTCGAAGCATATATCGCCTTCTTTGTCCCTAATAGGCCCCACCCTACTTCTTACTACCCGCTTATTGTTTACATGCCGGTAGAAGATTTTTGGGTTCCCTTTTATGTTAACTGCCATTCTACTCTCATATTCTCTCTTTGCCAATCTTATTTTCATCTTCACTTCTCCTCTCAACTTATTGTATTTGGTCTGGTTCTCCCTTGAAGAATTCACTTGACATTCATCATACACCCTTTTTTTTTGTTTCATCATCTTCTCTATCTCCCTCGTCATCCAAGGAGACTTTGCTTTGTTTCCCTTACCCTTCCCTCTTGTTAGAATGTACCTAGCCTGTACTTGGAACATCTCCTTAGAGATCACCCATTGTTCCGTCACAGTTTTTCCTGTCAGGATTTGGTTCCATTTTACCCTGATTAGATCCTTTCACATCCCATTGAAGTTAGCCCTATTCCAGTTTAGAAGTTCCACTCTAGATTGTTCCTTGCTCCTCTCCATTACTAATCTAAATCTTATGATACGATGATCACTCGTACCCAAGTGTTCTCCCACAGACACTTGGTCGACCTGGCCCACCTCATTCCCCAGCAACAGATCCAGCAATGCCTTCTTCCTAGTTGGGCTAAGAACATACTGGTCAAGGAAATTCTCCTGAACACGTTTCATAAATTCCTCCCCCTCCTTTCCCTTTATCCTAGCATTATCCCAATCGATATTTGGGTAATTAAAGTCCCCCAATATCACCACTCTATAGCTCTTGCATAGCTCTGCGATTTCCCTGCAGATTTGCTCCTCTACCTCCCTCTCACTATTTGGAGGCGTGATCATACCCTTTTTGCTCAACTCTAACCAAATGGATTCTGTCCTTGTCCCCTCAAGAACATCCTCCCTTCTCAACACTACAATGTCTTCGAAATAGTGCCATGGGATCTTATACGTCCACCTGAGGGTAGACGGGACCTCGGTTTAACGTCTCATCCGAAAGATGGCACCGCCGACAGTGCAGCACTCCCTCAGTACTGCACTGGAGTGACAGCCTAGATTTTTGTGCTCAAGTCTCTGGAGTGGGCCTTGAACCCACAACCTTCTGACTCAGAGGCGAGAGTGTTACCACTGAGATGAGGAAGATCTTGATGGAGAGGCAAAAAGGGCAGAGGAAGTTGAAGCAATCGAATGTGAAGGAACTGGAGAAGTAGCTGGAGACACAGAGGTGAGATTAGGAAATGGTGGTTTGGGCAAGGAACATGGTGAAACATTAAGCCAGTTAGGATGCTGTCAATGAGGGGCAAAGGAGTTGCTTTCTGTCAATGACTACCAGGGCCCAAGATCATAACCCTGACTGACCTCTCTCTCTCTCTCTCTCTCTCTCTCGAGCTTCCTGGGTGCCTGCTGAAAGCAATAGTAAAGCCCAGGCTACATTCTTTGATCTCCAGAAAGAAAAGTCCAAAACCCAAGCTTGAAATTCTCATACCTACCTGCTCCTTGTTTTAAATCATCATGGAGTCTATTTTTCCCCCCCGTGGGATCTTCCAATGTGCTTTTCATCTGTGGGGAATCTCCAATCTGCCTGGTCAGTTATAAATTTATGCTGCTGGGAATGAGTATACACATTGCTTGTTGTTGCACTCATTCCATCAGGAAAATGTCTATACGGTAGTAGCTTGTGAGAGTTTACATTTTTCCCTTATCCTTTCAGAACGTCCACAACTTTTACAAGGTGAGCTTCTGTACAAGAATATCTCTCTTTACAGATTGCTAGCAAACGATAGGATGTGTCAAAGGTTAAATGCACTTCAATAAATGGTTACTTGGCAATACAGTACAATATTACATTATGTACAAAACAAAGCAACAAACTATTTTTTTTTCCCCTCGGGGTCTGTTCCATATCCACCAAACTGTGGGCAAAAATCTTCCAGGGCTAGATATTTCACCTATTGACTATGCATGGATGGACATCTAGCCAGTCTTGCTTAAGTCTTAATGTAAACCTGTGGCTTCTAGTTGTGGTTTAGTTCTTGGACTTCTGATCCAAAAATAGCTTGCTTAAATCTACATCCCCTTCAGCACATGGCTTGGACAATGTCCAGACTCAATCTTTTTTTCTTTAATGTGCTCACTGAGCATCTCATAACTTAGAGCCCCCGCCCCCCACCCCTGCCCAAGCCCTAGAATCATTGGATGAGATTTTAAACAGAGGCTCCATCTACTTGATGAGATACACACAAAAGATCCCATGGCACTATTTTGAAGAAGTGCAGAGTTATCCTGGCATCCCTCAGTCAACACCATCAAAAAAAAATAGATTATCTGGTCATTCACTCAAGTTGCTGTTTAAAGGATCTTGCTGTGTGCAAAATGTCTGCCTACATAACAATGACTGTACTTCTAAAGTAATTCATTGATTGTAAAGCACTTTGGGAGATCCTGAGAATGTGAATGGGGTCATATAAATACTTTCTTGTTTCACCTTTGTTGTTCTCTGAACCTCTCCAACTAACACATATACTTTTGAAGGTAAAGTGCCCAATGTTGGAGAAAATACTGTAAATATGGCTTCAAACACCAGTATTCTGTAAAGGTTAGAATGCTGTGATGTGCCATCGATAACTCAAAGACAAGGAGTTTAAAGATTCAACTAAAGGCTTTTAATCACTAAGAACTTTGCAGGTCTTTACACATCGGGTTCGCCTGCTAGAATGACTCATACAGCTCTTGAGACCTTTATATGGCAAGAGACAGGGGCATAGCCAATACACACAATAGGAAAAAGGGGGCGGTACACACACAATACAAAGCAGGTAAAACACAGGGGGTGATGAAGGCATATATTTCATCACATTCACCCCTTCTACAGATTTAGTCTGTCCGGGGGTGTGATAGTCCTTCCTGAACGTCGCAACAGTACCTCGGGTTCCGACCGGGAGTCCGTGGTGCCCTCCTTGGCATACCCATGTGTTGGGGGTGTTGCAGGTACTTCTGGGGGTGGTAAGCCTGGGGGTGGTGGTGGTTCTTCTGGGGGTGGTAGTGATGGGTCGTCGTTGTCGTCGCTTCCTGCCGAGGCAAGGTCCTTTATGGACACGGTGTCCTCACGCCCGTCGGCGTGCTTGACGTACGCATACTGTGGGTTTGCGTGGAGTAGGTGTACTGCCTCCACGAGTGGATCCGTTTTGTGGCCCCTCACATGCTTTCGTAATAGGACGGTCCCTGGGGTGGAGAGCCACGAGGGTAGGGACACTCCTGAGGTTGATTTGCGGGGAAAAACAAACATCTTCTCGTGAGGAGTGGCGTTAGTAGCAGTACACAGTAGCGACCTTATCGAGTGGAGCACGTCTGGGAGAACCTCTTGCCAGCGGGAGGTGGGGAGGCCTTTAGACCTTAGTGCTAAGGTGACCGCCTTCCACACTGTCGCGTTCTCCCTCTCCACTTGCCCATTACCCCGGGGGTTATAACTAGTGGTCCGACTCATGGCTATCCCCTTCGACAGCAGGTATTGGCGCAGTTCGTCGCTCATGAACGATGCCCCCCTGTCAGTGTGGATGTAGTTGGGCATGCCGAACGTGCAAAACAGGTTGCCGAGGCACTTGATGACCATGGCACTGGTCATGTCTGGGCAGGGGTAGGTGAATGGGAAGCGGGAGTACTCGTCCACAATGTTGAGAAAGTACACATTGCGGTCGGTGGAGGGGAGTGGTCCCTTGAAATCTAAGCTCAGGCGCTCGAATGGCCGTGTAGCTTTGATCAGGTGGGCTCGGTCGGGCCTGAAAAAAACGGGGCTTGCATTCCGCACAGGTGCGGCAGTCCCTGGTCATAGACCGGACCTCCTCGATAGAATAGGGCAGGTTACGAGATTTTATAAAGTGGAATAGCCGGGTGACCCCCGGGTGGCAGAGGCCATTGTGGAGGCCCTGTAGCCTGTCCCCCTGGATGCTGGCACACATCCCTCGTGATAGGGCGTCGGGGGATTCGTTGAGGGCCCCCAGCCTATATATTATGTCGTACTCAAATGTGCAGAGTTCGATCCGCCACCTGAGAATTTTGTTGTTCTTGATCTTCCCCCTCTGTTTGGTGTTAAACATGAAGGCTACCGACCGCTGGTCGGTAAGCAGGGTGAAGCGTTTGCCGGCTAGGTAGTGCCTCCAGTGCCACACTGCCTCCACTATGGCCTGGGCCTCCTTCTCTACCGAGGAGTGCCTGATCTCGGGCCCTTGGAGGGTTCTTGAGAAAAAGGCTACGGGCCGCCCATCCTGGTTGAGGGTGGCTGCTAAGGCAAAGTCAGACGCATCGCTTTCGACCTGGAAAGGGATGTTTTCGTCCACTGTCCGCAGCGCGGCCTTCTCAATGTCATGTTTAATGCTGTTGAAGGCGGTGTGGGCCTCAGCCGTGAGCGGGAAGGACGTTGATTTCAGGAGGGGACGGACCTTGTCGGAATAATTGGGGACCCATTGGGCGTAATAGGAGAAAAACCCCAGGCACCTTTTCAGGGCCTTGGGAGTGTTTGGTAGGGGTAGCTCCCGTAGGGGGCGCAATCAGTCGAGGTCCGGACCGATTTCCCCGTTTTCCACCACGCAGCCCAGGATACAGAGGCGCGTGGTGCTAAAGACACACTTATCCTCGTTGTAGGTGAGATTGAGTCTGAGGGCGGTTTTCAGAAATCTCGCGAGGTTCGAGTCGTGGGTCTTGCTGGTCGTGGCCGCAGATGGTGACGTTGTCTAGGTATGGTTAGGTGGCTGTTAACTGGTTCTCATCGACCATGCGGTCCATCTCCCGCTGGAAGACCGAGACCCCATTCGTTACCCCAAAGGGGACTCTGAGGAAGTGGTAGAGGCGTCCGTTCGCCTCGAAGGCGGTGTATGGATGGTCCTCCGGCCTAATGGGGAGCTGGTGGTATGCCGATTTTAGGTCGATGGTGGAAAACACCCGGTATTGCGCGATTTGGTTAACCATATCCGCTATGCGGGGCAGAGGGTAGGCGTCTAGCTGGGTGTATAGATTAACCGTCTGGCTATAATCTATCACCATCCGCTTCTTTTCGCTACCCTTAACTACTACTACCTGGGCGCGCCACGGGCTGGTACTGCATTCGATGATACCCTCCCGCTTGAGTCTTTCTACTTCCGACGCAATGAACCATCTATCCTCCCAGCTGTACCGCCTACTCTTGGTCGCTATGGGTCGACAGTTGGGTGCGAGGTTGGCGAACAGAGAGGGGTGCTTGACCTTCAGGGTAGCCAGACCGCACACTGTGAGGGGCGGCTGGGACCCACCGTAGGTAAGCGTGATACTTTGGTGGTGGCACTGGAAGTCCAGACCCAAGATCACGCTCACACAGAGATCTGGCATTATCAATAGTTTAAAATCTCTGTAATCAGTGCCTTTTACCGACAGCATAACCGCGCAGAAACCTGTGATTTTTGAGGTATGAGTCTTATCAGCCATGGCGATTTTGCCCTGTGTGGGGACTATCGTTAGTGAAAGTCGTTTTACCAGGCTAGGATGAATAAAGCTTTCGGTGCTCCCGCAGTCAATCAAGCATTTAACCTTGTTCCCGTTTACCTCTATGTCCATCATCGATTTAGAGAACGGATGCGCCCTGGATTGATCCACTGTGATCGAGGCCACCAGTGGGTCCTGGAGGTCCGTGTAGTCGGGGCAAGATGGTGGACTCCATGAGGGTGGACAAGATGGCTTCCAAGATGGCCGCTCCCATGGCGCGCACGCGGCGGTGGTGGAGTTGGAGGCGGGGTTCCCTCTGCAGACTTTGCTGAAATGTCCTTTCTTCCCGCATTTAAAACAGGTGGTGCCCTTCGCTGGGCACAGATGCCTGGAGTGTTTGTCCTGGCCGTAGAAGTAGCATTTCAGGCCCCGATGCATCGCGGCAGTAGTGGGGCTCCTGGGTGGGGGCTGGGGCTCCGATGGTGCTGGGCTGGCCTGAGACCTGGCAGGTGAAGATGGCTTCCAAGATGGCGGCCCCCACGAGGCGGAGTGGGCCGCGTGGCCTGGGGAACAGGATTCAGAGTTCCTCTGGGCCATATCCAGCGATCGCGCTATACCCATAGCCTGTTTTAAGTCCAGTCTCTCCTTTTCAAACAGCTTCTGCCGAATGTAATTTGAGCCGAGGCCCGCAATAAAGGAGTCTCGGATCAGCTCCTCCGTGTACACGGTGGCAGACACGGCCTTACAGTTACAGTCTCTGCCCAGTACTTTTAGGCTTAGCATAAAGTCCTCTAGTGACTCACCATGCCGCTGCGTGCGAGTAGTCAGAAGATGCCTGGCGTACACCTCGTTTATTGGCCGCACGTAGTGGGCCTTCAGAATGGTGCAGGCATCCCCGTAGCTGGTGGCATCTTGGATGAGAGGGGAGACCCGATGGCTCACCCAGTTTCGCAGGATTCCCAGTTTCACGTCTCCGGTGGCGGCTGCTATGGCGGTGGATGAGTTTGCAATGAAAAATTCGAAGCATTGGAACCAGTGTCCGAACTGTGTGGCTGCGTCTGAGGCATGGGGGTCCAGATCCAAGCGCTCTGGTTTCAGGAGTCGATCCATCTTGTTGTTTTAGTGATTAAAATTGATGTGCCATCGATAACTCAAAGACAAGGAGTTTAAAGATTCAACTAAAGGCTTTTAATCACTAAGAACTTTGCAGGTCTTTACACATCGGGTTCGCCTGCTAGAATGACTCATACAGCTCGAGACCTTTATATGGCAAGAGACAGGGGCGTAGCCAATACACACAATAGGAAAAAGGGGGCGGTACACACACAATACAAAGCAGGTAAAACACAGGGGGTGATGAAGGCATATATTTCATCACATGCTGTTCCAACTTAGTCACATGCCCCTAAGACAAACGTGGCTCTGCTTCGAACCTCTTGACTTTTTCCCCCCACTTATTCTACAAGGTTTTCAGTCATTGTTTTTGCTGACAGTTAACACCACTGAACACGAGTGGCAGGATGATCAATGCATATCCTCAGGTTTCCCCCTGATGATTATGGCTACCTCTGTACCAAGAGAGGTCCATCATTATTCTTTCTGCAGTAAACTAGCCAAGGGCCGAGCTCAGCATTGTCTGGTGACTGAATCTGGGGCCTCTCTGGTCAGAATGGTTTACTATCACATCACACAGATTCAGCAATACGATAGCAAAATACTGCAGATGCTGGAAATCTGAAATAACAACAGAATATGCTGGAAATACTCAAGCAGGCCAGGCAGCATCCGTGGAGAGAGAAACAGAGTTAACGTTTCAGGTCTGGGACCCATCAGGACTGATTCAGCAAACTGCTTTGATCTTAAACAGAATGGCAAAACAGCCAGTTCATTAGAGGCAGTATGTCGATTCAAGTCACATCCAATTCAAAAGTTACATAAAGCTTTCACTTTTTAATTCTAAAATTCAACATTTAATATGTTGCAAATCAGGTAAATAAATACAATTATTCAAATATTTGATTTAGCTGCTTCAGTTGATGTCCTTTAAAAAAAAACTTTTATCTTTTGTTGAGAAACTAGTTTTAGTTTTTTAAAAATGTCTTCCGGGTACTGAAGATTTTTTTTTTCTTCCGCTTACATGTCCTACGGGGCTATTTTCACCTTCGCCCTAATACTACATACCTCTTAATGTACTGTAAGAGGAGCAAAGTACTGCTACGAAGTCAGTGTAATAAACAATGTTTTGGGACGGTTAACGTGTCTTCATCGGGTTTGGCGACAAGTGACTGTTCACAATTTACTTTACAATTCAGAATAGCACATCCTAGAATATTCATGTTACTATGGATACATATATGAGGTAAGCATGTCAGTTAGCAGTTTAAAATTAACTGCTGTAATGTCACATTACAATGATTGGGCACTAGCTGAAGCAATTGTGATGTAATTTAAGACCCAGGTGAATTATGACGTCACACTCTCTTCCTTGTGTTTAGCACTCCAGATTCCATGAGCAGTTTGCCACCAGGATGTTTTATAGAATCATAGAAATTTACATCACCGAAGGAGGCCATTCGGTCCATCGTGTCTGTACAGGCTGAAAAAGAGCTATCCAGCCTAATCCCACTTTCCAGCTCTTGGTCCGTAGCCTTGTAGGGTACGGCACTTCAAGTGCAAATCCAAGTACTTTTTAAATATGATGAGGGTTTCTGCCTCTACCACCCTTTCAGGCAGTGAGTTTCAGACCCCCACCACCCTCCGGGTGAAAGGAATTCTCCTCAACTCCCCTCTAATCCTTCTACATACTTTTGGGTAAACCTAAAGGTGAGGGAAGTATAGTGGCTGGATACATGAATCTCCATGTGCACTATAATTAGTCAATCAGTATAACTTCTGGTTGGAAGGTTTTTGCCAAAAAGCCTAACTGGAAGCTCGATTTACCGTGATGATACAGGGGGCAACTGTTTAAACTGAATTTTTACATTTTTTATTGCAATTTAGATCATTACATTTTTAAATAGTCTGAATATTACTATGGAACCATAATAGTGCACACATTAAAGTACACGAATTTCCCTAATTTTTTCCTCCTCATCTCTTGTAAGTCCTGACTCATGGTTCATATTGGCCATCCTCCAGTATCTTGCCCAAGTGGATATACCTCAATTGTGAGCCTGGACCGTGATTGTTGGCAGTCTATTTGATATCACAGTTGAGCCAATTCACCGGGCATCAATATACGTGCTAATTCTCTGATGCCCACCTGAGGATCCTGCATGTTAATTCAGAACATTGGGGAAGCGCTCATGCCGCTGATGTCCTTTGCCACTCTAACATCCAGGACTTATTCAGCAGGGAGGCATAAGGAGGTGGATAGATCCTTGGGGACAAGGCCTACCTACTGAGGCCGTGACTGATGACACCATCTGCATCACCAACATTACAGTGCAGGATAGGTACAACTGTGCACACACAATGGCCCAGGAGAGGACCACCAGGGTGCCCAGGAGAGGACCACCAGGGTGCTTAAAGTACACTGCCAGGGGAGGGGGGGGGATCCTACAGTATGCCCTTGATAAAGTGGCAAAGATTGCAGTGGTCTGCTGCACAATTTCGCCTTGCAGGTGAGGGCTGAGCCTCGAATTGGCAGTCGAGATGCCCGTGGAACTGGAGGATCCCAAACGGCACGTCCGTGCCGATGGGTCGTGGCCTCCCGGAGGAAGGTACGGTGTCTGCAGCCGGAGAGCAGCCAGTAGTTCAGGTGTTTGGACACAACCCCCCCTCCAAAGTTCCATCGGAGGAATGGAGGTGGTCAGGAAAAAAGATTTGCATTTATGTAGCACAAGTCCCAAAGAGCTTTGCACCCAATTAAGTACTTTGAAACGTAGTCACTGTTGGAATGTAGGAAACGGTAGAAAAATGGGAAGCCTAGAACAGTTTCTCTGTGGAATCAGCCCCGTGGTGATGCAAACACAAAAAAGGACAGGCAATATTTAAACCAATAATTGAACAGTGCAAAAACAGACGGTCAACAAACAACATCAGTGTAAAAGCAGACGCAGATGAGGCCAAAAAGCAGTAAACTCTCATCAGGATAACTCAATGAGGAACAACTACTGAAAATTGAACAGTCTTAAAACCAGAAGACACAAATGGCAAGGTGCACACTCCTCCACATTCAGCAGCATTGTTGGGCAGGAACACAGCAGGTGCAATAAGGAAGGTGGCTGAGGAGTAAAAGACCAGCAGTGGTTTGAGGTAGTCAAATTAAAAGGAGGGCATAGGTTACATAAATAGTGCAAACGTTTTCCCATTGCACTTTAAACGTAAATTATTGAACAGTATTAAACAATTTTGAAACAGTAAAAACATTTTATAATACACAATTTAAAATATTACACTACTGTGCAGTCCGAAGCATGCCGGAGACCACCGAGGGGAGCAGGAGCAGGCGGACGCTACATGGAAAGGGGCACCTTCAAAAGGGGGGGTGGGGGTGGGAGGGGCATGGGCGTTAGCTGCAGTACGGCTGTGGGCCCCTCAGCAATCAAGTGAACCGTCCACGCAACCCCCTGGCAGAAGTTGTCCAGCTAATTGTGTCTAGCCCGCCACAGAGAAACGTCATCTGGCAGTTGATGGACTCCAGATGTCGCAGACACACCCCCCCCTTCCAATGCTCCCCGATAGTTCAGACTCGGACCGCGGGCTATATCTCCCATCACACAGGTCCCGCGGTGGTGGCTGGAGCTTTACGAGGAAGCTGGCCATGGTCACGCGTGGGGATAGGAGCATATACAACCCCACCTCGGGGTGGTCAGCCTCCTTCTGGGTCCCCCGCCCACCCCCCCCCCCCCAATCTCTTCCTCCAGCTCAGTCCCTGCCTCAGTGCCCTCATGTCTGCTGTGGGAAGGAAGAATAAAAGGTTACAATGGCGCAGCATTTTCATTCCTCAGATTACATAGTCAGCTTTCCATTCGGTGCGCAACACGGAAAAAGGCAATTTGATCCAATGCTAGCATTCTCGCCGACGCTCCTCATCGAAGCCTTGCCCCCAAGATTTTGCGATCTTTTCTTGAAATCTTCCCGTGACATTTCTGTGGAAAAGGGGATGTGCAGACACTGGAGATTACTTTTTACAGCCTTTTTTTAAAGTAACACTGTCGTTAACATTTTAAAGTTGATTTCATGTGATTTTCAGAAGTTGCAGCTCACTTACCTCCCAGTGCTACATGTCAATCTGAGTTATGGTGTTCGTTCTCAGGTTTCTATGGTGCCATGTGGATGGTCTGGGGGTGGGGAGTAAGCCATTGTCTGCGCCGTGCACGAGGTCCCCGATTCGTCATTGACATTGCTACACCGTAGATGGATCGACATTCCAGCAAATTGCAGCGTAAACATAGTGCGATATGAACAGAGAGCGCAAATGTTCGACTAACGGCATACACCAGTCCAGCAAATTCCAGCCCTGTGACTTCTCCCCACCCACCATTATAGATTTTCTTAAAAAATGATTGTTTGGAAACTACAAAGTTCTTTTGCATAGATTAATAAAAGGTTTCTCTAGTACAAATCTTTGACTATTTGGTCTTGCACGTGTCCCAGTTAGCTAATGAATTATTCCTTATTGATAACTGCCTCAATTAATTATTTCACAGTTACAATGCACAAGTTCTATATTTACAGTTCGTCAAAGTTGGAGAACAAATTATTCCATATTTACCAACTAATCTGGAAATCAGCTTGTTCCTAAATCTTTCTGTACTTTTAGCAACCAACAGCATCAAACCTGTATGACATCCACTTGTTACAATTCCACCCATCTGCAAGTGAAAATACAATTTAAAAATGTTGTAAAATTGAGAATCTAATACTCTAGTACTGTTTTACTATACTGATATCCCTTTAGTGCATCATATTAATTTGGCTGAGAGTCTCACTGTGCTCAAGTAGATGCCCACAAAAGTGATCTTAAGTTTCATGAGTATTTCACCACACGATTTGGAACCAGACTCATTTTGTTCATGCGAAGTGTTAAAGCTAAATGTATTCCTGCAATAAGATTGCAAGAAAATAGAGACAAAGTTTAATGCTTGCAAGCCAGTGGGAGTATTAATATTTTTTTTAATTTATAACTGTGAATTTACAAACAACATGAAATGAGCTGTGTGGCAGGATTATACAACATGTGAAATCCTGTTGTAATAAGGAAGTAACGGTATCAGTTACCTATGGGAATTATTTTCACAGCACATCACTCCTGCTCATAAGGTAGATACTTTTCCAGTGGTTTTATTCATTGTTTTCTAGTGGTAAAATCAATGGGACTAAAATTTGCCAGCTAAACATGTACACTCTCTTTCATTCTGCATGCAATTGCTCATGGGTGCTTTTACTGAGTTTGTACAGTTTTAGCTTTGAAGTGCCGCACCTGCAATTTCACTCCAATGATATGGACACAAAGGCTTAACAGTACACCTTCATTTGAAAGCAAGTTCTGGGACTGAAATACACCTGGCTTATGAGAAGAATATAGCAATACAGAAATAAGCCTTGCTATGTTGGTAGCAATACTCTCTGTAGCTAGCTTCCTGCAGACGGGGTGTTTTCGTGCAAGTTTTGCAAGGCCAGGTCAGTCCATTTCATATCTTGTTCATTAATAGATTCAGTTGTTCCTCCGTTATCCTGCTCAGGTTCTGGGAGTTCACACTGCGAAAGGCAAATAAAGATCGGAGTGAATATCTTCCCAACAGAACATGTACAACAATGGGCTCCTCAATGTATTTAATCTTCTGAGGGAAGCTAACAAGTAAAGCTTGTTCACAGACTACACCATTAGAAGCGGAGTGGGCCTTTGGCGTAGTGGTAGCATCCCCGCCGCTGGGCCAGAAGGTGTAGGGTTTCGAACCCCGCTCCAGACAGTCCCGGCAAGTGGAGTCGGAGCTCCGGCTCTAAATTCTGGGTTGACATCCAGCGGGATACTTGCGTCCGTGGGTGTGGGTGGCCCCCCCCCTCGTATGGGTTGTGGGAGCCCGTAAAACCCTCCCGCCATAGGACTAACCACCCTAATGGCTGGTACGAAGATGGTTAGTCACGGAAGGAGCGTTAAACGCGGCCAGAAATCCTTCCACCACTTCATACAGTTCCCCAAAGGCAACAGTGTGAAGACACGTACGACGACGACCATTAGAAGCAGAGGTAAAGATTTAATTACTGACTTTTATCGCATGACAATTACTTACAACAGAAGAGGGCATTAACCTCATGAATTCCACGATAAAGTTCCTGAAAGCACCACACCCCTTCGACGCTTATTCAGCATGTAGCAGTTTAATGACTCACACACTTAAATTTCAATGAACTTTGAATAAATGGCACACATTTTAAAAAATCGCACAGAAATGCAGCACCACACCAGGAGTTCTACCAAACAATAGAGAATTTATGCACCAGTATTTCTTCCTGCTTTTTGAGATATGTCAGCTGTAGTTGCTGGCTTTTCCTACTACAAGTCTGAGATCCGGAACTCACTGCAGTATTGACTTAACTCATCTTTAAATCTACAGCAGGTAGAATGCTAATGATCTCAAGTCCTTCTTAACTCCCTTTGCAAGAAAAAAAGCCCTGCTCAATGCTTTATGTTATGAACACCATGAATTACAATAGCATATAGCTCAGCATTACTGTACAGCTTTTTTCAAAAATAGAAATTCTACAAATATTTAGGTTGAAAAATGAACTGGACTTTTGAACATGCTGAATTATTCAAAGATGTTTTTGTGAAAGTGTATAACCCTTCTCCCAGGCCTCAAACAGGTTCTAAGATGGATTTTTTAAAAATTGCAAATGTCTTAATCTTAAAATGTAAACTAAACCACAGCTCAACACTTTTCATAAACAGGATATTCTTGCATTAATATATTGTGTGTATGTATAAGGGATGTTTGTTTGGAGATGGTTTGAATATGTTTAAAGATATATCAGCACTTAAGTGAAATGTAGCCTTGCTGATCATTGAGAAAGCTATTACAGGTCCACTTAAAAAGAAAAATTGCCACCCATTCCTTGTCTCCTGCTTTTAATTGTGCTTACTAAAAGTCTTTCATTCTCTCTCCCACCTCCAACCCCCCCTGACGTTCCTCCCTCCCGCCCTTCTCCTACCGACTTGCACTGGAGTACTGTTCCACACACGACATGGTCCTCTGGTACCTCACCCAGGAGCCTACATGGTGAGCGGCCATAGGCTATTTATCACTGAAGGCATCACAGTTGAAGCTGACAGAACAGTCACCCTGATCTTAACACGCACACACCAACAACAATCACCGGATAGTAAACAAAATAGGAACCAGGGCTGTTTTTCACTCTCTTTAGGCTAATGATGTTGCCCCAGCTCAAATCAGCTAACTCAGCACAGAGCAGAGGTCCAGCTTTGAACTGTCCTGGCTCAATTCTACATATTCCTTTTCCAAATTAGTTCAGCGTTGGTTGGCAATTCTTTCTCCTGGAGTTTTACAACTCTAGCTAGGGAATGAAACCTGCATTCTAGCATTCAATATATGCTGGGCTACCATCCTGTACAGTGTACTTACAGTATTCTAAGGCAGGTTCATATCACACCCACAAGCCCTATAAAGAACGGTTTCTACAATCAGTACAAAATCAATTTACGTCACCAGAGTAGGGGGCTGTTTTGTTTTCACTTTGCCATACATGTATGGAATATATTAAGTCGCTGCCCTCCAAACGTAATTATGTGAAGCACTTTCAGACATTTGATCACATTCAAAAGGTTCTACATGAACAAAAATATTTATTTATATGAATACTGTACATACTAGTGGTATTTCCACATCTTCGTATGGCAGCTTGTCCTCACGCCATGCATCGTCAATAAGGTCCAGAATTCTCCCATCTCGTTGTACCTCACTGTCCATTTAGCCTACCTGTTGGTACTGCGGACCTCACACAAACACAATCAAAACACGTAGAATTTAGTAAACATGGAGAGAAAAGAAAAGCTGCTGGCTTCTCAGTTCTTAGACTGAAAGATATTCAAAAGGAAAGAGTTTGTCCAATCTGATGTTTTTCCTTTTTGTGTACACACATTTAAAAGATAAAACTATCTTGCAGTTGCAATTTACCTCCCTCAGCATGTACACCGCCATATGTTTCTTTCAGCTAGGTCAATGGGATGGTTAGGATTTGTTCACAGCTAATTCTAGTGTCAGTGTGGCAGACAGAAAATTTGTCAAAGCAAGAATAGGCCATTCAGCCCATCGAGTCTGCACCACTATTTTGCTAGCAATGGCAGCTCTCCATTTAGACTGAAATCTCTTAATTTTCATTATGCTTCCCAAGTATCTACTTCCCTTTAAAAAAGAAATAACTTCAATTTATTTTGCATCTATGGCCTTCTCAGACATTGTGTTCACATTCTCACTTTTAACTGGCTTAACTTGAATTCCAAGATTATGTCCCTTGTTCTGCATTCCCCTGTCAAGAGGAGTTATTCCCTGTTCATCATCTTCATTTTGAACACCTCATTCAGATCATCACTTAACTTCATCTCCAGAGGACAGAACCAAGTCTCATCATAGTTTAGTTCCTTCATCTCAGGTATCATCCTGGTCAATTGTTACTGGGCTTTATCAAAGATCAGCATTCAAAATTTGTTTTAATTAATTTACAAGATGTGGGCGTCATTGGCAAGGCCAACATTTATTGCCCATCCCTAGTTGCCCTTCAGAAGGTGGTGGTGAGGCTCCTTCTTGAACCGCTGCAGTGCGTGTGGTGAAGGTATTCCCACAGTGCCGTTAGGGAGTTCCAGGATTTTGACCCAGTGACGATGAAGGAACAGCGATATATTCTAAGTCAGGATGGTGTGTAACTTGGAGGGGAACTTGGAGGTGGTGGTGTTCCCATGCGCCTGCTGCCCTTGTCCTTCTAGGTTGTAGAGGTCGCGGGTTTGGGAGGTGCTGCCGAAGAAGCCTTGGCGAGTTGCTGCAGTGCATCCTGTAGATGGTACACACTGCAGCCACGGTGCACCGGTGGTGGAGGGAGTGAATGTTTAAGGTGGTGGATGGGTTACCAATCAAGCAGACTGCTTTGTCCTGGATGGTGTCGAGCTTCTTGAGTGTTGTTGGAGCTGCACTCATCCAGGCAAGTGGAGAGTATTCCATCACATTACTGACTTGTGCCTTGTAGATGGTGGAAAGGTTTTGGGGAGTCAGGAGGTGAGACACTCGCCGCAGAATACCCAGCCTCTGAGCTGCTCTTGTAGCCACAGTATTTATGTGGCTGGTCCAGTTAAGTTTCCGCAATACTATGACCTTCCTGAGTATTGCACTCAGTCTGACCAGCTCTGTGCTTCATCTTTTAAAATGGACTTGCATTTACATAGCACCTTTCACAACCACTGGACTTTACAGCCAATGAAGTATTTTTGAAGTGTAGTCACTGTTGTACTGTAGGAAACGCAGCACACAGCAAGTTCCTACAAACAGCAATGTGATAAATGACCAGATAATATGTTTTTAGTGATGTTGATTGAGGGATAAATATATTGGCCAGGACACCTGGGAAACTCCCGTACTCTTCTTCGAGATAGTGCCACAGGATCTTTTACATCCACCCAAGAGAGCAGGTTTATCGTCTCATCTGAAAGACGGAACCTCCGACAGTGCAGCACTCCCTCAGCCCTGCACTGCACTGGAGTGTCAGCCTGGAGTGGGGACTGTGACCCCACAACCTTCTGACTCAGAGGCTAGGGTAACCACTGAACCACTGGCTGACACTTGTAATGAGGGCCAGTTTCAATGAGCCCTTTTGAATCTGATGGGCCAAGCATTTAACCGAACCCTTGAAACCCCTTTGTTCATCTATTCTTCTTCTTTGGCAGGGGGGAGGTTTCCCCGTCCACCTGCCATTTCAAATGCTCACACAGCCCAACACCGCGGCCGGCTCTCGCTCTGCAAACCCCCCCCCGGGCCCCCCGACCCACCCGCTCACCTCAAACCACAACAGGCAATGGGCCCGCGTCCCCGTCCCCCCGATAAACGGTCCGGCCTCCCTCCCGTCCCCCCGATAAACGGTCCGGCCTCCCTCCCGTCCCCCCGATAAACGGTCCGGCCTCCCTCCCGTCCCCCCGATAAACGGTCCGGCCTCCCTCCCGTCCCCCCGATAAACGGTCCGGCCTCCCTCCCGTCCCCCCGATAAACGGTCCGGCCTCCCTCCCGTCCCCCCGATAAACGGTCCGCCTTCACTCCCGTCCCCCCGATAAACGGTCCGGCCTCCCCTCCCGTCCCCCCGATAAACGGTCCGGCCTCGCCTCCCGTCCCCCCGATAAACGGTCCGGCTTCACCCCGTCCCCCCGATAAACGGTCCGGCCGCAGCAAATAATCGGTGAGAGGATTTTTTTTGTTTATCTAAAAAGACTTGCGTTTCTACCGCGCCTTTCACGACCATCGAACGTCCCAAAGCGCTTTACAGCCAATGAAGTACTTTTTGAAGTTTTTTTTCCAAATAAATCAAAAATATTTATTTGATTTCTGCTACCAGTTACTCACTTAACTTTTTTTTTCTATTCTCACATTTTCTTACCTTCTGTTTAGGTTTCCCCCACCCCCGCAAAAAAAAACCTCCTCTGTTTAAGAATTATTTTAGTCGAATTTTGTTTACACCGATAAATAATCAGGCGGCGGCCTGCGCCTTTAATGTGGGATGACCTGCCCCTTTAAGTGGTTGCCTGGTGACGGGTTTGAGTGACAGCGGCGGGATCCCGGGGTGTGCGGCACGTGGGCAGTGAGGAGCTCGAGCTGCTGGGAGGAGGTTGCAGAAAAACATTTGTAAGCTTTTAATTTGTATCCTTCCATTCGAAACTGTTGCAATCGTTGTTTGATTGTGCACCAATATTGTGTGGACTTTGCTTTCACGAAGAGTCATTGTATTGCCAAAATAACATTTTGCTACCTAACCTTTCAGGTAACAAGAGGCGATATAAGTATTGATCTTTATAAAGGAAAGACTTTCATTTTTCTAGCGCCTTTCACGGACCACCGGACGTCCCAAGGCGCTTTACAGCCAATACTTTTGAAGTGTAGTCACTGTTGTAATGTAGAATCTGCGCACAACAAGTTCCCACAAACAGCAATGTAATAATGATCACATAATCTATTTCAGTGATAACTATTGGCCAGGACATGGGGATAACCCCTCTTCGAAATAGTGCCATGAGATCTTTAACGTCCACCTGAGAGGGCAGACGGGGCCTCGGTTTAACGTCTTATCCGAAAGACGGCACTGCCGACAGTGCAGCACTCCCTCAGTACTGCACTGGATTGTCAGCCTAGATTTTTGCGCTGAGGTCTCTGGAGTGGGACTATGAACCCACAACCTTCTGACTTAGAGGCAAGGGTGCTACTGACTGAGCCACGGCTGACACATAAATTTATTTTTGACTTTACATCTCTAAGCTCAGCATTTGTCTTTTTCAAACTAGAAGGTCAAATTTTACTAGGAATTAGAGTGAATGAAAAGTGGCTGAAATTTCCCCCAACAGTTCAGTTAATACTTGTAGTATTGCACAGAAGTGGCCTAGCCAGAGACTGAGGATACATAGCAGAGACAAACCAGAGAGGACAAGTGTTCTTAGACCTTCCCGGCCCACACGGGACCCCATGCTAGACACAAATAGCGAATGCACTGAGCCCCTCAGAATGTGACAGTTTTCATTGCAGAATGCTGCCTTAGCCTCAATGTATTGAGTTCTTTTTCAAAATTTTCAGGTTTTACTGTTGAAATAGGGAATCCAATGCCTGTTGGCCTGTGGTACTGTGTGTGGTAATATTTATTCTAGGAATTGTCAGTATGTGTTCCACCACTGATGATTGCAGCTGACACAGATATGGAGAAATTAAAAAAACACACTGCCAAAAAATACATTGCAACAAAAGGAGAAAATAGTGGAAATACACAGCAGGTCATTCAACATCTATAAAGAGAAAAGACAGTTTTAATATTTGAGATTTAGACCCTTCAGACCTGGGACAGCAGTGCAAATATGCTTCTGGAATGCAAAGAAGGAAGCAGAGGAAAGTGGAAAACTGCAGTTTCTTGAAGTGAAGAACATCTTAGCTTTTTTTGTAGTAACAATTTTAACAAGTGAAGGTTGGTTGACCATTTTTCTAGAGGACTTGGAAGGACTGAGAATACAACTATAGAAAGAGTTACATTTATATAGTGCTTTTCACGACCTCAGGACATCCCAAAGCGAATTAAATGCTTTTGAAATGTAGCCACTGTTGTAATGTAGGAAAAAAAGAATTACAGTGACCTGTTTCCAATACTCTTTATTTCAGCATTCTCTGCAAAAGGCAGCTTACATAAACAGGCCTTTTATGAACCAAAATGTAATCTTATGCATGTCCCTAATGGGATCTAGGGCAAACAATCTACACTTTTCCCTCTGGTTTATACTGGACATCGTATGGATTGCCCACCGTATTCTCATCTCTCCAAATGGTGGAAAACACCATGCTGCCACGACACATATTTCAGGCTAAATTAATTGTTTATTACGAGAAAGAGATATGCACAGAGGCAAGTTAAATCAGAGGATAGAATTAGCAATGCAGTGCATAACTTTCATTGGTATATAAAGTTGTTTTCTGAGTCCAGCATTATAAATTATTTCAAGATTAATAGTCTTTGTTAAGAGTCCTTTTAAAAAGGATGCTTTTTATTTAATCATGCAATCACGGAGTTCTGTTTTGTCGTAATGGCTGAGAAATCTGTGAACTCAAGATTAATAGCTTTTGCAAGACTTTTATGCCAGAAGAGGTCTTTCCTGTCACAAGTATGAACTTTGATAGAATATCAGCTGTCCAAGCAGGATAATCCTAGATGGGATAACCATTACAGATAAACCACTGTCTCTTTGCAGTGGAAAACTTATTAACATTGAAGAAGTAAATTGGTCCTGATGGGGGTCTGCTTTCAAGTCATTAATATAAACAGAAGCTGGTCATCCTTTGAAGCTAGCACCTCTATTGCAGACAGATCATATGTTTTCCTGTCCTCATAAAGAAAACAGACATTTAAACATTGAATAATGAGATTGAATTCACTATTGCAATTTATTAATATTTTTGTTATCTTCCGATACCAATTTGCCTGTAATATTTTAATTATTTTGGATAATTGCTGATTCTTGGGGCACAGATAATCTCGTTACAGAGACTCAGTCTCATTTCAACAGCCACACTGTAACTAGCTTATTTCCCAGTGCAGTGTTTCATCACTGGCAAAAGTACATTTGGTTTTTTTTTCATTACAGGTACATTAAGGTTGGAAAAGTCGAAGATGCCTCCAAAAAGCAAAAAACGTAGTAGATCTGGAAAATCAAGTAATTTTTTTCCTCTGGGCTTTACCAGTGCTCCTTTGTTCATCTTTGATAATAACTCAATGTGGTGGATTTGTCGCTGCGGAGTATTGTTTAGTGATTTCCTATCGTGATCTGTGGTATTGATTTAAAGCTTTTAAAACAGAGCCAATTTAAAAGTGTCCCTCTTTGCTAACTTATCAAGGAGTGTTTGCATTCCTGAGTTTACGTTTTAGTTTTATTTTTCCCCTCTCCTTCCGTTCCATTCCGCTCCCCTCCTTAAGCCATTGATCGCTTGCTGGAGTATTGCTCCAGGAGCTCTGAACACCCTCTGGTACCTCATCCAAGTGTCCATTGTTCATGAATGACTCGATAGTGGATAGCAGCAGGATACTTACAGAGGGGGGGAGGCTTTGCAGCTGGGGCCACTCCTGTCTGACATTCACACAGATACCTGGATGGTGACTGGGGCGGGGGCAGGAACTTCTCCAACAACAACTTGAATTTGTGTGTTCTGAGACCAAATGTAGCATCTCGACCACCATCCCAAATAACCTGGGCCTTTCCTGTCTGCTATTATTGGCTAAATTCACTGAATCATCAGAGTCTTTGAACATAGATGGCTTTAGATAAGGAAAGGTTTGATGTGTGATTTAAATGCAGAGTGGTGAAAGGTGGTAGAATGTGAGCTCATGGTTGTAACGCTCAACGTTGAACGCTCACACTCGGAAGGTGAGAGGGTGTGTGCCAAGTGATGACTAGGCACACTCATGTCGGGTGGAAATCTCCAGAAGCCTCTCTGGATCTTCTAGTGGCCAGAATGAAAAAATAATGGTATAAATCGGGATGCCTGCCTGCTTTTGTGATCAGTATGGTGGGTGATATGAGGCGTCATGGGGAAGGGAAAACATTTTTAATATGCTTGATTCCCCCTCTCCAATCGCTGTATATATTTTTTAAGCTTTTAATTCTCTCCCCTCTCTTTTGGTTCCGTTACCCAATTCCTCAGTTCAGACGCTGGCAGATTGCCTTCTCCTAAAACTCTGCCACTGCTGCTTTGTAAAGAGCTGCTTGGAGATGCAGAAGAGTGGCATGCAATGCCTTTCCTCAACACCTTTTTTCCTGTGCCTGTGGTGGGCAAGGGTGGAAATGCCTGGCCTCTGCTCAGTGACCTCTCTGCCACTCGCACCACTCCATGACGTAGCATGCTGGAACACTATCATATTGTGCCACTCATAGTCATAGAGTTATACAGCACAGAAAGAGGCCCATCGCGTCCGTGCCGGCCATCAAGCCCTGTCTAATCTAATCCCATTTTCCAGCATTTGGTCCATAGCCTTTTATGCTATGGCATTTCAAGTGCTCATCCAAATGCTTCTTGAATGTTGAGGGTTCCTGCCTCTACCACCCTTTCAGGCAGTGAGTTCCAGATTCCAACCACCCTCTGGGTGAAAAAGTTTTTCCTCAAATCCCCTCTAAACCTCCTGCCCCTTAACTTGAATCTATGCCCCCTGGTTATTGACCCCTCTACTAAGGGGAAAAGTTCCTTTCTATCCACCCTATCTATGCCCCTCATAATTTTGTATACCTCAATCAGGTCCCCCCTCAGCCTTCTCTGCTCCAAGGAAAACAACCCCAGCCTGTCCAGTCTTTCTTCATAGCTGAAGCGCTCCAGCCCAGGTAACATCCTGGTAAATCTCCTCTGCACCCTCTCCAAAGCAATCACATCCTTCCTATAGTGTGGCGACCAGAACTGCACACAGTACTCCAGCTGTGGCCTTACCAGCATTTTGTACAGCTCCATCATAACCTCCCTGTTCTTGCCTTCATTAGCCGAGGCATAGAATATAAGTATCCCATATGCCTTTTTAACCACCTTATCCACCTGTTCTGCTGCCTTCAGGGATCTATGTACATGCACACCAAGGTCCCTCTGATCCTCTGTCTTTCCTAGGGTCTTACCATTCATTGTGTATTCCCTTGCCTTGTTAGTCCGTCCAAAATGCATCACCTCACACTTTTCAGGGTTAAATTCCATTTGCCACTGTTCCGCCCATCTGACCAACCCATCTATATCGTCCTGTAGCCTGAGGCTTCCCGCCTCGCTATTTACCACCCCACCAATTTTCGTGTCATCTGCGAACTTACTGATCATACCTTTTACATTCACATCCAAATCATTAATGTAGACCACAAACAGCAAGGGACCCAGCACCGATCCCTGCGGTACCCCACTGGACACAAGCTTCCAGTCACAAAAACAACCTTCCACCATCACCCTCTGCCTTCTGCCACTAAGAGTGTTATCTCTTAAGCTTTAGCTTGATGCATCTTTGTGGAAAATGAAAATACCTACATTTTTGAGTTACTTGTGCAGTTGCCATTGGCTCCTGGGGCTCCATTAAGTGTGATTTTATGGCCTGGTTCAAAGGTTTATTTTACTTGGCTGCTGCCAATATATATATGTATATGAATATAAGTAAAATGTTACATTCTAATGTGACAAGATCCAAGAAAAAGCTTGCTGTCTGTGGGTATTCCCCCTCTGACCTTCAACCTCTCTGTCTCTGTACTTCACTTTCTTGTTTCTCTCTATTTATTGAAACTGCTGTGGTCTTTCTTTCTCTGAACATTTCTCCTGTTCCTGCCAAGCTCCACATTAGCCACCTGGTATTCTCATTGTACTATTTTCCCTGTTGAATCCCAGACTCATCGTGCTGTCTCCTTCTTTAACTCATATTTTCCCCGGATCTCCAACATTACAGAACTTGTTACCTCCCTCCATCTACCCCTCCTGCACAACCTATAGGTTTTCAAAACCCAAGTTTGGTGTCCCTTAATCAATACTCTTTGATCGATCTTGTACTCGCTTCTGTCTTCAATGTTTGTGGTGTCTTGTATTATGGGCCTTGTCCCTCCCTGGCCTTCTCAATTTCTTTAAAAAAAAAAGAAACACTTAGCCAAAGACCAACCAGAAAAGAACTCTAAAAGCTCTTTGGCTGGGCAATGGATTGGCGAACATCCTTCCGATCAAGCATTGATACTGGAGAAGTGGTAAGTGCCAGTCACTTAATGCTCCTTCCAGATCTTCACACACATAGTCTAACTTGATGAGGGCACCATGGGTGAGAGCACACATGAAAGTATCGTCGCCATATTGCAGATAGGTGGTGCCGCATGAGCTGTCCTACACTTGCATTGCACGTTCGTTTAGTGCGGTTATGAGTTCCTGGGGCCATTTTGTCACCTGAAGTTCAGGGCAAAGTGTCCAGCCTCTACAAGGTTAGGTTCGACAAACCATATCAAAAAAATTATCTAAGAAAGATTTTGTGTTTCCTTTTTGAGGCTTCCCAGGTCATCAATTGTCAGGACAAACCTTTAGAAAATATTATAGTAGGCTGCTGTTTTTTATTTCAAGAAAGAAAATGTATGCTTTTTAGGTCATACAGAAACACTCCCTAAGGAACACCGGAGGCTGGAGGGTCTCTCTTGCCCCCGTGCTTCCTCCATTTTCTCTAATCCCGTGAATAATACCAAAAATACAGACTGGGTGAAAGCTATACTAGTGCCTCTTTATTAGCTTTGAGTAACAGTGAATCATGGCCATCAATGCACTGAACAGAGACCAGTTCCTGAAGCCTTGCAGAAGAGATCTGTCTCACAAATGGGGAGTCAAATATTGGAGAATTTCAGTTTGATTAGCGATAATATGTTGGCTCAGAGTCTCCTGTCTCTGGTTGAGTATACTTTTATTAGTTAATGCAGGGCATCCACTATTACAGCTTTAACACAAAAGAGAAAAAACGAGTTTGTACAGTGTTCTTCTAAATCAGTTAGTCCTTTCTCAGGCAATGGCCTCTATATCCTGAAGCCTCTCTAGCATATGTTCAATCAACATTGGTTTAAAACCTATTTCTATTCAGGTTCACGTTGCTGCCATTTGTCTTTCATGACCCATTTGCGTTTGTGCGTTTAAGTCGTTTGGAGGTCACCTGTTACTGTCCTGTTTTTTGTCTGCTATTTGTAAATTATTTCCATTTAGGAGCTCACTGCTTCCCAGTCGGGACCTTAATTTAGTTTTTCAAAGGTTAAAGCATCCACTGTTCTTGCTAGGAAAGCTGCTTTGCTTTTAAGTTTCAGTTTGCAGTGTCAGTGAACTGCTAGCCCTTGTAGATCAGTTATATTTGACTTGCCTTTCTGAAGGGTCATTCTGTAGTTTTTATCTAATATCATTTCCCCATTTCATTGTGTCAAGAATTTGTTGCCCCATTGTTGGTTCTGATGCCACACAAGTCAGAACTGGAATGTTGTTTTCAATGTATAGATAGTTGCAGAACTCTTAAATTGTTACGTCTCTGAATTTAGTTTGTCTCAACTGTTAATCATTTCCTATAACAACAACAACTTGTATTTATATAGCGCCTTTAATGTAGTAAAACCTCCCAAGGTGCTTCACAGGAGTGTTGTAAAACAAAATTTGACACCGAGCCACATAAGGAGAGATTAGGGAAGAAAGAGGTCGGTTTTAAGGAGCGTCTTAAAGGAGGAAGGAGAGGTAGAGAGGCGGTGAGGTTTAGGGAGGTAGAGAGGCGGTGAGGTTTAGGGAGGGAATTCTAGAGCTTCGGGCCTCGGCAGCTGAAGGCACAGCCGCCAATTAATGAGCGATTATAATCAGGGATTCTCAAGAGGGCAGAATTAGAGGGGAAAAATCCCAAGGCAAACTGGTGACAAAGTAGTCAATAGCCAAATGGATGCTTGGGTACATTCTACACTGCTACCATCTTGTATAGGAGAAGCTCACTGGGCAGGTTAAGTGCCATTCCATTTATTGTTTGACATCTTCCTTGGCATCTCTCAATCAACTGTATTTCAGTTGTCACATGGAGCAATCCTCACATATTTTACAGGGCTACGGGGAAAGAGCAGGAGGGTGGGACTAATTGGATAGCTCTACCAAAGAGCCGGCACAGGCATGATGGGCCGAATGTCCTTCTTTGCTGTATCGTTCTATGATATTACTGTTTTACTTTAACTGCAGCATATCACAACACTATTAGCAGATTAGTCCAGCTCCCCAGGAACCTAACCCTCTTACATTTGTACTACTTTGTGTTCTCCTACAGTGTGTGGAGGATTCAAACTGAAGAAGGAAGATAGATCATCAACCCGGTGGGGTCTTCTGTGTTTTGATTTATGTGTATCTCAACAATCCCATCAGTCCATTTCCACAAGCTCTCCAAGGGCGTAGTTTTGGTGGGGCAGTGTTAAATGGTTAGTTAGTTTTAATTTAGCTTCAGGTCCTGGAGCTTCAAACAGTATAAGAGTAGGAGACCGTGTGCAGAACCATCTATCTGCAGGTTTAAGAGTGAAGGCAACCCTACCAGCTAATCTGTCTTAACAGGCCAAATAACTACAATACTGTTCTGGAAGAGATTCCGTTACCTTTTTATTTGCTGTTTGCCCCCTGTTGCCAACAGAAACAGCTCAACCAGCTGCTAAATCTGTTAAAAAAGAACTAGATGATTCAACAGAACAACCGACCGTGGAGAGTGCGACCACTGGCGGGAGAACTGCAGCAAGGTCATCTGGCGAGGCTAAAGACAACAAAGAGGCACACTGCTTTTGGCTGATGAAATCAGAACCAGAAAGCCGAATTGAAAGTGGTGTTGATATGAAGGTAATATGCTGTTAACACAAGGGGGTGATTTACAATAATACACGGAAAGAATTGTAAATTGTGTTGAATTAAGTTTCTTTACCTTTATTGTACTGTGTACAGTTTTGGTCTCCTTACCCAAGGAAGGATACACTTGGTTAGAAGGCAGTTCAATGAAGGTTCACTAGATTGATTCCTGGGATGAGAGGGTTGTCCTATGAGGCGAGATTGAGTAGATTGGGCCTATATTCTCTAGCGTTTAGAAGAATGAGAGGTGATCTCATTGAAACGTATAAAATTCTGAGAGGGCTTGACAGGGTAGATGCTGAGAGGCTGTTTTCCCGGGCTGGAGAGTCCAGAACTAGGGATCATAGTCTCAGGATAAGGAGGTAGGCCATTTAGGACTGAGCTGAGGAGAAATTTCTTCACTCGAGGGTTGTGAATCTTTGGAATTCTCTACCCTAGAGGGCTGTGGATGCTCAGTCGTTAATATATTTAAGACTAAGATTGATAGATTTTTGGACACTTAAGGAAATCAAGGGATATGGAGATAGGACAGGAAAGTGGAGTTGAGGTAGAATGGGCTACTCCTGCTCCTATTTCTTATGCTCTTAATGTGACAATGTTGGTTGTGCTGTACGTCTATAAATATTTGACAGTATAAGGGCTGATCTCAATTTAAGTTGTGGACTCTTCATCAAAGAAAACAGTACAGGAAACTTTGGTTTATCCGGAGGTTGTATGTCCGGAAACCTCGATCTACCGGCAGAAATCAGGAGCCGTTTTGTTAGGTTTTTTTTTTTCTCGTGGCTTTGTTTTCAACAGTCGGGCTCTGGAAAGTCTCTCTGAAGCTGTTGCTAAGCTACAGAGACGCTTCCAAGGTACGGGCCGACTGTTTACAAGCTGTTGCTAAGCAACAGTGTTTGTTGTCAGACACGGAGATGAAAACCTCCGTATGCTTCAACATTAACTTTGTATGTCCGGCAGTTTTGATAGATCGGCAACAGCTCGGTCCCGTCGGTGCCGGATATAACAAAGTTTCCTGTACCAACAATAAAGATTTAATGGTGGGTCAGTTAAATCACTCCATTGAGAAAACTGAGGGTGACTTGATTCAGCAAGCCAAAATGTCCAAGATAGATTACTCCTGTACAACTTAAAAACGAGTAAAAGTGAACCTAGTTCCTCCTCCTTTAATTTCCTCTACCCTGTTGTGCATGTGTTTTTTTTTGGCGGCGGGGGAAGGGCGGAGGGCGAAGGTTAGAAATTAGTTGACAAAACAGGAACGTTTCTTACTCTTGTGAATTTTGGGTATTCCCGAAATAAACTTCTCCAATTTTTATTTGAGGGAAAAAATAATTAAATGGTTTCACATTATGTCTAAATTCTTTCTTTGGTTCTGTTCCTAGTTTGGAGTGGAGGATTTGAAGGCCGAACAAAATCAGACTGCATGCTGGGATGGTGTCCGGAACTACCAGGTACAAGAGACACTGCACATCCCAATGGCAGATTGGGATCCTAATCTTACTGGGCCCAAATTTCATTGAATTAAATCTTTATTCATATGAAAATGTTTAGAAACAGCTAGAGCAAGATAGTACCAGTTTAGATCTTTGAGCTATCATGACTAAGAGGCAAGATTCAGAAGGTTAACAGTTTCAAGGTTAAACTGGATATTTTCTCAGCAACAGGTTTTGTTTTTGTTTTGAATCCAGAATTTAGCAATATTGAGCTTTTGATTTATATTTAAGTGCCAAGATTGCCAGCTGCCCAGTTTGATTTGTCAAATAAATACACCCAAGAAGGTTTTTTTTTCCCTGGCTAGGAGACTGAACTCGATTCACACAAATGGGAACATAACTTCTCCGGAGCAGATTTACATCATGTTCTTCTACATAATTGCTTCCACCCTCTTCTCCCTCCCCATGACATTTTCCTTTTAAAGGTTTTGGAGAAGTCAGGCAGTGGAATTTTTTTCATCAGAATTCCAAATGTTAATGTGATCAACAAGTTAATTCATACATATTTAATTACATTTTTTCATAATTTACCTATTGCCTGTCACTCAGACATCACACACCTGGGCCTTGAAGTTCCTGCATGGGCGCCTCCTGGCGGTTAGACCCGAAAATGCGCCCATTCCCTTGATCTCATGATATGCCGCAATTCCCTGTCAATCTAATTAGAATACGTCCGAACGTAAATTGGATGTAAATCCGCTTAATTGTCCAGCATGGTTTGAACGCAATTGGAACAGAACCGGTGGAGCCTCAAGGTGTTAGGGTGGAGGACTATAAACGTGGATGAAAAAAAAGAAATCCTCTCACAGTGAGGCTGGGGAGTGCAAGGTAAGCAGCACACACAGCTCACTGTCTTCCAAGACTTTTAGGCAATTCATTTAAATAGCTCAGTACAAAGTCTCAATTGTCTCAAATCTTTCCCTTCTCACAGATGAACGACTCACAGGATAAATGCAGTAAGGGGAGGGCATTTACTTTTCCAGATGAGGACCGACAGACACTTCCGGAAGAAATTGAAGCAAGTAGGGATCGGCTCATCATCTTCCCCCACACCCCAGCCCTCGCGTGCAGTGAGGAAGAGGGCGTGGATAGAGTTGGCAGAGTCACTAAGCACCACGTCCTTTGTGCCCACTGCCCAGGATAGCGGATCAATTCTGAAAGAAATTTAATGATCTGACCTGAACAGGGATGGTAAGACACTCACCATGCTCTCCCTTTCTTCCTCGACCACTGGATATCACGCTTAAGACTTCAGCGGAACTGTCTGATCAGTGACCTTGCATTGAAACCCCCCCTAATATGCAGACAAGTAGCTCCTTTTGTAGCACAGAAGACTTTGAGGTGGAGGAGGATGCCTCCACTTCTCCAGAAAGACTGGCTAGAAGGAGGCAATGGTCTGATGATTCAGTGGAGAGCGATTTATTGGCTGCAGGCCTGATGAGGTGCTCGCTGGTGGAACATCAGAGAGGCATGAGGACTCTGGGCTCCATCAGTAGGAACATTGGGCCGTATTTTCTGCTCGGAGGCTTCCCGCGGACGGAAGTCCCCGACCTGCAAAAAAGATCCGCACCAACCTTAATGCTCTGGGCCCACGTATTTTTCCGCTTTCATCCTGAGGACTCCTGGGTAGCGTATGACATCACGCCGCCCAGGAGCGCAGTGTGTGCGGAGCCTAGGGCTTCGATCATAGGGGAGACCCGCCCACAAGAGCTGTCAAAATTTATATTTGCTTAGGCCGTGCCCCCGATTTTTTTAACTCTTCAGAGGCCATCAACACTGAAAGTAGCTGTAAATCTCAATGGTAAGTTCATTCTTTATAGTTTTCTTTAAACTTTTGTAAACTTTTAAAAACTTTTAAAGACTTTTACATGGATTTGAAGAATCTTAAATAGTTTTAAAGAGATTTCAAGCAATTTAAAGAGTTTTAAAAGCCCTGAAAACATTTTTATTAATTTTAATTAATCAGCAAAGTGAAATGGAAGGACCGAGCACAATTCGTATGATTAAGAGAGCTCAGAATTTCACTGACGATGACATCAGCACACTCCTCAATGAGGTTGAGGCGAAGCGCCTGCGGATCGTTGGGAATGAGAAGTCCAGGACGCCGCGCAACGGACAGATGACAGCTTGGACAGAAGTTGCCCAGGCTGTCGGCGCGAACTCCACCATTCCACCGACAGCGGACCAATACCGCAAAAAATGTAATGATTTGATGCGATCTGCCAAGGTTTGTACAGTTATTAGAAAAGTCAACTGTAACATTTCTTTAAATTTAACTGAACTATTTAAAAAAAAAAAAAAAAAAAAAAAACCTGATACTGCAGAGCAGGTGGGAGAAGTAGCAAGACGTTCAACGCAATGGAATGACATAGAAACTCAGGTGCAACAGATTGAAGGGTTGAGGCAAGAGATGTGTACTCTTCATGGGAAGGAAGTTGACTCTCTTGCCTCTATCAGGCAGGGAATTGATGTTCTTGGTAAAGCGCTTAATCAGATACTATTGCAGTTGCAAAAAACAGATGTTAATATGGCGTTTAATCAGATAAATGAGTCTCTCGTTCGACTCTTGCAGTTGCCTGAACCACTTTCTGCTGCCATTACTTTGACTCCCGCAGAACCACCCTTACCTGCTCCCAGTGTAGAAACAGTGCAGGCCCACGAGACAGCAGCTCCGCCAGTCCTGATGCAAGCAAACGTTGCCTTTCAGCAGCAGCAGCAGCAGCAGCAACCCTGTCACGAGGCAATTGCTGAAGGGCAAGAGATGGCACACGGAAGCCTTTCACTTGGCAGCAGAGGGCTCCGGTCACGGGAAAGGGGAAAGCGCAGTAGGTTGTCACCTTTTGTACAATCCACCTCCTTTGACCCTCAGGCACAGATGCGAGGGGGCAAATCGTTCAATTCTTTAATGATTTGTTTTATTTAAATGTTAATTTTTTTTTTATTGAAATATATATTTGTGACAAAGTGTATGTAACCGTTTTGATTAAAAAGTACAGCCTCTAGTTACTGAAAGAAATTTCATCATTTTTATTTGCAAAAAAACTCAACATTACAACTGTTTGAAAATTAGAAAATAGCTAGTTTCCATCTTGAATGTCGTTTTAGCACTAAGAAACCAAAAAGGTCACTTTAAACTGTTTACAAATTTTATTCAAAAAAATTATCTTTGCAAATGTTTGCAAAGTAGAAAATAGCTAGTTAACGTTTAAAAGTTAAAAACTAAGAACATCAAAACTGAACCTCAAAAGTCTTTGATGCTGCAATAAAAGTTCACTGTTTCACTTTAAAACGTGTGTTCTCCTTTCTTTGCCTTGCTGGGGGAGGGGGGAGGGAAAAGGCGACACTATCATCACCTCGTGAAGGTGTTGGCTACTAGCAGTTCCTGAGCAGCCGCGCTTTCGGCAGCACTTGGCTCCTCCGCGTCAGGCCTGGCCACAGGCACATTGGCATCGTCCATGTCCTCCATTTCGGCAGGGAGCTCCTCTGCGGGGTTAAGGGTCAGTCCTTCCTGCAGGGCAAAGTTATGCAAAGCACCACAATCCTTGACACTTTCAGAGGAGAATACTGCAAGGTCCCCCCCTGACCTGTCCAGGCACTGGAAGCGTGATTTCAGAACCCCAATTGTCCTCTCCACCACTTGCCGTGTGGACACATGTGCCTGGTTGTATCTCTCCTGAGCCTCATTATTGGTCTTGCGGTAGGGAGTCATCAGCCATGGTCTTAGCGGGTAGCCCTTGTTGCCCAATATCCATGCGGATCCTGGAGGGAATGTGCAGAGTGACGGAGGACGAAAGGGTCATGAGCACTTCCCCGGTGATCTGCATTCACATTTAGGATCCTGAGTTGCGCATCACAGACTATCATGACATTCAATGAATGAAACCCCTTCTTGTTGATGTATGTCAAGAGGATTCTTGACAGATCAGAAATGCTGGTTTTCATGTCCCTATGGGTGTGTACACTTGGGTTGCAAAGGAAATTTTCCACGGGAAGTTTAGCTTGGGAATTTTGCCCAAAAAAGCACATGCTAGCATAATATTGTTTTTTTTGTATTTCTTTCTTTTTTTTTTCCACAGCCATATGTAAAGAATGCCACAAAGATGCAGCAGCATTTATCCAAATGCAACAACTTCACTCAAAGCTCACAGCAGTCAGCCCAGAGTTCCTCTGCTTCCATTCAAGAAGATGATGGTTCTCATTCAGCATCAGGCTCCTTATCATCAGCAACTCCTGGCCCACTTGGAAGGTTCTTTGATACAATGGATAACCATAGCCAGAAGAATGCAGATGAGTGCCTTGCTCGAGCTGTATATGCAACAGGCTCACCCCTCATGCTCACAGCCAATGTGTACTGGAAGAGATTTTTCAATGTTATTCGCCCTGCATACTGTCCTCCCACCAGACATGCTTTGTCTACTTATTTGCTGGAGGCTGAGTATAACAGAGTCCAAGGAAAGCTCAAAGAAACGATAGCGATGGCAGACTGTGTTGCAGTTATCTCAGATGGGTGGTCAAATGTACGAGGGGAGGGCATCATAAACTACATCGTCTCCACTCCTCTCCCAGTGTTCTTCAAGAGCACAGACACGAAGGACAACAGACACACAGGTACATACATTGCTGATGAGCTGAAAGCGGTCATCAACGATCTTGGATCACAAAAGGTCTTTGCAGTAGTTACTGACAATGCTGCGAATATGAAGGCTGCTTGGGCTCAAGTGGAGGAGGCCTACCCTCATATTACGTCTATTGGGTGCGCAGCTCATGGGCTTAACCTGCTCCTCAAGGACATCATGGGTTTGAGAACCATGGAAGCACTGTACAAGAGAGCCAAGCAAGTTGTTAAGTATGTCAGGGGAAAACAGGTAGTTGCAGCAGCCTACAACTCCAAGCAAATGACAAAGAACAAGAACACCACACTGAAGCTGCCCAACAACACTAGATGGGGTGGTGTTGTCATAATGTACAACAGCCTTCTGGAGGGTAAGGAGTCGCTGCAAGAAATGGCAATATCCCAGTCTGGGGATATGGAAACCACCATCAAGAAAATACTGCTGGATGATGTGTTTTGGGAGAGAGTGGTTAGCAGCCTTAAACTACTCTCACCAGTAGCATCTGCAATTGCTCAGATTGAAGGAGATGACGCTGTCTTGTCAGATGTTCTCAGGCTTTTTACTGATTTAAAAGAACAAATCAGCATTGCCCTACTCACATCCCTGCTGCTCAAAGCAGAGGAGAAGGCAATTGTTCAATTCATACAGACGCGTCAAGAATTTTGTGTCAAGCCGATTCATGCTGCAGCATACATGCTGGACCCAAAGCATGTTGGGAGACCAATACTTTCTGGAGAACAGATCAACAGCGCTTACAGTGTGATTTCTACCCTCTCACACCATCTCAATCTGGATGTGGGCAAAGTTCTGGGAAGTCTGGCAAAGTTCTCTACCAAGCAAGGTCTTTGGAATGGAGATGGGATATGGGAATCATGCAAGCATATCAGTGCACATACCTGGTGGAAGGGACTTTGTGCATCTGAGGCCCTGTCACCTATTGCATCGGTGATACTCCAAATCCCACCTTCATCAGCGGCCTCTGAACGAAACTGGTCACTTTTTGGGAATACGCATACAAAGGTGCGCAACAGGCTGACTAACAAGAGAGTGGAGAAACTGGTGGCTATCCGGGCGAACCTACAACTTATTGAGCCAGATACAGAAGTGTCCACCACACAGCTAGACACTGACACAGAGGAGGAAATGGACACGTCAGAGCCAGAGTCAGAGAATCAGGAGGAGCAATGAGGAGTAGAAGACTCAGAAGACTCATGAGTAGAAGACTCAAAGGGACAAAATAAGGACAAATTACAGGCTAAATAAGCTGACGCTCTTTTTATTTTATTTTAGATGGGTCTTTTTTGTGGGGGTTCAATAAAGTTCAAAATTATAACCTAAATAAAGTTTTGAAAGCCTGTTTTTATTTGTATGGAACAGTATGTCTATTTTGACGACAAAGATAATATAAGGGTCAGAGACAAAAACCATCAGTGTGCAAAAAAACTCAAAATTCCCATGGAAAGTTTCCTCTTTTAAAAATTCCCAGAATTTTGCAACCCTAGTGTACACAGTGGAAAATATGGCCCCTAGAGCTTCTAACGGGTTTGGTTTTCAAGTCTGCTGCAATGCTCAGCAACAGAGTGCACAGACGATGCAACAGCTCCTGGAACCCATGGAGCGACTGGCAGCTTCATTGAAACATGCAGCAAGTCTCCCCACACAAGGGGTGGTGAGGGAGCAGTCATAGCTTTCACCCTAATGGAAGCTCCGATCTCTGCCCTTGAGACATTTGGAGAGAGAATGGAGGTTGCACTGAATCGTGGCTTCCAGACTATCACCAAGACTTGGCGGGATCTGACAGCAGCCATCGTTCCATCCGAGGGTGCGGTCGCACGCCACATCTTCATTGGAAGGGCGGCTGGTGTCATGCAAGTGCCAGCTGCTGCCACCTCGCTGAGGTCTCTGGCCTTCCTACAGCAGGCACTGTGCCACTTGTACATGGCAGGCTGCACGAGGCAGCTTTGGAGCTCCCTCTTGGGATGCAGGCAGCAGCACACGTTTTCCAACCTGGTCCAACCACATGCCCACATCTCATCTTCACACCACACCCCAGGTCTCCGGTCCCGAGTTTACTGGAGGCATAGCTCGGGAGCAGCCGGACGGCGGGCTCGTCTAGGCACCAAGGCCAAGCGAGAGGTGCCTTGCGGGAATAGGGGGGGAGGATTGAGGAAATCTGGATGTACTGCAGTATAATCACTTGTGCCCAATTTTCCGTAATCTTTTAGGCTGCATATTTGCTTTTCGCTTTGATTGCGTGCGTCTCCCAGCACAAATACTCAGGAAATTCCAGGCCATAGAGTTTCCTGTGGAGAATTTCAGCATAACAGGGACAGAATTACTTCTACTTCTGTAGTTACTGTTTGATATAAAATTCAGAAGGTTTAATTGTATTTATATTTTAATACTTAAATTATTTGTGGGACTATAATACTTAAAACATTTTTCTTAAATGTCCTTGGTGTTATTTGCTTGTAAAGCATAACAGAATATGTCTGGTGTGCCTCACAAGAATTGAACAGCTGGTGGTGCAAGAAGGTTGACTGCTTCTTGTGCACTGCAATTGTGGATCTCGGGCTAAAAGAAAAGTTATTGCACCTAGGTGCAAGGCATAAGGCGATGTCATAGTTTGTTTTGTATATTCTGCATTAATAGGCTCGGAATTTCATGAGAGATATGAAGATGGGACAGCTGGCCTTTTTCTACCACAGCAATTGTAAAGAGCCCGGAATTGCTGCAGTTGTCAAGGTCTGCGTTTTTAACCATCCATTAACCTTTTAATACAAGTTTTGAATCGGTTTTGTGCTATGTTTGGAAAAATACTGGATTGTGATTTGTTTTTTGCACTATGTTTTGTAACAAGTGGAATTAATATCGGTGCAAACCGTAAGTGGGTTTTTTTCCTCTCTAAATGTTGTGCTCATCAAAGTGAGGGATCTCAGTGCTGGGGCATAAAATATTCCATTTTTTTGTAGTCCATGTCAGCATCAAGACTTTCAGGTGCTGTATGGCACTGACTAGGCTGCTCCACTGTATTTCTGTTTTCCATACCAGTCATGTTTATAGCCTCGGCTATATTGCGAATGTATGGGTGCTATTGTGCTGTGGACCTTTGAGCAGTATCAACCTAGTAAACAAACATCTCACCTTGTATATACTTATAGATGGCAGACTGGAAACCTCCGTCTGAAAATTGAGTTAGAGTCAAACACATTTCCTGTGTGCTAACGTGTTGTTTCTCTCCTTTTCCCCCCCCCCCCCCCCCCCAAAACCAGGAGTGTATTTACTTGAAAAATACATCTTTTAATTGGCAAATTTCCCACAATTTTGAGTTAATATTGACCCAGTGTAGCTCAGAAAAATGGATTTGAGTGATCAGCAAGATGGCAGTATGGATGTATGATCGATTGAGTCACAAACTGAAAATGCTACAACTTGTTACAGTTGCCTAACTCTAGTTTTTGCTGTGACTTGACTACCTTAAATTGTGAGGCTACAGACTGACTGTGTACCTACCACTCCTGCTCACCCAACAGGAGCTGTGGTCATACTATGCAGGGTGGGCTTTATAATGCCCTCCCCAGCCTGTGTCGAAATGCTTTTCCATCATGAGGCCAGGGGCTTGAACAGAAAACTGCAAGTGTATCCAGCTGTGTTGGTGCGTCCCAGAGCCGAGCATCTGGTTGGGAAGCTAATCTCCTGTCACAGCTTGGTTGCCCCACCACACCCCTAGTGAAGAGTTAGCTTAGCAGCTCTCCCTCGGTTCAGCAGGTTAAGGTAATAATTAGCTGAGCCATATAGACCAAAATCTAGGCTCAATTCCTCATCCTTAGTTACCTGATCTCAGCCAGGGCAGAGATAAAGGTGCTACAATTGGTCGCAATGCCTCAAATCAGGGAGGGGGGAGAATCAGCCAGGGTTCTTGCTTCTGTTTGCTATGTAGCAACACCTGCATGAACTGTATTGCATAGACATTGGGTAAGAGAATGGGGTTTGTGGGTCAACCTGGCAACGAGCTAATGCCCTGCTGCACTTTCTCTCTGGATTGTGCAGCCATTGAGGCAGAGTAGAGGTTGAATTGAACCCTAATTGCATTTAGGGGGGAAAACTGGCAGAAGAGAGTAAAATTGGCTATTCTAATCTATTGTATCCTCTAGTTATGTTAAGGAAAGCAGATTGAATTAATTATTCTCCCCCCCCTGGGCCCAGACAGGTGCAGAAATGTATTCCATGATAGACTAGATTGAAATGTTGAGCAATACTTGATGCAGTGAGTGTGGTGATGTGACATCATGTGCCAATGATGGAATATAAAATAAACAGAGTGCAGTTTTATAGGAGACAGCCTTCATCCAAGTGCAGTAATGAATTTGTGTCAGTGGTGCTTTTAATCTGTGGTATAAAGTATAAATCCACTGCTTCGATCCTCTCTGAACAATCATTTTAGCATTTAAAAAGTTAGTGTCTCCTTCCTTTCTGATTGTCTTTCTCGCTGTGTTTTTTTTAAAGATCGTAAAGGAATCTTATGTTGATCACACACAGTTTGACAAGAAGGATCCTCATTATGATCCCAGAAGCTCAAAGCAAAATCCTAAATGGTTCATGGTAACTGCCAATATTCTCTTGCTTTTTACTGCAACAGTAATAAAAAAAACTAGGCTTTCAAAAATATTACAGGTAGACTATCCTTTATCCGAACTTCCGAAAACCTCTAAAAACCGAAAGTTTTTTCGTTCAGCGTAAGTCGTGCGCACGACATGACCAGAGTGGCGCACGACTTACGCTGAGCAGGGCAGAGGGTCACAGAGTTCCCTCCTGGGTAGGAGATTGCAGGCCGAGCCGGGCAGTGTGAAGGAGGTACCGGGAGAGTGAACCCAACAATAGAGCGGCCCGTCCGATAATCTTTTCTCCCCCCCCCGACCCGAACCGCGGCCCGTCCAATATTCTTTTCTCACCCACCCCCCCACCCCCGACCTGAACCGCGGCCTGTCTGATATTCTTTTCTTCCCCCGACCTGATTTGCGGGCCAGCCTAGTAGGAGTCAGCCGATATCCGGCTTTCCAGAGAAGCGGGAAGGGGAATGAGACACGGAACAGTCGCAAGAGGTAGCCTGAACTTTTAAAATTTATATTAAATACAAATTTCCCAGTCTTATACCTTCTGAAAACCGAAACTCAGCTGGTCCCAAGGCTTTCGGATAAGGGATAGTGTACCTGTACTATGAACGATTTCAGCTTATAAAATCAGCTGGAGGAATGCCCCAATGGTTGTGATTTCAGGTGTGCTTGCAAACTGACATTTTCACTGCCTCCAGGACAATTCATATAAAATTGCAGTACTTGAGCCACAAATTCCAGCAAGTATTGAAATTCATGAGGCATATTGTGAGATGTTACAATGCATTAATTTGCCCTACTGATGATTAAATGCTATTGGGGATAAATTCAAATATGGAGCAGGGTTTCCTGTTTGCTACCCTTTATACTCACTTTCATTATTACACCACAAATAGCAAACAGGAAGTCTTACACCATAGTGGCCAATCATCAGCTTTATGCATCGTAAAGGAGAACTCGTCACACCCATACACACTTCTTCCCAAATAGAGGGAAATACTTACTCTTGTTTTTATTGCTCATATAGGTTCAGTTAATTCCAACGGATCATAGTGGTTATAACAGACTCAAACATGTGCTGGGTGCTTCTGTTTGATGTAATACTGATCAAGTGCTTAGAAAATATGTCTTGTCGATATCTCTGATTTTGAATTTTTTGATCAGCCCAGCAAGTACGTGATTGTGGAGTGGCAATGACATCTGATTAACCACAGTGCCTCTAGGATTGTTAAGCAGTATATCCACAGTGCCATAATGATCAGTTGGCTGGTGTTGTAGGCAATGCCCAAGAAACTAGGTAACCAGATATTCTTTCAGTCCACAGCCACTAGAATGCAGAATCTATGTCTCCCGTTAGTAACGAATCAAAGATATCTTCAATGTTAATGATAAATGGTTAATCAGTTGACTATTAAAATATAGTCTATACTCAACCAATTCAAATAGAATGTGACTGTTTAACCATTTTTTAAATCCAATAAAGAATTCAGGAGAAACTTCTTTACCCAGAGTGGTTAGAATGTGGAACTGGCTACCACACGGGGTAGTTGAAGCGAAAAGTTAGATAAGTATATGAGATAAAAAGGAATAGAAGATTATGCTAATAGGATTAGATGAAGTAGAGTGGGAGGAGGCTCGTGGAGCACAAACACCGGCACAGACCAGTTGGGCCGAATGGCCTGTTTCTGTGCCGTAAACTATATGTAATTCTTTGTAATGCTTTCAAAATGCCACTCCAGCAGTAACCTCATCTGATTTCTTGTTTTTATTTTCAGAATAAGTGTGTTAATTGCCTCCCACCATTCATCTTTTCCTGTATGAGCAAGTGGGCAGTTGACTTATGTCCAGGCCTCTGCCAATGCTGTTCTTGACTAGCCCAATTCTTCATCTCTTATATGGGATGTAGAATTACAGGAAACTCTCGATTTACCGGCACCCAAACAACCGGAAATCTCGGTTAACCGGCAAAATTCAGAAGTAGGTTCAGTTAAGTTTTTCTTCACATTAGTGGCCGTTTCTTGATTCTTGGCTGTGTAATCGGGGGTTCCTGCACTTGTTGCTAAGCAGCAGGGACGCTTGGGCTGCTTGCACCTGTTGCTAAGCAACAGGGAAGCCTGGATTTGTTCTGTCTACGGAGCTCTCGTACCTTTTAACTATACCTCTGTAGTCCGGACTTTTTGATAAACCGGCACCACGCCGGTCCTGGATAAAAAAGTTTCCTATATTACATAAGCAATTTAATAAAGCAAATACAGTAGAACAATCTCAGTTCTGACTTGCGATTTGTCACTTAGTATGAGGTAGTGTTGTCTGTAAAGAGAATCGTGAGCAGCTATTTAAGTCAAGAGGAAGAACTGTTGTTTATATAGAGGATCACAGATTAAAATCATCAGTAAGGATGGGACACGGGAGGGAGAGATGCTATTTAAATATCTGTGCTGAAGGATTGGAGCAACGGCTGATAGAAATGAACCGTACTCCTCCAGCACTATATTCACTGTCTTTTCCTAGGTGGATGTGCAGTTTGTGAGGATGATGAAGCGTTTCATCCCTCTGGCTGAAATGAAGAAATACCACCAAGAACACAAAACAAAGGAAGGTCCTCTGAAAAACATGGCCCTTTTTACCAGGGCCAGGCTCTCTATACAGCCACTAACCAAAGGTGAGGTTGGCAAACTTTATAGATGCTGTAGTAACCCCATCCTCACTACTCCAGTTAGAAGCACTGTCAGATTGTTATAAGACAAGGGCAAGATAAATATCAGTGCTGTAGAATTAAGTTATTACCAAATTTAGACATTGTGGGTAACATTTCTCATGCAAAACGGAAGGATCTGTTTTTTGTCAATTAATGAAATCACAGGAATGAGTTAAAATATGCTATTTCTAAGATTGCTTTTTCATTATTTTAGAAACAAACTAGCATTCTTCTCATTACTGCAGAATTTCACATTCTCTTTCACCTCTTGTCAACTGATTCAATAATAATAGTGCTGTGCTCTATATTCAGTCACAAGATAGTGCTTGATGATTTAAAAAAGACCAGAGTGATGGGGACGGGTGCCAATTTATAATTTGTGGTGTGCAAAATTCAGTGGTTTTTGTTTTAAAATGTCAGTTGACAACTGGTAATGTAACTGAACGTGAGAAATCCGAAATAAACAAAATTCTGGCAAAATGAAGTCAGCAACTGACAGAAACCGGTTAATGTGTTCAATGTGACCATTCTTCAGAATTAATCCAGTGAAGCGTCCCACCTTAAACCATTAACCCTTCATATGTTAACACATTTCCAGAATTATTTTAATTTTAAATATATTTTTAGTTCAAACACTGTAGAAGCAATATTAATTCAAACTTTGTATTTGATTGAATTATACTCTTGTCATCATTAGCTGAGGCCCAGTAAACTACCAGTATTTGTTAGAAATCAGGTAGCAAGGACATTTGTTTTTTATAATTTTATTGTTAAATCTCTGGCAGTCTTAGTTCCACAATTTTCTAGTGTTTCTTTAAAAGATATCTTCGCACTGGGAGGTCAACCATTGCAAAGGAGATGCTTCATTATTTGGAGTACTATTCCCTTCTCAACTGCATGAAGCACACCTGCTGTGAGGTGTCATCTTATTTCCTTCACCACTTATGCCTTGTATCCTCGACAGAGGCTCATGAAGCTAATTGTACTTTTGTTAATGGATTCCTTTTAAATATCGACATCCTCATGCACCATTTTGCGATGCTCTTCCTTTTACTTTTAATGGTGAGGCTTTCTGCCGACGCAGTAGCTTACAAGGATTGATAAAATGAATCCATTTTAAATGCTGTGTTTGTTTTTACTTTAACAGAGGAGTTTGACTTTGTCCTGAGCCTTGAAGCCCAAAAGCCAGTTTAAATGGACGAGATGGCAGTTGGAAGAGTCGTTTATGATCTTCAGTCTTCCAGTTATCAACTCCATTTAGGGCAAATTGAATCTGTACTTTTGACAGGTCTGTCTATCTGAAGCAAAAGTTGATTTTTTGGGGGGGGGGGGGGGGGGGGGGAAGAGGAAATGCAAAATGATGGGGTTGCTTAATTGCAATTAGAGATTGTTATTCTGGGTTCATGCAGTCAGCATGTTTTCTACATGGCTGCTTTCAATTGGGACAGATGCATAGTATTACAGTGGGCCAAACTCACTGAACTTTATTTTTCAATGGGGTTAATACTCCAGGTTTTTCTGTATATTTCAGCTGAACCCTTGGAAATAAGTAGTCTGTACAATAACTTGTTTTGACATTACCTGCAGTGCCTCATTTCAGGATTACTAAGTCTTCAGTTCCACTTGCAGATGAGGGAAGTATTAGCTCCCTAACCATTCTACTGCACTGTTTAATTTTACTGTGCTGACTGCCAGAAAAACCCTTGAATTTCATAACTTTTTACCATGAAAGTTTGTCCTTCAAACTCTTCGAACGTTGTCTGACAATTGTTTTCATTTTTAAAGATGCATTCAGATATTTTCTACCATTGTTAAAATTCATTGTGTTGTGACAGGAATTTTAAGAAAAACTACTCGTGACATGGCATTTTGGTGCATTTAATGTTCCATGATCCTGTGGGGAGTTCAGTTCTCAGATAGGACAGATGAGAGAGGCACGTTATTAATTAATAAATGGCTTAACTTAGTGCTGTAGAGGGAATCCTCCGGTTTACAATAAAGAACTCAGTTTAAAGTTTAGTACCCTCCATACCATGTACAAAATAATCATGTAGATGAGTAGCAATTGGCATAATTCTTTACAATGATATTCCTGATGTTTTAAGTGCATTGATGTAGCTTAAGGTGATGATTACGGTTTTACATAGTTGTATTTTGATTTTATATAATAAAGTTGAATATTTTACAGTAACTTGTCAATTAATGAATATTTAACCAAGTTTCTGAAACTATCTCAGTTTTAATATTGAGTGCAAATACATGAATATGTCTCGGAGAATAGCTAGCGGAGGACAAAAATGCCTCTTATTGTCTCAGTGGATCTCCCTGCACCAAACCCCCCAGCCAACCAGCAGGTTTGAAACCAGGACACTAGATGGTGCAGTTGAGTAACCTGCCTACTGAGTCAGGTTTGTTCTCGTCTGAGGAAACTGTTGACTTCTACTTGGTGCTCCCCATTAGTAGCAGTGTGTAGCGAAAAGGACACACAAACTCAAGTCCCATCATTCTATTGCAGAGCGGCCTAAGGCTCCCATACATTACACCACTATACCAATCAAGTTTTTAAAAAAAAGTAAGCCATGTGGCGCATCACCACATTGCACCTCCGCAGAGGCAAACTGTAGAACCAGAGAGGACAGCTTTACCGTTACTTTACTAAGCCACTGTAAAAGGCAACGCCAAGGGGAAAAAAGGCAGAACAACATTTATGTTATGACAACTATATTTTGTAAAATCCAGTACAGTCATAGGAAGAAAATGTACAAATCCACTTTCTTTCTCACACTTTGAGGTTTCATACTTGCAAACTAGTCAAGGTAATTTTTTTAATTGATAGATTTTCAAATAAAACTAATTGTGCATGTACAATATTAAAAGGAATGTTCCATCTAAAACAGTTAACTATAGCCTTCTGTGCCCTTTCAAAACAATCTAGTATTTATAGACATGTACAATTTTGTGAAAACAAAGTTATTTCAAGCTAGCTACTGACACAAGCAGGCGGCACATCCTTTCAATGATGGCAGTTTCACAAAATTCCTTTACAGTAACCAGTTACTATAAAAAGCTGTCACATGATTCATTTTTTCACCCTCCCTTGAAAGCTGCTTACTTAGGAGTACTCAATCTTCAATCAGGACATAACTTCGCAATGGCTTTGGTGAGTATTTGTGGTAGACCAGTTTCTGCTGCAACATTTCAGAACTGAAAACAGATGAGTTTGAATATCAAGGCAGCTCTATCACCTGGCCATACAACTTTCTGGTTGAGTAGAGCCCAATGCGAGAGCTGCTGGTCAATGATTTCATCACAAAACTGGAAATGCAATTAAGTTGAAGGTTGTTTGACAAGTAAAAACCTTCGTCATGATAGCCTATACTTACATTCTGTTCTATTCTCATTTGGGGAAAATAGCTTTTCCGTATCGCAATACATAATTACTGTTCCTCATAATAGAAAAATCTCAGTACTTAAACTCAATACATTCTGCCTTTCTCCTCTCCCCCCCCCCCCCCCGCTTAAATTTTTTTGTAAACCACAAAACTAATAGCAGTATCGCAAATGGAGTTAAGACAAGGCATCGCTTACCTGGATACTGAAAGTAAAACTATCCAGGAAAAATTACAATATTAATATTCTCTACCACTAAGATTATCAAGGCATTTTATAATTTGTTTCAACAAGTGTTATTTTTTCCAATAGTCTCACAACGTCCAAGTGTTGGTACCTTAATTTCAAAGCACAAAAGCTTCCGAGAGAGCAATACCTCCAGATACAGTAGCAAAAGAAAGAAGAAAAACTGTGCAGAACACACTGACTGATTACATTGAGATTGCCTTAACAGCAGGCTCTCACTTATAAACTTTCTTGGTTTGTCTGTGCATTAGAACTGTCCACGTCTCAATGGAAAACAAAATGTAACAAGGTATCCAGGTCTATCTTTTTGCTCAACAAAATGCTGTACGTTGAAATAAAAATACCAACAAAAGCAGTGAGGGCATCAATTAAATCTCTCCTGCCTCTTGTCCCCTTACATGGAATGTGCAACTACTATTTCCTCCCCAGAACTCCTTTAAAAAGGCCATGTGGTGGGTATGTGAACGCCAATGCTGCGAAGCACCTGGCCATTTGCACCTGGTGCATCAATAAGTCCTGTGCTAGATCATATTTTCTCTCTTGCTTTCCCCCCCGCCCCCTTTGTGCTACTGGCTTCTTGGGTCAAGTGCGGCTGATACGCTCAAGATTCAAAGCCCTAGCCAAATGTAATCCTATCCTGGTGACTGCCATCTTCATTATGACAACTGAATCATGAAACAGGCCAACATTTTAATAAAAAATTTGTAAAAGAAAATTTTAATCCAGGAATAATCCATTATTTGTTCGCGAAAGAAAAAACAAAAATGATGTTTGCAAAAGTTTGTCCAATTGGACATGCTGCTGGTTTCATTGGAGTCCCTTTTCGAGGTAGCTACCTGGATCACAGAATTTCAGCAATCCATAAGACATGGTTTGAGAAAATAACACATTTCAGGCAAGAAACCAAAACGAGATTTCAGAATTTATATCCAGAACTCAAACTATTAGTAATAAATTGGATTATAGTTTTAAATTGAATTGACATCAAGTCGTCTTGATGCAACAAAAGCAAGGCGACAGCTGTGGCACGTACAACTAACTGAACAATCAGTTATCACTCTGGAATCATGAAGTAATGTCAGTCAGTCTTCTGCTGTTAATGGCGAAACAGAGCAAGTCTACCAGGCTGGTAAACTAGTATAATTTAGACTTCAGAACAAAACAAACACACAATAATTGTTTCTTTTGTTATCAGAAAATGCATGGAGATTTAAAAAATACTGAAAGACCTTTTTGGCAGATACTTCATTACTGACAGACATACATTCAAATATTTTCCATTTCAAATTACATCCTTATATTAAGGCAAAGCCACTGGTTTGTAATTCAGTTTACAAACAAACATCTGAAGACAAACTTATGAGTTCTATGCTGCTAGACAGACTGACACTGAACATGCAAGGGATTGTCTAGAAATGCAATTAAACATGTTTAAAGCTGCAGTATACAGCAGAATGGAAAACATATTTTTCCCTAGGTTTCCTCCCACCATCTACTGCCGCAACGACAAATCTTACAGCGTTTAAGGTATCATTCTCTCCTCTTCCCCCCCACCCCCCCCAAAAAAAATCTAAATCCTAGCCAATAGTCAAATTCCTTTCCCAAAACCTAAACTATGGACTTTCCCATCAACGTGGCTCTGTATTTAGGAATCAAGAGGCGCTCTTGCTACCGAGCCTGCCATCCTGCACACTTTCAGTTACCAAGTGGCTCTTTGTTTAGGGTGGCACATCGCTCATTTCCCTTCTGGCCAGAGATGGTTAGCAACGGTTATTGAGCAACATAGTAGAGAACTAATGGACTTCCTAAATCTGGATGACAGATTGAAATGTCAAGCAGCCCCAGGCCTTAATTTGACAACAAGCAGATCATGATGTTTGCACTTTGTACTGCTGACTGAGACTAGAGGAAGCACTTGTTATATTTTGGAAGCCTAATGGGAATTAATGTAGTACCTATTATTTAAGCAGATTATTAGAACACAATTTCATTTTCCACAAGTTTTCATGATTATAAAAGGTCCTTTCATTAAGGAAAGAATGGAAACACGACTGAAACAAAACACCATCTCATATTAAACTAGATATAGCTACTAACAAAAATAAAGTATGTCATTTATAAAATCAATTACACTTTTGGATTTAAGAATGAGTACCCCATAGCATTCATTAATACTGCATAATTTTCCTAGAGTGCACATTTTGACTCATGGCTACAGATCATCTGTCCCTGAAGATATGCTCTGCAGGGCCACATGCTCTTTTAGACCATCTAGGAAGATTTTAAAGTAGTTGATAATGAGACTCAAAGACACACTTTTAAATGTGCAACTTCATATAAAATCGTTGTAATTCAAAGTGGCCAGTAACTAAAATCTGTTTGCAGAATAGAAAGTCATGGTTAATACTACTTCAGATTGTTTGATGTGGTTGGAAACAGTTTCCATCTTTCCCATCTGCAACTATTTTAGCTGATTTTAAAATGGTTACGTTGAATTAAATAGGATTACAAGCTACTATTTCGAATACAGACCGCACATTTTAGGATGCTAAACGCTAATATGTTGCAGCTTTAACTTGCAGTTCATTGTGTAATCCCGGTTTAAAAATTGAGCCCGCTATTTAATGCAAACAATAAAAGCACTTGCCTTGGTGTAAAAGGGATGTTATTTCTCAGGTGAAAATCTCACCTTATTGCAGCATTCCTGCTTCTTTGAGCCTAACCAGATCTTGCATTTATGTCTTGACAAATATATCATATACATATTTTGCTATAACATGTCCTGCTTGGAGTGAAATGTCTGCAGAATAGGAATGGCACACTGGAATGTTAAAATTAGACATGACGTGGAACGCTAGAATTTGATCGTGATTTCTACAGAGTAAAATGGCGTACTGAAGTTCTCTACTTAAGAGTCCAATGATATAAAAATGCTAGTTTATGTATACATCACATTTTTCTGTGTTTATACTGAGAAAAAGCACATGAATCCATTAGTGGTTGAAACTATTTTCAGTACAAGATGTACTCTGAACTTCTTTATGCTTAAGAAATTCAGGAATTTCTATTAATGTAATTTTTACACAAAGTACATCCCCATTTTTCAAATGCACAAGGAAGGTTAGAGAATACATACATCAGGACTTTTTGAACAAATATGTGGAAACACCCAACAATGATATTCCACTCATCAATGATGGAAACATTCAGATATTTCAGATTTAAAGCATGATTATATCATATGTGCTAGGGCGGGGGCAATAATGGGTGAATTTAGCATGAGATGTGGAGTGTAGTTCAGAATTCAGTACAATTTGGGATGGGTAGGCAGATACTCAATATCTGATCAAAATAGGATTAACCCGATGTTGAAACTTTTCAAAGGAAATGGCTTGTTTTTTTTTATATATATAGAAGACTGGTTGATAAGCTGATAAACCAGTGCTGGTTTCAGGTGCTCTTCCCGATAGGCCAAAAACTGCATACGCCCGAGGAGCAATACAATAACGGAACCAGGACCCTTTGACTCTGTAAGCTTTGCTTGGTATTGTATGCTCCACCTCATGCCTTTAAAACATAAAATAAAAACTCTGGATTAACTCGGTTAAAACACAAAGGCTGCCGTTTAAATTTCAGTCCCATCTTCTCTTGTACCAAATAAGTCTTCTGAAGGGAATTGGATCAACTTGAAACACACTCATTTCTTTTCCATTGATTTTTTTGTAGGTTATGTTGTTAATCGAGCTGCCAAGACTTTGACAGAAAAGTGGGCTAGTTATCTGCTTCCTGGTTTTGAACCAAAGGTTTGTTTTCAGTATTTGCCGACCCTTCGTAACGCTGTGATGCAATGGCTGCCTGGTGGGACATACTCTTTCGAACTATATCCCCTTTTCGCCACAAAGTGATTTCCTGTAAAGAAATATCGGGAAGGTAACACAAAGCACACGAGCAGATTTCTATCACCAACATTTCTTCATGTTAAAATGCTATGCTTCTAGGAAAAAGACTTATTGGAGAACATTAACACCACATACAAGAACAGCTAATATTAAAAAGCATAGTTTTTTCTGTACAGTATTGTTTTCCCCAAAATATATCCCAGTCAACTTAGTAGAAGCTCCATTTAACAAGGGAAAAAACAAAATCAAGTTTACTCAAATACAATCATGTTGTCAAATGTCCTGAATCATGTGCTGCTGAAATAGCCAGCTTGTAGTACAGGTAGACTATCCTTTATCCGAAAACCTCGGGACCAGCCGTGTTTCGGTTTTCGGAAAATTTCGGATTTCAGAAGGTATTTTATAAGACTGGGAAATTTGTCGGGGGTGGGGGTCGGCGGGGGGGGGGGTCGGCGTTGGCGGTCGGCGTTGTGTGCACGACTTACGCTGAACGAAAAAACTTTCGGTTTTCAGAGGATTTCGGTTTTCGGAAGTGCGGATAAAGGATACACTATCCCTTATCCGAAAGGGTGGGGGTCCGGGGGGGGGGGGGGGGGAGAAAAGAATATCGGACAGGCCGCTGCAGCTATCGGACGGGCCACTGTATTGTTGGGTTCACTCTCCCGGTATACCTCCTTCACACTGCCCGGCTCGGCCTGCAATCTCCTACCCAGGAGGGAACTCAGTGACCCTCTGCCCTGCTCAGCGTAAGTCGTGCGCCACTCTGGTCATGTCGTGCGCACGACTTACGCTGAACGAAAAAACTTTCGGTTTTTAGAGGGTTTCGGTTTTCGGAAGTTCGGATAAAGGATAGTCTACCTGTACTGCATTTCCCCACTAATGTTTGATAGCTACACTACAAAATGCTTTTCACAGAATTCTAGTTCACAGCAGTGGTCTGTATGTCTCCTATGTACTGTTCTGGACATCGTACATTGATGCATGGGGTTGTGCAGATGTGATATGAGGAACGACTTAAAGGTAGTAGAGATAATTTACAATGGAAAAAAAGACTGTTTAGAAGTGATCTTATTAAGATATTTAACTTCTTATTAGGAAATAGATAAACTGGATCCCAGAGAGACTTCAAGCTCTAGGTCGGGGAGAAATTGATTCCAGTTTAGGCAAGAAAAGGTGAATATACAGTTGAGATATAACTTCAGGAAGATAGAGTGGAATAGCGTACCCAGGAGACAGTGGAGGAGAAATGAGATGGTTAGTTATGAGTCATTTAATGGGTCATGGGTAACCAGTCACTGGAACGGTTTTATTGCCTTAGAGAGTTTTGCAGGATTTGTCTCCCCCAGGAATTAGCATCACTAGTGATTGGTGAGGGTGGTGCATGAAATTTGCTGTCTCATGGAAAGAGCATTCATTGATGGGTATAAGAAGCTTTATGTGCCCTTTTCTTATGTTAAAATACACAAATACTTTGTAAAATAATTAGTAAAAAGTTCTATAGGGTAGCAATATAGCAGGATCTTTAGTGGAATACAAAACACAAGAGAAACAACTGATAAATTTGCAATGATGACAAACTGATTTCTGAACAAAGCACATAATCTGTTCACTGGCAACATGTGAAGACTCCAATCGTTTCAGCCTCATCTCAAGTTCCATTTAAAGAGAAAAATAAGATGAAAATGACTATACCACGGCATCCTCCATTCACAGTGCAGTCTGTGGATTGCAATTGATTTACAGAGACACCTCTGTGTAAGCAGATGCACAGTAATTCTGTTGCTTTGCTGTCGACAGAAGCCACAGTCAGTGGCATCGCCCAGATCAAAGTAGCTGCGCCTGGCAAGCAGTCTCGAGCAGCAGCTTTGAAACAATTCAGCTTGCCAAAGCTGTTTAAAAGTGGATCTGCCCGCTGTAGTTATCCCAAAGGGATGTTTCTCAGAAGCCCGGAGCTACAACCAGTCTTGTATAACCATTTCAGGGAGTGGCTCCACAACATAAATCGCTCTCTATTTTGAACCACACAAGTAATTTAGGCCAATTCTAAAAGGCAGTGAACTATGGTTAAACCAATTTTTTTCTTCGCTTTAACCTATTTAAGAATAAAGAGACCCTGTATAGTGGAACACTGGTTTAGAAGTGGGTCATTTTAGATTTTCAGCAGCAGGTTAATATTGGACTGCTCAAGAAGCTTTTTTATTAGCTGTTAATATCAACAAATTAGCATTGTAAAGGTGAAAAATGTAGTATGGATTTATTAATGTAAGAAGTGGAGCTGTATCCATACTGATGCTCAGACTTGTCTGAATCTAAATCAAACATCACACTTACAGTAGAGTGGTCTTCAAAAGTTCATTTATAATTTAAAGCAGTTAGCAGCAGTAAGCTGAAATGACAACTAAGAAACATGGATGTTGTTCAGTTTTATTGGCAAGCCTCTCCTGCCTTACCTCCAAGGTACAAGCATTGTACTGGTTTTAGTTAGATTTACAAGTGTAACAATGTGAGAAAAGTCGATTTGGGGAGAGGGATTTTTTAAAACTGTGAGCATACACGCCACAACATCTTGCGCATGTGTAGATTTTAAAAAAAAATTCACGTGCCTCCTAAATAGCTTCACCTTGTCGAAGAAACACAGTAAGTGCAAATAAAACCATAGTGAGCACTCCCTGAGAGGATATAGAATGCTTTCAGAGAGTTTGCTCAGTGATAATGTTTTCAACTACCACTGCCGTGACTGACAGGCGAGGTGAAATAGCCCCTTCACCTTGGAAACCCATCTCTTCAGAGTATGTAAAACCTTTTCTTTTACAGTGGAAAATCAGACTCAAATTATGGGTTAATTCCGCAATGCTTGCCAATATAAATTGGGTATGCGAATAGGTGGGGTAGAAGTTAAAGCACACGTTCTTGTTCATCATTCAATAACGACATTAACTAGTACTTACCTGCTGTTTGAAGTATCTCCTTTCTTCCTCATCAATAAGAACAAGATTGAGGTAGTATCGTACAGAGAACTTCTTGTTGATATCCCTCATAGTTGGAGTCAACTCATATCCAGCCAGAAAAAGCCTGATAGGAATGGACTCTCCTAAAGAAACAGATTAAAAAAACTCTGTACAAACTGGATTAATCAAAATAGTGATGAATATGTCTCTTTTACAGTGTAGTAAATAGAGGCAGCAGCAGGAACAATATCAGCCCTGCTAAAGAAAAAGACTTACATTTATATAGCGGCTTTCACGACCACCGGACGTCTCAAAGCGCTTTACAGCCAATGAAGTACTTTTGGAGTGTAGTCACTGTTACACTGTGGGAAACGCGGCAGCCAATTTGCGCACAGCAAGCTCCCACAAACAGCTTTGTGACAATGACCAGATAATTGTGTTTTGTTATGTTGATTGAGGGATAAATATTGGCCAGGACACCAGGGATAACTCCCCTGCTCTTCTTTGAAATAGTGCCATGGAATCTTATACGTCCACCTGAGAGAGCAGACGGGGTCTCGGTTTAACGTCTCATCCAAAAGACGGCACCTCCGACAGTGCAGCACTCCCTCAGCACTGCACTGGAGTGTCAGCCTAGATTTATGTGCTCAAGTCCCTGGAGTGGAACTTGAACCCACAACCTTCTGACTCAGAGGTGAGTGTGCTATCCAATGAGCCACAGCTGATCCTCAGTGCCTCAGTGCTACTGCAATGCAGCTTCTCTGGTTCGGATCCAAGATGATATGACTGCTGACGGTTTTGTTTAACTGGCAGGAAAGCCGATCACAATACTGTTTGATACAAAATAGTAATACCACACTTGATTGTATCAGTATCACGAGAACATTACAAGCGATTCAAAGCATCAAGTGTGCCACAAAGTGGGAGAATATGGGTTTACAAATGTAATTTACCAGAGTTATGAATAGAAGCATTTTTAAGGGCATTTCATCCCACAAGCCCATCCCTTTTCAACTGATCTAGCCATATCTATCTGCCAGTGCTTACTGAATTCAGCAGTGTCATTATGAGGAGGTGCTGAACGGAGAACAGGAGCTACAGTACAAATTTTCTCAAGGTGGTGATTAATGCTGGGTACAGTTCCATGGACAGTGGTGGCCCTCCTGCACTTCATCCAAGTGCCCATTCTTGATCAGAGAATCTGAAGAATAAATGCTGTTCTTTCCAGACATCCACACTTCCAGCAGAGATTAGTGGGTACCCTTTAGTGGAGGAGGGGTCCTGCCTGGTTTCTCTCCTTCTTAGCTTAGGAACACAAAGGCCAACTGTAAATCCTCACTCCTCATCCCAACTTAAATGAGTTCTCTCAATGTAGAGATCAAACGTGATGGGTTTGTGGTCTGCACAGCTCAGCACACTTATTTGATGCATAAGAACATAAGAAATAGGAGCAGGAGTAGGCCAATCGGCCCCTCGAGCCTGCTCCGCCATTCAATGAGATCATGGCTGATCTGATCCTAACCGCCAATCCACTATCACAGAACCATCTCCTGAATCTAACAGAATTAGACACACGAAATAGGAGCAGGATCAGGCTACACGGCCCCTGGGCCCGCTCCGCTACCCACAGGGCCATGACCGATCCGAACCTAGACTCATGTCCAAATTCCTGCCGGCTCCCAGTAACCCTTAATTCCCTTTACTTCTAGGAAACTGTCTATTTCTGTTTTAAATTTATGTAATGATGTAGCTTCTACAGCTTTTTGGGGCAGCATATTCCATGGACCTACCACCCTCTGAGTGAAGTGGTTCCTCCTCCTCTCAGCTTTGAAAGAGCAGCCTCTTATTCTAAGACTATGCCCCCTAGTTCTAGTTTCACCCATCATCAGGAACATCTTCCCCGCATCCACCCGATCCAACCCCTTCACAATCTTATATGTTTCAATAAGATCGCCTCTCATTCTTCTGAACTCCAATGAGTAGAGTCCCAATCTACTCAACCTCTCCTCATATGTCCATCCCCTCATCCCCGGGATTAACCGAGTGAACCTTCTTTGTACTGACTCGAGAGCAAGTATGTCCTTTCTTAAGTATGGACACCAAAACTGTACGCAGTATTCCAGGTGCGGTCTCACCAATACCTTGTACAACTGCAGCAATACCTCCCTATTTTTATATTCTATCCCCCTAGCAATGAAAGCCAACATTCCATTGGCCTTCTTAATCACTTGCTGCACCTGCATACTAACCTTTTGAGTTTCGTGCACCAGGACCCCCAGATCCCTTTGTACTTCAGTACTTTCCAGTTTCTTGCCATTAAGATAATAACTTGCTCAACGATTTTTCCTGCCAAAGTGCATAATCTCACACTTTCCAGTATTGTATTCCATCTGCCAAATCTCTGCCCACTTACTTAGCCTGTCTATGTCCCCTTGCAGGTTTTTTATGTCCTCCTCACTCACTACTTTCCCTCCCATCTTAGTATCATCTGCAAACTTTGATATGTTACACTCGGTCCCCTCCTCCAAATCGTTAATATAGATTGTAAAGAGTTGGGGACCCAGCACTGACCCCTGCGGAACACCACTAGTTACTGATTGCCAGTCTGAGAATGAACCATTTATCCCAACTCTCTGCCTTCTGTTAGATAGCCAATCCTCTATCCATGCCAGAATATTACCCCCAATCCCGGTGATTTTTTATCTTAAGCAATAATCTTTTGTGTGGCACCTTGTCAAATGCCTTTTGGAAGTCTAAATACACTACGTCCACTGGTTCCCCTTTATCCACCCTATACGTTACTTCCTCAAAGAACTCCAGCAAATTTGTCAAACATGACTTCCCCTTCATAAAACCATGCTGACTTTGTCCTATTAAATTATGATTATCCAAATGTCCTGTTACTGTCTCCTTAATAATGGACTCCAAAATTTTACCTACCACAGATGTTAGGCTAACCGGTCTATAGTTTCCAGCCTTCTGTCTACTGCCCTTTTTAAATAAGGGTGTTACATCAGCAGTTTTCCAGTCTGCTGGGACCTTTGCCGAGTCCAGGGAGTTTTGGAAAATTATTACCAATGCATCCACAATCCCTACCGCCACTTCCCTCAAGACCCTAGGATGTAAGCCATCAGGTCCAGGTGATTTATCCGCCTCGAGTCCCATTATTTTACCAAGTACCACTTCCTTAGTGATTTTGATCATGTTTAGCTCCTCCCCCCCTTTAGCCCCCTGTTTGTCCAGTGTTGGGATATTCTTAGTGTCTTCTACTGTAAAGACTGATGTAAAATATTCAGTGCTTTTGCTATCTCCATATTTCCCACCATTAATTTCCCGGTCTCATCCTCTAAGAGACCAACATTTACTTTAGCCACCCTTTTTCTTTTTATATAACTATAAAAACTCTTACTGTCTGTTTTTATATTTTTTGCTAATTTACTTTCATAATCTATCTTCCCTTTCTTAATCAATCTATTTGTTATTTTTTGCTGTCTTTTAAAGTTTTCCCAATCCTCTATCCTCCCACTAGATTTGGCTACCTTATATGCCCTTGTTTTTAGTCGAATACTATCCTTAATTTCTTTACTTAGCCACGGATGGCTGTCTTTTCTTTTACACCCTTTTCTTCTCAGTGGAATATATATTTTTTGGAAGTTGTAAAATAACTCCTTAAATGTACACCACTGATCATGTATCGTCTTACCCTTTAATCTATTTTCCCAATCCAATCTACTCAATTCCGCTCTCATACCTTCATAGTCTCCTTTATTCAAGCTTAGCACGCTTGTTTGAGATCCAACCTTCTCACCCTCTAATTGAATATGGAATTCAACCATGTTATGGTCACTCATTCCAAGGGGATCCTTTACTAGGACATTTTTAATTAATCCCGTCTCGTTACACAGGACCAGGTCTAAGGTTGCTTGCCCCCTGGTCGGTTCAGTTACATACTGCTCAAGAAACCCATCCCTAATACACTCAATGAACTCATCCTCAAGGCAGCCCTGCCCAATTTGATTTGTCCAATTAATATGATAGTTAAAATCCCCCATAATTATAGATGTTCCCTTATTACAAGCCTCAACTATTTCCTGATTGATACTCCGTCCAACAGAGTTGCCACTGTTCGGAGGCCTATAGACTACGCCCACTAGTGTTTTTTCCCCCTTATTATTCCTTACCTCCACCCAAACTGTTTCATTATCCTGATATTTTGACCCAATATCATTTCTCTGTATTAGTGATTGCTTCCTTTATTAACATAGCCACCCCACCTCCCCTTCCTTCCTGCCTGTCCTTCCTGATCGTTAAATAACCTGGTATGTTTAATTCCCAGACATTGTCACCCTGCAGCCATGTTTCTGCAATGGCCACAAGATCATACCCATATGTAGTTATTTGTGCCATTAACTCGTCTATTTTGTTACGAATGCTACGTGCATTCAGATAGAGAACTTTCAAATATGTTTTGTGACACTTAGTTCCTGCTTTTGCCCTTTTTATTACTTTACCTTTTACTCCATACCTTCTGCACCTTCCTGACACGCTCTGGTTTTTAATTTCCCCACTGCTACCCAAGTCTATTACCTTCTCTGTTGTCATTTTTATTATTTGCTCTCTAGGAACCTCCCCCCCACTAGTTAGTTTAAAGCCCTCTCTACAGCCCTAGTTATATGATCCGCCAGGACTCTAGTCCCAGCACTGGCCAAGTGAAGCCCGTCCCAACGGAACAGCTCCCTCCTGCCCCAGTACTGGTGCCAGTGTCCCAGGAAGCAAAACCCATTTCTCCCACACCAGTCTTTGAGCCACGCATTTAACTCTCTGATTTTATTTGTCCTAGCCAAATTCGCTCGTGGCTCAGGTGAGATTATTACCCTTGTGGTTCTGCTTTTTAATTTGGCCCCTAGCTGCTCAAACTCCCTCAACAGAACCTCCTTCCTTGTCCTATCTATGTCGTTGGTACCAACATGGACCACGACAACTGGATCCTCCCCCTCCAAGTTTCTCTCCAGTCCAGAGGAGATGTCCTTAACCCTGGCACCGGGCAGGCAACACAGCCTTCGGGACTCTTGCTCTCGGCTGCAAAGAACTCTATCTATCCCCCTAACGAAACTATCCCCTACCACTACAACATTTCTTTTAACTCCCCCCACTTGAATGGCCCCTCGTTCCACGGTGCTGTGGTCAGGTTGCTCATCCTCCCCACAGTCCCTGTTCCCATCCTCACAGGGAGTAAGAGCCTCAAACCTGTTGGACAAGTGCAAGGGCTGCGGCTCCTCCAACACTACCTCCTGGATCCCCGTACCTGCCTCACTTCTAGTCACACCATCCTGACCCTGGCCACGGACTACATCTGAATTAATTAATCTAATTGGTGTGACTACCTCGTGATACACAGAGAGTCCAGGTAACTCTCCCCTTCCCTGATGTGTCTCAGTGTTTGAAGCTCGGACTCCAGCTCTTCAACACGGAGCCGGAATTCCTCGAGCAGCCAACACTTACTGCCAATGTGATCACCGTGAGCATCAATGGTGTTCACCAGCTCCCACATATTGCAGCAGCAACACATCACCTGATCTCCCATTCTATGTAATTAATTAAATTTATTAATATCATTCTTAAATATCCTCTGCCCCGATTCTAGATGGTGAATATCACACCTTAGAAACTATAAACCAAAGAGATTTAAGCTTAAAAAGGGAGAAATACTTACCAACCAATCACTTACCCGCTTTCTGGTGACATCACACTTGGATTACTTTTTACCTCTCTCCTCCCAGACTGGAGACTGTGAGGCCTTACCTGGTCTCTGGGCCTTTTATAGCCCCGCTCTGCCACTCGAGATTCCCGCCGACGCTGTGAGGCCTTACCTGGTCTCTGGGGCCTTTTATAGCCCCGCTCTGCCGCTCGAGATTCCCACCGACGCTGTGAGGCCTTACCTGGTCTCTGGGCCTTTTATAGCCCCACTCTGCTGCTCAGGATTCCCGCCGACGCTGTGAGGCCTTACCTGGTCTCTGGGCCTTTTATAGCCCCGCTCTGCCGCTCGAGATTCCCACCGACGCTGTGAGGCCTTACCTGGTCTCTGGGCCTTTTATAGCCCCACTCTGCTGCTCAGGATTCCCACCGACGCTGTGAGGCCTTACCTGGTCTCTGGGCCTTTTATAGCCCCACTCTGCCGCTCAGGATTCCCGCCGACGCTGTGAGGCCTTACCTGGTCTCTGGGCCTTTTATAGCCCCACTCTGCCGCTCAGGATTCCCGCCGACGCTGTGAGGCCTTACCTGGGTCTCTGGGACTTTTATAGCCCCGCTCTGCCACTCGAGATTCCCGCCGACGCTGTGAGGCCTTACCTGGTCTCTGGGGCCTTTTATAGCCCCGCTCTGCCGCTCAGGATTCCCGCCGACGCTGTGAGGCCTTACCTGGGTCTCTGGGACTTTTATAGCCCCGCTCTGCCACTCGAGATTCCCGCCGACGCTGTGAGGCCTTACCTGGTCTCTGGGGCCTTTTATAGCCCCGCTCTGCCGCTCAGGATTCCCGCCGACGCACTCACTAGGCCATTTAGCTACATCCATTTACAACTGATTATGTCCCCACTGCCACTTTGCAACATTCGCTACTGCCAGCTCATGAATAAATAACTCTCATATCAACTAAAACATTTTTTTTGCAACTCTCAAAGTCAAAGTGAGCAATTATTGAATTGCATGGATCCTATTTCAAATATTCTGTATTGATTTGGGCATCCAACCTTCAAAAGGGCATTGGTGCATTGAAGAGAAATCAGAGCAAAGTAACAAGAATGATCCCAGACTACAATAGTGTAGGAGTTATGTTGCTGGACTACTAATCCAGAGGCCTGCACTAATAATAAACCAGAGAACACAAGTTTAAATCCCACCAGGGCAGTTTGTGAACTTGAATTCAGTTAAAAAAACAACAGCAAATAAAAAGCTGGTCGTAGTAGAAGTGACCATGAAGCTGTCGGATTGTGGTAAAAATCCAACTGGTTCACTAATGTCCTAGTGGGAAGAAAACCTGGTCTGCTCTATATGTGACTCCAGTCTCTCACCAATGTGGCTGACTCTTAATTGCCCTCTGAAGTGGCCTAGCAAGTCACTCAGTTGTGTCAAATCGCTTTGGGCACTAGGGGTGGGCAGTAAATGCTAGTTTTGCCAGTGCTGCCCACATCGCAAGAATGAATATGTATTTATATTAAACTGCATCTGCCAACTGTCCACCCACCTTCTAAATCCCCTCGCAGCTCATGCGCATCCTCCACTATATTAATTACCCTTGTTATTTGGGTGTCATCTGCAAACATCGAGATGAAGCTACTGGTACCCTCTTTCAGATTATTTCTGAAAATGTTGAAACGTACCAGTCCCCAACACCGAGCCCTATTGGACTCCAATCATCAGACCCTTAATCCAGAATATGATCCATTCACACACTGACCCTATATCCGATTACAGTCACAATCCAATCTGGATTTCTTTAGCCCTTTGAAATTTCAGTGTAAAAATCCATTGCAGTTATTTTGGAATTGTGCTTTGTGGTTCTTTACTGTTGATATGGATTGAAAGAAAAATACTGAACTTCTTAAGAGTAAATACTAAAAAATAAAAGTGATATGGAAAAATGATCCAACATTTTTAAAATGAGTCATTCCAGTTGTCTTAGCACGTATCTGAGCACTGCACCATATGTGCAGACAAAAAAACCATCACGTTTGATCTCTAGTCCACATGTTTTTAGCAGGTGCAAAGAAGACATGGCTGCTAAAGTGAGATGGCCAGAAAGACAAGTTTCGCTGCTCTGCTTTTTAAAAATGGAGAAAATACAAATAAGATTTTGCTTAAGAGCTTCATTACACACCTCGGACTGGGGCTCCATCCATTATTTCATACTTTGCTATCGTGTCATTTTCATGAAACACATTTGGTCCAGTTCCTGTAGTTTCCCTTTTTATGATGTCAATCTCCATATGCTTGATCTTGATTCGAACCAGTAAGAAATAGATCTTTCCCACAATTACATCCTTCAAATGGTACCTGGAATTACAACAGACATCAGGACTTGGACACTCAAGAGCTGCTTTTATGGCATAACCCTTCAGAGTACCGGATTACCTCCGTTGCTTTCAAAATATCATCTCCACTTCTGCACTAGAATTTTATAGAAAAATATACTGTAAAAGACAAAGAAATGTATCAAAGCAGAAAACTATTTTCAAGCATTATTCTCTGAACCAAAATGTCAAACAAGGCGGCACAGAAGTGCTGCTACAATTCTCAACAGTTTAACATTTTGAGCAGCTTTCAGAATACACACATTTCGCCCACAACACACCTAAGATGTTGTGCGCACTTATAAAACAGAATTAGCAAAGTGCAAAGATCCAAATAACATTTTTTGATTCATTCGTACTGCTGTCTTCAGAAGTGGAATCTCGTCACAGTGAATTCTTTTTAAATTCACTTATTTGCCAGAAAAAAGGTTAATCAATGACATAATTATGCCTTTGAAAAGTTGTAATTTTATGCCTTTAAAATGGGGTTGGATGGTGCAGTGGACTAAACGCTAGCCTTTGGGACCTTGCTTCAAATCCAGCCTGACGTAATAAAGACTCACTACGCACTTGGTTGTACATAAAGCAAGGCTTTAATCGACTTGTAACAAAACATGGAGGTCTAGTTAGTAGTCACTAGCTTCCTGTTTCCAGACTGTCTCTGGCCAAGGTGGGCCCACGCCCGATAATTTATACTCCTCGGGCGGCGCCCTCAGCTGGCCGTTCAGTAGTACTTCTTGTAGAAGTTGCGATTTATGACAGCCTATACTGCTGGATGAACATCTCCTTTGTTCAACTGTACAAGTCTCTGGAGGAGGTCTGCAAACATGGGTTACGCTGAAAGCTAAGGCTGTAACAGATACATCTGGGGATACACACACCCTCTAATTAGGACAAGTCAATGAACAAATGTTTATTTATAAAGTTGCTTTCTTCTTTAAGTGTGGTATTAATCTTGATCATACATTTTATACTCCAGTGAAACAAAAAGTGGGTTGGATTTTCTCAGTGGACCTTGAAAAGATTGGAGGTCATTATTTACTTCCAGAATTCAAACAATTAAAAAAGAGAGACTTTCTTAGAAGTAGGAAAAACCAAATGGACATCTCCTTTTTAAAATGAACCTGTCTGACAATGGCCAAATACAAAACCATGGACTAATATGCTAAGACAAACAAAGCATTCTAATATAAGGTGTTTGAAAATCCAACATAAACATGGCAAAATGTACCTCTATGCTGAAGTGTGCATTTTCATCATACAGGTATCTCTATACTAAACTATATATTTCTTTCTATTGACAGTAGTGTTATTGCAGTCCCTTGCTTTGATATTTCACACGAGTGAAACTAAAAATTAATTGCACACGTGCGAAATGATCAACTAACCATCGCAACCAAGGGCAGCACTCCAGCGATATCATGAGAACACTCAGCATCTAACGGGAGAGCAGATCCTCATGCTGCATCATCGTATGGAAGCCACCAACACTGGTCTACTAAAAAGGAACACGTTGCAAATTTTAATGTTTGAGGAATTTAAAGAAATTGCAGTAACAGCAAAGTCCATAGAATAAACACAATATTGCACCTTACCAATACAATCAGTATTTCATGAGAGATCTAATTCACTCATGCCTAAAGTCCTTGTGAATTCTCACCTGTGAAATACGCTTCAGTTGGGCATTGCTACTGACACAGTATCTCATGCACACATACATTTTTAAAACTGACTTTTACTTACCCCAAAAAGAATGCATTTAAAAGATGTGAAAGCAAAGTCAAATCTTAAAGGCTGCCAACGTGAACCAATTATCAAAGCAAGTTCCAAAGCAGCGGACCATAGTAAGCTTCTTCACTTCAGCAAGACATTGAAAATAAAGAAATCTCATTTACCATATCTTAAAGCTCCATGATAGCTACACAGCAACTAGCAAAATTGTGTTCCATGTAACAAAATGATAAAACCATGGGGTATTTTGAAGTAGACATAATTAAAACTGCCCATTTAGAAGGGAGGAAAATTCAATTGCATACAAATTTCACTAAGTATACAGCATGAATAGAGTTGACAGTTTAAACTAAATCGGGCCGAGGGTACTGAATTTGGATGATCAGCCATGATCACATTAAATGGCGGAACAGGCTCAAGGGGCTGAATGGCCTACTCCTGCTCCTATCTTCTAGGTTTCTATGTAATGGGAAGTATATTCTACTGAACTGCGTCACTCTGTTTTATGCTTTGGAACTGCAGGTCAGGCACACCAGCGGAGCAGACGTTTTGTACAGGACATTCCCTGTGACGTTCACAAATTCCACCTATATGGGTGGCACTGACGATGCTGCATTTTTATTGCCCATCTCCAAGGTTTTGGTGGTGGGCCCTCTCCTCGAGTTGCTGCGGTACTTGTGCTAATGGCGCACCCACAATGGTGTTAGGTAGGGAATTCCAGGATTTTGAGCCAGTGATGAAGGAATGGAAGGAATGGTGGCAGTATATGTTCAAGCTAGAATGGTGTGACTTGGAGGGGAACTTGAAATTGATGACGTTCTCATGATCTTGCTGCTCCTCTTGATGGTAGCACTTGTGGAACTGGGAGGTGCTGGAAAGTTGCAGCAGTTCATTCTGCAGATAATATATATTGCAACCACGGTGTGCCAATGGTGGAGGGGTGGATATGAAGGCCAGTGGCAGGGGTGCTGATTAAGGAGACTGCTTGATTCTGGATAGTGTTGAGCTTCTGGCCTGTTATTGTGGCTGTATCCAGGAGGTACAGGAAACTCTCGATTTACCGGCACCCAAACAACCGGAAATCTCGGTTAACCGGCAAAATTCAGGAGTAGGTTGTTAAGTTTTTCTTCATATTAGTGGCTGTTTCTTGATTCTTGGCTGTGTAATCGGGGGTTTCTGCACTTGTTGCTAAGGAACAGGGACACTTGGTCTGCGGCCGGGCTTCTTGCAGCTGTTGCTAAGCAACAGGGAAGCCTGGATTTGTTGCTGTGTACGGAGCTCTCGTACCTTTTAACTATAACTCTCTGTAATCCGGACTTTTTGATAAACCGGCACCACGCCGGTCCCGGATAAAAAAGTTTCCTGTAGTGAGTATTCCATCACACTGCCGAGTTGAGCCTTGTAGATTGTGGCGAGACTTTGAAAGGTCAGGAGGTGAGCCACCCATCACCGAGTACCCAGCCTCTGCCTTGCTCTTGAAGCCACGTTGTTGCTATGGCTGGTCAAGTTAAGGTTCTGGTCAATGATGATTCCCAGAATGTTAATGGTGGGGGACTTGGCAATAATGGTGCTGCTGAAGGTCGCGGGAGGTTGTTGGACCGTTTCTTGTTGGAGGTGATCATTACCTGGCACTTACGTGGTGCCACTTGTTAACCCAAACCTGCATTTTGTCCAGGTTCTGCTGTAGGTTTGCACAGGCTTCTTCATCATCAAGAGTTGAATGGAGCTCAACAATGTGGAATCAGCCGGATTCCTGACCTTATGACGGAGGGAAGGTCAGTGATGAAGCAGCCGAGGATGGTTCTGCTGGGGACACTTCCCACAGTGATGTCCTACGTCCGAGGATTGGCCCCCAAAAAACCCTGAGCACCTTCCTTTGCGTCAAGTATGACTCCAGCTGGATGGTTGTCTCCTCGACACCTTTAAACCTTATTTTTATTCAGGCTCCTTGGTGTTGAATTTGATCAAATGATACCTCGATGCCAAAGGCAGCTACTCTCAGCTCTCCTCTGGCATTCAGCTCTTGCATCCATTTCTGGACCAAGCCTGTGAAGAGGTCGGGAGCCAAGTGGTTCTGGCAGAACCTGAACTAAGCAACAAAGGATAAAATGGAACAAAATATGACTGAGACATCAATAAGTTTAGAGATATCTTCAATACATTTAAGCTAATAGATTCATTGATATTTCCCCTTTATTACTGATACTTTATTGAACTACTCCTCCAGTTTTTGAGAACCATGGAGATATTTAAAACCACCCATCAGGCTACGGATGAAAACAGTGATGAAAGCAAGCGGCTTCTCCGCTTCATTTTGTTCTTATCAGGGCTGAGAAATGTTTTAAAACACAATTTTCTTGGAAAATATGTTGCACTAATTTTCTCTCCTGCTGGGCTAGGCAATTTCCTACCGCTGAGGAAAAGCAAGTTGATCTGTTCCCAGGACTCTGTGTACACTGTGACCGAGGCAGTCATTAGCAGGTACAAAACAACAACAGGTGGTTTTCCTCGCCCTCAGCCCAGCACCAGCCTCCACAGCAACCAAGACTGAGATTGGGATCTCAGCACAGTGGAGGAGCTCCTCTCCAAGACTTGGTGTACTAATACTCAATGTCTTGAACCACCAGTTAATGCTATAAAATTCACGTTTACAGACAACGTGCATCACTCTTTAGTTGTTTGGTCAAAGTCTACTTGAACATGAAATCTTCTACCGGTAAAGCAAATATAGACACAAGTGAGGCACGAGAACTTAAATTAAGTCTATGCAACAGGCAGTATCACTTCTGTTAAAGGCAGCTACAGTTCACTTGGGGCTTCAAGGGATTTATGCAGTCTCCAGTTTGTCAGTTCATTATCCGGATGTGGACTGACAAGATGGAAAATGACAATGGGGGTAATTTTAACTTTGGGCGATATCAAATTGACCACCCATTATACCCCTCACCCGAATTTACATTCAATGGAAATTAAAATCAGGTGAGGTGTATAATGGGCGGCTAATTCCATATCGCCCGAAGTTAGAATTACCCCCCTGAATCCTAATGAGAGTTGGACCCCAGACTCTTCGACGTTCCTTCAATATTGCACAGATCCACATGTCATTTCAACTAGAGTCAAATCCACAAACAGTGAAATCCTCTTGTATGCAGAACACTTCTGAACTGAAGAAAAAAAGCTTGCATATATCCAGATCCGAGTGTATGGCTGCTGCATGTGGGGAGAAAAAATTCCAGCTACTTAATGATTGAGTCCAAGTCTCTCATGTTATGTTTTAAATTATGTGCCGTACGCAAAAATCATGTTAGGGTTTGCTACCATCTTTATAGTTATGCTTCTGACCTGACCTCTACAGTCCATTTGAGCCACTGGACTTGCATATAAATCAGAAATCACCTAATTATTAAAGGCTGATCTTACATGTTCTTGTGTTCCCCCCCCCCAAAAAAAGAGAGACTCAGGCTGGGGTACGAAGCACCAGTCGAAGTGGCCTGTCTACATGTGAACCAATCTGGTGGTTGATGAGGGGGGGGGGGGGGGGGGAAGGGGGAAATCACAACAGAGCCTGATCTTCTCCTCATCCTATATCCACACAGCAATCAGTAGGAAGAACCATGGCTGCTTTCCTCCTACTTGGCCAGGGTGGTGATGCCAATTCTAGCGTCCTTCTGCACTGGTCATGTGTATATCTTGAACCTGTACTTGGAGCCATGCATTAAAATGATGAGGGGACTGAAGTGGATTTTACATGTATGCAACTTAGATACCAGCTATGTCAGTTAAACAAGTCCCAGACCCAGTCAGTAACTATATAGCTCTCATGCGCAAGTCTGGTTATATGCAGCTTTTTTTCCATCTGTCCCAACCTATGGCCTACAACAGGATTTCACTGTACATACTTTGACTTGTTGTATTCAAATTCAATGTGTAGGCAGTCTTCAATCCCAACTTCCATTTTGATGGATGAATTCATCTCTGGGTAGGTACTGAGGGTGTGAACAACAATGTCCATCTCCTTTGTAATATCATTTAACCTACGGCTGATGGTTGCTCTTAGAAAGTACCTGAATTTGGGGGAAAGAGAGAAACATTACATGAGCTTTTCTTTAAATAACAGTTAAGTTGACTTGAAATCTTTCCCCTGGTGTGATTGTTGCCACACCTCCATTTCAATATCTGCCAACATTCACTACCATTTCTAAATCATTACTTTTTGTTCACAATAACATCACAGGCATAGGCAAGGCCACATTTATTGCCCGATCCGGAGAAGGTGATGGTGGGCCTCCTTCTTAAACCACTGCAGTTCTAGTAGTGGTTTAGGGGGCATTAAGAATCCCGTGCAGGTTAGACCAGGCAGGGGTACCAGCCGACAAGTGAGCAGATTTATTGAAATGATGATTTCACAACCTCTGGGTTGTTCATCTAGTACCTTAACATTACTGTCGATTGGCAAAAATCAAGTTTACAACAACAATATAACTATTCTAATATTACTGTAAACCAGAATAAAAACATAAGGAATTAAACCATTTATCTAGGTAGCTTCTGGACAGAGAGCAACAATTACATGGATACTAATTATCATATTAAATATTTATCATATTAAAATAATCACCATCACATTCACTTGTTAAAGCTGTGTTCAAAATATTTTTCCTACTTCTTCAATGTCCTCAGATTTTAGTAAAGGATTATGATAGGCATGTGACATTTGTATACCATCTGTAAAAAAAGTCACCAGTATGGTTACAAATGTTCCCTTTCAAATCTTTAGTTGAAGCCACAGAAGGCATTTTAAACTGCAAAACCCCAAGGTGCAGTACTGATGGTCACTGGGGGCGGGAGCAATTTGAGATAATGATTAAGAGTATCACACAAATAAGTGAGTTGGATTCATTGTGATTTTTCTTATAGCGCTCTGGTACCAATACATTTAATGGGTCTAGTAATAACAGTACTTTAGTTTTAATTCAGCTGAAATAAACCACAAAGGATGAAAAGTCTCTCGTCAATAATTTTTGTGGTAGAAGATAAGTAAATAGAGCTGAGGTACAAATCACCCATAATCTAATTGAATGGCGGAACAGGCTCGAGGGGCTGAATGGCCTACTACCGTTCCTAACCGCTTATGTTCTTGTCTCTGTTTATTATGCTCGTTCAAGGCATTTAAAGTTTTGGTTCCAATCCTGACGGCTGTGTGCATGCATATACATGAGGGCATTGAATAAAAAACAAGGCGATTATGTTGAATTTGTACGACAGTTATTAGATCACACAGAGTATTGCATGCGTTTCTGGGCACCCCATGACAGGAGAGACATTAGAGCCATTGAAAGGGTACGGTGAAGATTCACTAGAATTGATACCAAAAATGAGAGGATATAGGTAGTCAGAAAGGCAAAAAATTCCAGATTTTTGCCAGTGAAACAGTGAAGGCTAAGGGGATCAAAGGGGTTTCAAAAATTATGAAAGCTTTTGAAGGTAAACGGTGAAAGATTAGCTGGGCTTTTCCACTCCTACGGAATCTCGGTCTAAACTTGGATGTGTTAGTTATTATTCATTCATAGTCCAACAATCAACCTGTTTCCACTGGTTGGTGAATCGGTAACTAGCAGACATAAATGCAACAACATCTTTCAAGCAGCCACTGCAAATAATTGTGTAAAGAATTGTGGATCATCATTTAGCCTAACATTTTACTGGCTTTCTCTGAATTTATTCTATTTTTTGGGCTCCAATTTTTGTCCCTGATTTTCTCTCGGTTTCTGACACTAAAATAAAAGCTGAAAAACATCTGAGAAAACCCCCACAAAAAATGATTTTAATGATCCTTAACAGTTGCCCAGCTAATAAAGAAGAATTTAATACTGCACCTACGCCTATTACAGGAAACTGTGCGCTATCCGGCACCGACGGGACCGAGCTGTTGCCGTCCCATCAAAATTGCCGGACAAACCAGCGCTAATGTTAAAACATACGGAGCTTGAGCTCCGTATCTAGCAACAAACCCTGCTTCTAAACAGTCGGCCGTACCTTGCAAGCGTCTCTGCAGCTTAGCAACAGCTTCAGCGAGACCTTGCAGAGCCTGACTGGTGGAAAAAAAAGCAACGAAAAGAAAAAAAAACTAACGAAACGGCTCCTGATTTTTGCCGGTGGCTTGAGCATTCTGGACAGTTAACCTCCGGATAAACCAAAGTTTCCTGTACTGTTGTTTTTGCTTCAAAATTATCCTGGAGTTTGAATTAAACAGTCTCAACACAAAATAGCAAAGGATTTTTTTTTTTTGTTGTTGCAAGATTTCAATTCACATAAAATTTAGCAACTTCAAGTTGAGGAACAGATTGTATATTTCAGTCCTTATTTTGCAGAGCCTGTTCCCGCTTAAATAACCACATCATGTTTCATCAGAGCAGTAATGTGCAGATAGTAATTACCCAGCCAAATACAGTGCAAACCAAGTTAATCAAATACAACTGCTTGCACAACCTTAGGAAACTGTTATCTATATTTAAAAATGTTCAAGAGCATTTCCTGGAAAGTTATAGAAATTCCATATTAATTCTGTGGTTTGTACAAGGAAATGTTTTATCTGGGCAAAAAATGCCTGCAGAGAAATATGTATCCCGCGTTGATGCAAGGAAAAGGGTGCCACACACATATCTAGTTTGGCCATACCTTAACAGGAATTGAATAATGAGAACACTTGTCATAAGCAATGTTCCCCACCAAATGTCTATCATCTGAAATTTCTTGGTAACATTGCAGCAAATCATCGTGTATATCTTGTCAGACACTGAACTGGACAACTACATAACATTTAGGCCTTTTGTAGTGACCTGCTACTTTATACTACAGGAAACTTTGAGGTATCCGGCACTGACGGGACCGAGCTGTTGCCGTCCCATCAAAACTGCCGGACAAATCAGCGCTAATCAGAGCTCCGTATCTAGCAACAAACCCTGCAACAGCTTCTAAACAGTTGGCCGTAGCTTGCAAGCATCTCTGTAGCTAAGCAACAGCTTTAGCTAGACCTTGCAGAGCCTGATTGGTGAAAAAAAAGCAACGAAAAGAAATAAAACTTACTGAACCGACTCCTGAATTTTGCCGGTGGATCGAGCATTCCGGACAGTTAACCTCCGGATAAACCAAAGTTTCCTGTATTTACTTCCAGCTGCTTCCCTGAACAGAACTCCAGTTCCAACAGCTTCATTATGACTACAAATGGCTCTCCCCTGACATTGCTCACATTTTCTGGGGTAGATTGTGTAGTTTAACTGCTAAACTGACAGTCTCTTTAAGGCCAATAATTAAGTACGGCCTGCGGCAATTGAAATACTTACAGCTGCTCCGAATTGTACATGATCTATCAAGATTCAGTAAACTGCCTGTAAATTTTAGGCTCAGGTTAACGGCTGATTTAAAAAAAAAAAAATTTTTTTAAGATACTTTCAGCTCTGTAATAAAGTATGACAATGTGCACCGAACACAGAATTTGATAAATCTACTAGTGGATATCTTGTGGAAGAAAGCCAGGAAGCAGCAACTGAGGTGGAAAACAGCAGGCAGGGCAGGGAGCACTGGCTTGGAGGGAGCAGGATAGGGTGTCAAGAAAGAAAGAACGTACAAACTTGCATTTATATAGCAGCGGCCGAGGTAATGGAGAGGGCGGGTCGGGTGGGGTGGGGTGGGAAGGGAACAGGCCTAAGAGGTCTGAGGGCATGAATGGATAATGAGCACGTTGGAGCAAAAAGAGGTTAAATCCCCGAAAATATAGCAGGCAACCAGCCTTGAAAAAGAGAAAGGCCTTCAACAAAGATAACAGGAGGGGACAAAGAAGAAAAAAAGCAAGCAGAAGAGAGCTGCTAGTGGAGGTAGACTTTCCGAACCGTCAGAATTGGGATGTTGTGGCTGGGAAAACCACTTGATCCTCTCAAGTCAATCAGTTAAATATGAACAAAGGTTTATATCACAGTGCCACCTAGATGGAAGGTTCAGCTCGGAGGAGTGAATCTGCTCATTAAATACGAAAGCCAAGGTGTGACAGAAATAAGTTTACATTCATGTAAGATTTTAAAAGTATCACTAGTGAATCTCCCATGGTCTTGCTTATGGTTAGCTGGAGGAAATAGTAGTTGTGTTTGTTGTAACAGGCTGAGAGGGGTTACAGTGCCACTTCTGGATCAAGCAAGAACAGCAGAAATTCTTGCAATATTGTTTTTAGAGGAAAGATGAATAACAGGCATTACCTTTATTAGGGAACACACAAACTCCAGGAATGTTATCAAAATAACTAAAGGTGAAGTTAGAGATCGGAGGGTGTACACCTGATGCTCAACAAATCCGTAACTGCAGAGCAGCAATCAACAAGGCAAATAGAATGCTAAACTACTCAAATCTGTAGAGTACAGGTCTAAGGGTGCCATGCTAAACCTGTGCAGTACTTAAGTCAGATCGCAGCTGGAGTATTGGATTCAGTTTTTACCACTGAGATACAGGGAGCCATTTAAGCCCTGGAGCGAGTGCAGAGAAGAACTGCAAGAGTGACTGTGGTTACAGAAGTCTGAGTTTTGACAAAAGCCCGGAGAAACACGCACGATTGAGCCGTCAAACAACTTGCCGAACAGCTGACTTCAAAGAGAAGTACAGTGTTTATGCTAGTAAACAGTATAGCAAATATAAACTGGGAGCATGAATTCCAAGTTAAACCATGAAAGTAGAACGAGGGACAAAGGAGCAGGAGTAGGCCATTTAGCCCCTCGGGCCTGTTCCGCCATTCAATTAGATCACGGCTGTCTCGGTATCTTAACTCCATCTACCCGCCTTGGTTCTGTAACCCTTAATACCCTTACTGAACAAAAATCTATTATCTCAGTTTTGACATTTTCAATTGACCTAGCCTCAACAGCATTTTGGGGAGGGCGAGGGTAAATGAGTTCCAGATTTCCACTACCCTTTATGTGAAGAATTGTTTTCTAACATAACCCCTGGATGGCCTAGCTCTAACTTTAAGGTTATGTTCCCTTGTTCTGGTCTCTCGTACCAGTGGAAATAGTTTCTCTCTGTCTACACTATCAAATCCTTTAATCATCTTAAACACTTTAATTAGATCATCCCTCAATTTTCTATATTCTAGGGAATACAAGCCTAGTCTGTGTAACCTGTTCTCATAATCTAACCCTTTTAGCCGGAGATAGGTCTAAAATTGGCAAAAAGCAAATTAAGGACTGATGTCAGTTAAGTTTTTTTTTATACAGAGTGCTTAACATGTGGAATGGAATTGTGTAGTACAGTGGAGGTAAAAAAATATTCAAATCATTTAAATTAACAGATGCTGCAATGGGGCTTTTTTCTGGATGGATGAGGTAAAATCAGTGAGCTGGGATGGGCAAATGATCTTCATCATCCCTATCTATTGTGATCTTGTATACATGACGCTTTTCAGTTCCAGCTTACATTCTTTAGAACCATCACAAGATTCAGACGGAGACAGGACTCACCGTAACTTCACATTCTGGCCAGTGTACGACTCGTATGGCTTTTCTACATGTGTAAACTCAAAGTCAAACGTCTGGGACTGTGTCATCTCACCAGGTCGGGCCAGGTCTTTTACCAGAGACACAAACTCATGGTGATTCCCTCGGTCGTAGTACAGCTCTGTTAACAGAAAGCACAATTTTGTTTTGTTTTTATATTGTACTAAGTGTTCAAACAAAATATTTTTTTCTCCCCAAATGTTGCACTTGCCTCCTACAGTCACCAATGTTATGTCATGAAAATCTGAGAGAGCAAGTTAGTCTCCGAGTTTTTCCAATTTCCTTCTTTTGCATTATCCACTCTGCCGAGATACAATTCAGCAACATAGTAACGACCCTCTTCTACTTCAGCCAGGGAGACATTCCTCACAGCGAACCTAGCCAGCAAGTACTGGCAGGCTTTCAGGGTTTCACATTTATACACAGTATTAACAAAAATCCTGATTAGGTTTCCTTTCTACAATTTGCTGCCCACTTCAGATGCCACTATCAAATGTTCCAGATAAGCAGGTTAGGTGAACATTTTTGGTATTTTGAAAACTTTAGCTTGGGGAATCCCAAGTACCTTCACTGAAAGTTCGTAAAGAGTTTACACTGAAGCAGATGGTGTACAGATTTTTGCAATGTGAATTTAGGAAAGACTGCATCACAGAACAATTCCAGGACAGTGTCCAATAGTATCTGCTAGTTCACAGAAATCACAGAAACCCCACAGTGCAGATAGAGGCCATTTCGGCCCATCGAGCCTGCACCGACACATATCCCACCCGATCCCCGTAACCCCTACACCAACACATATCCCACCCTATCCCCGTAACCCCACGTATTTAATCCCCCTAACACTAAGGGTCAATTTATCATAGCCAATCAACCTAACCCGCACATCTTTGGACTGTGGGAGGAAACCGGAGCACCCGGAGGAAACCCACGCAAACACGGGGAGAATGTGCTATTGAGTTCTAAGGTTTGAGCTTCAAGCCAGAAGTCATGAGTTAGCAGAAGCTCAGCTATCATTACATCATCAATAACCTTGCTGTTATAATGATATTATTGTTCATCCTGTGACAGCAGAAACAGGACATTTAACAGTATTACTGGTACTGAAGAACATTTGCAATATCAGCACTCGGGACCCTAATGTGGTAAACCACTGTTAACCTGTACATGCCTGTGTTGTAAACCACTGTTAACCCTGTACAAGTCCAGGCATGTCTCAGCCCCTGGCTCCACCCCTAAGCCCGGGTATAAAAGGTGACTCACCACCCTTCCCCCGGGAGCTCTTAGGATGGATTCACTAGCAGAGGCATGCTCTAGGTCTTAGTCAATAAAAGCCTACTTCATTTAAGTCCATCTCGTAGTCTTTGGTATTGTTGATAGCGCATCACCTAGTAGTTCGCAACAGGAGGTGTTAAGGAAAGTACATCTTGCTCTAGGGAGAATAACTTTCACATAAAAGCAGCAAGAACATATGTACACAGAGTGCACACAGAGTAAAGCTCACAATACAAGACATTATGGGAACACAAATTTTAAAAAGTCTGCCCCAAATACAAAGATATATTAAATACAGAATTTGCTCATCAGTACAACATTCAACAGAATTGAAGAATATCTCGGATTTGTTGTGTCCTCAGATTCTACAGGTACCTAAATTACTTCTCGGGCAACAATCTCTTATTGTCGATGGGCTATCAGTACAGTCGCAAAGATTTTCTTCCCAAAATATGTTTGAGCCTCGAGTTTATTTGCAGAGTCGAAAACGAACAACATTGTAATTTTAAATATACACCTCTCCATAACTTCTAAAGGAGTTGCTGCAATAACTTGGGCAGTACCAAGGTTACATCGGCAATGGAATATTCTTTTGGATTACTGAAATTATTAACAGCTCTTTCAGAGATGGCGGCTCATATATATACCAACTCAATTCCATGCATGAATCTGCAAATACCATTAACCAGGAGTATATATACACAAGTGACTTGCAGCCAAATGGACTTAAACTCTCAGCCAATACATAAGCCAATCGCTGGGCAATAAACTAATGTTTCATTGTTGCATTACTGACTTTTACAGATCAGACGCTGAATGGGATGTAATAACAGATAAAACAAGTCTACATGATCGAAATACGTTCTGCTACTAATACTCCGATATTAGTTTCCCCAACACTGAAGGGGAAAGCCAGCATCAGCATTTTTCTCCCTCCGTTCAAATGGATTGCAAGTTAGTTTCTATCTCAGTGCAACTGTCCAAGGTTTTAGAACAAAACAGTAACCATCTTCCCGGGCCTGTCAATGCCACTTTTGAACCAACTACCAAGGGGTATGTGAATGTGATGTGGGCTATTTTATGCTCCAATTTCTGCTTGCTTCTGCTTAACCGAGTTTAGAAACTGAGCACGGAATCACAGAGGCACATCAAAATGTCGCATGATCAGGCTTCTTTAGTACTTGCATGATGTGAAATAACCAACAAGTTTGTTTCTAAGTAAAGCACGAAGCTTAGTCAATCATTCAAGCCTTTAATACCAGAAACTATTGTATTGCGTGGAACACTTGGCTTCAGTAAAGATTATAACTAACTAGCACTGGGCTTTGTCCACCATGGTGTTACTGAACACAAGTATGGTACAAAGTGTACATGACACACTGTGCAACATATTAACTCAAGAACTTTCAAATAACTGATGCAGACGATTGGTTAAATGGATTGTGCGAGATAATTGTTCTCTCGGGATTGATTGAAAAATCTAACCACAAGTCCTGCAATCCATCACATTACATGCAGACATAATCACAACAACTTTTATATCTCTGTTTAGAAAGATGGATATGAGTTAATAGCAATAATGTCCATTAGTGACATTATTGTGGTCTTGGCATAAAAAGCCACAGATCTGCTTTGTGCGACTTTATCAAATAAAGGCAAACTGAAATCAGCTGAAGACATTTTAAAGTTTGCAGTTAATTCAGTATCTAGAAAGTTGCAAAACTACTTTGTGAAGTGGTTGTGTAGTCAGATCCTGGGTGTAGAATTATTTACGTTGTGGGACGGGTTCCACCGCAACTGAGGAACAGAGAAACTGTGCGTGTACAGCTGCGATAAAGGTCCATGACTATGTACTTTGTTGTCTTTCCTTCACCAGACACAGGGCAGGTGGTGTTTGTCTTTACAGGCTATTATATGTGCACCAAACTGCTGGACGATGACTGCACCAACCACCGCTATTGGTGAGGCACACCGCCTCCGAATACAGCACTGCCAAGTTTATCACATCACAGGCCAACACCAGGACTGCAGCTGGCAGCATTCCAATAAAGCAAAAACAGATCAAGAATATTTCAGGTCAAAAGCGCAGAGGAAGGGTGCTTGTACTTTGCAGTTTGACTTTTGGAAATCACTGTGCCATCTTCATGCTACCACTCTCCGATTTACATACCCAGTTGGTGCCATCCTCTATCAAATGCAGGCAGTAGTAGAGCCAGGAAATCCAGCAATAGCTCACAAGACTCATTAAAAAGTAGGTCTTTGATGCAGCTTAAACAAGATGTTGGCACTTTTACATATTCTAATGCAGCCAGTGGTGGAAAATTGGCATAGATGCCATTGGTTATACTTAGGCCCGGAATTTGCGGTCGGGATGATTCTGATTTCATTCCGCTTTTGAAATTGACCGTAGCTTTGGGATTTGGTGCATGCAGTCTGTCATTGACAGCTCCGAAACAGGCTGCGCTGTGCTCTCCACCGCCCCCCCCAGAGAGCCGGCAATCAGCCAAATCAGGGAAACTGACAAAAGCTTCAGCTCTTCCGCAGTAAGTACGCTGTTAAATTCCCCACTAAAAGTTAGACCCAAAGGGATTAGGTGTAACTGGGGTTTTGACAGTGTCATTACTGCTAAACAAATGTTAAGGGCCTGGGAAACTAATTTTAATTTTGTGCAGTGTGAAATTTGACCATTTAGAAACTTTTCAAAAAATTTTTTGTCCATCTTTATTTCAGGTTTGTCTTTTCCCCATGAGAGCCCCAATCTTTGTAAGATTTTCAAAATTAAAATTTTAAGAGCTTACTCACTTCCTTGTTCGCTGTCTGAGAATTCTGCATTTTGATCGGCTGCTCAAAAAGCTTGATGATGTCACAGCAGTTCGCACAAGGGAATCCCCACTACAGTTCTGTTAAACTAAATTCAAGGTCGGAAAACCCAAAGTTCTCGACACAGGGATCGTGAGATCCTTGTGTGAAGCGTACTTCAGGACCGGCGGCGAACGCCTTCGCTTCACTGCTGATCGCAAACTCCGGGCTAAAGTGCCTAAAACAATTCACAGGAAACTCTTTGGTATCCGGCACTGACGGGACTACCGTGTTGCTGGTTGATCAAAAATTCCGGATGATGGAGAGGGTTATCTACCGAGGCTATTTTTAACAAAGAAATTTTTTTTTAAATCAAGAAATGTGCAGTATACAGTAATTGGGTACTCACCTACAGAACGTTGTGTTAAACGGATGGTGGAAGATGCTTGATTAAGTACAGTACTGCCAGTTGAGGGTAATGCAATGCAATGACTACCAGCAGTGTGGGAGACAAACAGTACCCCTGTAAAATGGCGGATCAGAAGAGACTCCCGGCAGCGCGGGAGAGTCAGACTCCTGTTACAGGGGTATTGAGGTGTTCCGACTTCTGACAGCGCCAAGAGGCCGAATAGTGGCAGTTTGGAGAACTACCCCCCTCTGACTAACTCGGCCACCACGGGAGACTCGGACACATTACCGGTTATTGAGGTGTTGTTTTCGGAGTGAGCATTTTGCCGGTTAATAGAGAATTCCAGATATTTAGGTGCCGTTTAAACGAGTTTCCTGTACAACCAAATTGAGCCTGAATTATATTACTCACACATTATATCAATACAGAGCTGTTATTTTAGGATTTGTACACTGGTGGGGTAATGACTGACTGAAGGCAACTATATAAAAAAAAACAGGCAGTGTGTGACAGTAGACTCTAATTTTTGGAAAGAGCGCAACAATGACAGGAAAATTGGCAACTGAAGTACCAAAGGATGAACCTAGTCCTTATGTGGTTGAAAGGATTCTCCAGTAACTCTGCCACAGTCTATGATGGGTAACCTGAACTTCTGTACACAAACGACAACACCGACCGTGAAAGAATTGCATAGAATGTTGCTGGGATTTTATGCAGACATTTTGGATTGATACTTCATGCTGAGGAAATTCAGCTTTTCTTTTTATGTCAAAAGCATGAAACATAGAAGATAGGAGCAGGAGTCGGCCATTCGGCCCCTCGAGCCTGCTCCGCCATTCAATGAGATCATGGCTGATCATCCAAACTCAGTACCCTACAGTACCCTATGAGGCTTGGTTTAGTTGCTAGCAGCTCTTGCAGTACTGGTTCCATCAGGATCTTGTACAAGGCTGAGAGTCCAGCAAAATCTCTTTGGACATGAGCAAACCAACCTCACCCAATTCAATATTTTTAATCACGTTGGGCTACACTGAGTCCAGGAACAAGAAATGGGTTTTCTCAGGACCCCAATCACTGGGCGGATAACGTTTTTATTTTAATCTGCTGTTACTAATTAAAAGTAAAGTAAGTTTTCTGGAAAAAGCCCATTGTTCTACCAGCTTCTTAAGGCACTTGGCTCCCATTTTTTAAACTTGGCATTTTATCTTCAGTGCAGATTTGTCATCACAGTGTCTAAATCTATCTATATCTTCCTGAATGAATCAGACGTGGAGTTAACCACTCTGCAGGAATTAACCATGTCAACAAAAAGATAAATGGAGGACATTCACCAGGTCAGTGGTGAAATCAAAAGGACTAAGTGGAGTGCCCACAGGGTCTACTTGGGTGTCTTGGCCAATCTTTATTTATCGGTTGCGATGTTAAACCAGCGCTCTCTCAGGTGGACGTAAAAGATCCTATGGCACTATTTCGAAGAGGAGCAGGGGAGTTCTCCCCGGTGTCCTGGCCAATATTTATCCCTCAATCAACATCACAAAAACAGATTATCTGGTCATTATCACATTGCTGTTTGTGGGAGCTTGCTGTGCGCAAATTGGCTGCCGTGTTTCCTACATTACAGCAGTGACTACACTTCAAAAAGTACTTAATTGGCTGTGAAGCGCTTTGGGAGACTCCGAGATCGTGAAAGGCGCTACAGAAATGCAAGTCTTTCTTTTCTTTGGGAATCTCCCACGATGCTTTCTCGACCCACTCCTATTCCTCATCTAGATGTTGCCCCTCAGTGACATCAACTGGAAGCGCGGGTTCAGCCGCGTGTGCCGACAATATCCAGCTTTATCTCTTCAGCATTGTGCTTGATTCCACGATTGTTGCTGTTGTCAGACTGAAATTTCTGTAGCTCATCATTGGCAAAAATCAAAGCCATCCTGTTTTTTCTCCCCCATCATAAACTCTGCAAAACAGCCTCTCATCCAAGCTTGACACAATGGTGTGTATTCTCAGGGTCCCACTTGATCGTGAGCTAAGCTGCAAACCCCACGTCCAGATTATCATCAGGACCATCCTCGCATCATCCATTTTCATTCCTACCTCACTCATTGCCACTCTTATTTATGCCTTTGCACATCTATACAGTACTTGACTTTTTCAATGTCCTGCTCTCCAACTTACTGAGTCCACCCCCCATAAGATCCAACTCATCCACAACTCTGCTGCTTATATCCTATCTCTCACAAATTCCCACTCATCATCCTGCCCTTACTGACCTCCACTGGCTCCCTTTCCTCAGAATCATCCAACACAGAAGGCGGCTATTGGGCCCATCATGCCCGAGCAAGCGCTTTGGAAGAGCTATCCAATTAGTCCCACTCTCCTGCTATTTCCCTTTTCAAATATATATAAAATTATAAAATTCCCTTTTGAAAGTTACTATTGAATCTACTTCCACCACATTCCAGGCAGTGCGTTCCAAATCATAACTCGCTGAGTAAAAACAATTCTCATCTCCCCTTCGTCCTTTTGCCAATTATCTTAAATTGGTGTCCTCTAGTTATCAACTGCCAGTGGAAACAGTTTCGTCTTATCTACTCTATCAAAACCCTTCATCATTTTGAACACCCCTTATATCTCCCTGTAACCTTCTCTGCACGAAAGAGAACAATCCCAACTTCTCCAGTCCCTCCACATAACTGAAGTGCCTCATCCCTGGTACAATCTCCTCCCTACCCTCTCCAAGGCCTTCACATCCTTCCTATAGTGTGGTACCCAGAACTGGACACATTACTCCAGCTGAGCGCTAACCAGTGATTTATAAAGATTCCTCTGCACATCAACGTCAAAATCCTCATCTTCAAACACCTCGAGTCTCATTCCATCCAGCTCTTCAAATTGCTCTAGCCTTACATCCCTTCTGGCAGCCTCTGTTCCTCCAACTCTGATTTGCTGAACATTCCCTGCTTCCTACCAGTGATGGCAGAACCTTCAGTCACCGAACCCTCAACTCTCAAAATCTTCCCTCAATCTCTCTCCCTTGCCCCGCCTACAAAAGCCAACTCCTTTAATTTCCCTCCTACTTCTTAAGTCTGAAATTGAAGTGCCTTGGGACATTTTGCTGTGTTGAAAGGGGTTATATAAATATTTTATGTTGAAAAGAAAAAAAAGACTTACATTTATACAGCACATTTCACTCTCAGGGTGTCCCAAAGCACTTCACAGCCAATGAAGTACTTTTGAAGTGGAGTCATTGTTTTAATGTAGGAAACACAGCAGCCAATTTTCACACAAGCTCCCACAAACAGCAATGTGATAATGACCAGATAATCTGGTTTTTTTTTTTAGTGTTGTTGATTGAGGAATAAATATTGGCCAGGACACCAGGGATAACTCTCCTGCTCTTCTTTGAAATGTTGCCATGGGATCTTTTACACCCACCTGAGAGAGCAGTTTAACGTCTTACCCGAAAGACGGCACCTCCGACAGTGCAGCACTCCCTCAGTACTGCACTGGAGTATCAGCCTACAATTTTGTGTTCTAAGTCTCTGGAGTGAGACTCCAATCTACAATCTTCTGACTCAGAGGAGAGAGTGCTGCCCACTGAGCCACAGATGACATTGTGGCTCAAAAACAGTTATGATTACAACTCAAAGTAATGAATTCAGACGGTGTATCTGAACCTCCAGCTTGTAGGTACCCAATTCCACAGTTTACAGTTATGAAAGAAGGGGCATAATGTCATTTTTTTGACACATATGACGTACCAAAAGACAGACAGCATGCAATGAGGGGGCTGGTCGGGAAGATCCGCCTCCCAACAGTTGAATGCGCTCTGCAAATGAAGCAACGCGATTGCTCTACCACCCAGGCTACAATTCGCAATAATTCACAAAACACTAGCATTTTCAAATGCCGCAGCTCGAATTCCAGTGCATCCCGCGGTAGTTGCATTGAGGGCAGAAGGCCTAGCAGCGGCTACCTACCAATCTGTCCGATGAACTCGACTTTAATCCCTTGATGTTCTAGCCTTTTGCCGGGATTTTTCAGGGTGACATTCACTTTCCCAGAGACAGTCTCTCCATCGTAAAACAGGTAGTATTTATCCTTCTTCCCATCTTCTGTCTTGTGCTCCACTTTCTTGCGAGTCTCAGCGTCATTCAACACAACGTCAATCTCTGCACTTTGCCCAAAACTGAAGAAGCTCATTTTATTAATTTATTTTTTTTCCCCTCTCTTAAATGAAGAAAAAACTACACACGGTGGTTCTGAAGCCCCCTTTTCCTCGCAGTAAAAAAAACACACACACACGGAATGATCCGGTCCAAACGCCGGCCGGGTCGATACGGGTTATGAGTGAGCTCCGACTCCGATCCTGTTCCTGTTTCTGTGTCTCTGCAGCAACTCTTCGCCTTGAGTCCTCACCGCGCATGCGCCCCCCCTTCGCCCGCCGGGCGGAATGCGCAGGCGCGCACATCCCCCCTTCGCCCGCCTGGCAGAATGCGCACGCGCGCACATCCCCCTTCGCCCGCCGGGCGGAATGCGCAGGCGCGCACATCCCCCCTTCGCCCGCCTGGCAGAATGCGCACGCGCGCACATCCCCCTTCGCCCGCCTGGCGGAATGCGCACGCGCGCACATCCCCCCCTTTGCCCACCGGGCACAATGCGCATGCGCCATCGTGCACGTCACGTGACACTAGCAACATTCGCCTCCTTTTTAACCCCCCAAAAAAGATTCGTCTTTAACACATTGTTGACGCCTAAATTTGAAATCAGAGAGTTACCCTGACGGGAAAGTGTAATTAAATTTGACCCTTTCTCTTCCCCACCCAACAGACACAAGCCATACCAGGCCCTCGAAATAGCCCAATGCGCACGCGTAACAACGGTCAAGCCGCCAGGGAAGAAAATACATTAAAGAATTATATTAATTCGGATAAAATAACAATTTAAAAGCTTTATGTAACCGATAAATGTAAAATACTGTGTAAAGACAAGTTATAAAATTTCTAATTTTATTTTTGCCGGGGAGGCTGGGACTGTCGCGCAGGCGCGGTGTTTTGGCGGGTGCGGGCGATTTGAAATGGCCGCAGTTCAGCTGCTGTGGCGACTGGAAGCCTTCAAACTGCAGCACGTCAGCGCAGGTAACCGGGGAGAAGTATTCCGGCTACAATATGATGATGAGATATGAGATAGTTAATAAATAAAAGGTTCTAGTGTAGTGAGAGTTTATACGGGGGATTTTTAAGGCCAGGGACAGAAACTGGGTGCAAGTGTCAAAACATTGCTATCTGTGAGATAATGTAACCGGCCCTGTTTTGCACTTGCTTTTGAAGCTCTTGTACTCCCTTAGTGTTCACAGCCAATGTGAAGATTTGTTTAGCTGCTTGCTTAGCCAATAATATGTCACCCGTAGACAGTTCGGGATAAATGGGTCATTTTCCGGTTGGCAAACTAACTAGTGGGGTGCCGCAGGGGTCGGTGCTGGGGCCTCAACTATTTACAACTATATTAATGACTTGGATGAAGGGACCGAGTGGACTGTCGCCAAATTTGCTGATGATACAAAGATAGGTGGGAAAGCAAGTTGTGAAGAGGACACAAAGAATCTGCAAAGGGATATAGATAGGTTAAGTGAGTGGGCAAAATATTGGCAGATGGAGTATAATGTGGGAAAATGTGAGGTTATCCACTTTGGCAGGAAAAATAAAAAAGCAAATTATTATTTAAATGGAGAGAGTTACAGAATGCTGCGGTACAGAGGGATCTGGGAGCCCTTGTACATGAAACACAAAACGTTAGCATGCAGGTACAGCAAGTAATTAGGAAGGGAAATGGAATGTTGGCTTTTATTGCAAGGGGGATGGAGTATAAAAGTAGGGAAGTCATGATACAGATGTACAGGGTATTGATGAGACAACACCTGGAGTACTGTACAGTTTTGGTCTCCTTATTTAAGGAGGGATATATTTGCATTGGAGGCAGTTCAGAGAAGGTTCACTAGGTTGATTCCTTATGAAGAAAGGTTGAGCAGGTTGGGCCTATACTCATTGGAGTTTAGAAGAATGAGAGGTGATTTTATTGAAACATAAGATGCTGAGGGGGTTTGACAAGGTAGATGCAGAGAGGATGTTTCCCCTTGTGGGGGAAACTAGAACTAGGGGGGCATAGTTTCAGAATAAGGGGGTCACCCATTTACAACTGAGATGAGAAGGAATTTCTTCTCAGAGGGTTGTAAATCTGTAGAATTCTCTACCCCAGAGAGCTGTGGAGGCTGAGTCATTGAGTATATTTAAGGTGGAGATAGACAGATTTTTGAACGATAAGGGAGTGAAGGGTTATGGGGAGTGGGCAGGGAAGTGGAGTTGAGGCCAAGATCAGCTCAGCCATGATCTTATTGAATGGCGGAGCAGGCTCGAGGGACCAAATGGCCGACTCCTGCTCCTATTTCTTATGTTCACCTGTAAGTCCTCATTTGATGCAAAGAGCATTCATTATGGGTTCTGGTGTGATTGACATCTATACAGTCAATTGATCAAACTCCATATCCTACAATTTATGAAGTTCTAAGTGCCATACCAGCCAGCTCTATGTGCACACGCTCGTTAGCTGTTGCATACACAGAACAGCGCAGGGATTTGTCCAGGAGATGTTTTGATTATGCAATGGGTAATTAATATGTGTTTTTAAAAAAGGTTGAAAAGCAATATTAAATAATGTTCCAATCACCAATCATCCTCTGCCATTTCCGCCACCTCCAAAGTGATCCCACCACCAAACGCATCTTCCCCTCCCCTCCCCTTTCAGCATTCCGTAGGGACCGCTCCCTCCGAGACACCCTAGTCCACTCCTCTATCACCCCCAGCACCCCTTCCCCTTCGCCTGGCACCTTCCCGTGCAAGCGCAGGAGATGTAACACCTGCCCTTATACCTTCCCACTGTCCAGGGCCCCAAACACCCCTTCCAGGTGAAACAGCGATTTACTTGTACTTCTTGCAATTTAGTATACTGTATTCGCTGCTCACGATGTGGTCTCCTCTACATTGGGGAGACCAAACACAGATTGGGCGACCGCTTTGCGGAACACCTCCGTTCAGTCCATAAAGGTGACCCCGAGCTTCCGGTTGCCTGTCATTTTAATTCACTGCTCCATTCCCACTCGGACCTCACCGTCCTCGGCCTCTTGCATTGTTCCACGGAAGCTCAATGTAAACTCGAGGAACAGCACCTCATCTTCCGATTAGGCACTTTACAGCCTTCCGGACTCAATATCGAGTTCAACAATTTCAGATCATAACCTCGGCTCCTATTACATTTTTACTTATTTTTTATCCACACCTTTGTTTTGGCCTTCCCCCCCCCCCCCCCCCCCCCTTTTTCTTCTCTCTCCCACATGGCAGCTGTCTCTCATTCTGCCAGCGCATTTCACGCCTAATCTAGAGCTGTCTTTTGTCTCCACTAGTCCTATCGCCATCTCGTCTCATTTTGAATACCTCTTAATGTCTCTTCTCTTTTGTTCTCTCCCAGCCTGGCCTCTTAATCTATTTCAATCCCTGTGCCTCTTTAGTCTTGACAAAGGGTTTTGACCCGAAACGTTGACTCTAATTTCTCTCCACGGATGTTGCCTGGCCTGCTGAGTTTTTCCAGCATTTTCTGTTGTTATTAAATAATGTGTACCTTAATCCTCCCTGTGTCTGCCCTTTTGGCCAATTCTTGGCATTGCTGTCAGTTTAAAGCTATCTTTGGTTTATAAAATGCATTTAAATATATTTGTGTTTTGTTCAATGTGCCAACTGCTCTGGTCAAACAAGCTGAATGTATTTTTTACCTATATTGTAAAGCAGACCAGTTTGGAAATGAACTGGATGAATGCTGCCATCGTGCAGGATCTTATTACTGTTGTTTGTAGTAGAATGACTTTGTCCTCCGTGATTTGTTGTGAGTATGCATGGGTTGATCTGCCTTGTGTTTCTGCACCGGGTCATAGGAATACCATAAATGTGCGTGTTGATTCATTGATTAGACGCTGGTAATTGTGGTTGTACTTTTGTATGTGGATGTTGCAGGGACTCTGATACAATGCAGTTCTATATCCAGCTAGTGTGATTTAGCAATTGTAGCATTGTGGGAGGATATTGATGTTCACTTGTGCTGGAAAATTATGGGTAGTAAAGTTGAATGTAGAGGTGGAGAAAGACAGTTTTTATTGGTTTTGTTTTTGTTTTGTAATTCAAATTTTAAATATTTTACAAGTATAGTGAGTATTAGCCAAAATTGTACTGTAATTAAAAAAAGGGGGTGGAATAATATTCTAAATTGACATTTCTTAACAGTATGTTATTTCCAAATACAAAAGCTAAATACTGGTGATGTTGGAAATCTGAAATAAAAACAAAATGCTGGAAATACTCAGCAGGTCAGGCAGCATCTGTGGAGAGAGAAACAGTTAATGTTTCAGGTTGATGACCTTTCATCGGAACTGGAAAAAGTTAGAGATTTTTAAGCAAGCACGGAGGTGGGGGGAGGAACGATCAAAGGTTCTGTGATCGAGTGGAAGGCAGGAGAGGGAATCCCTTTTGTCATTTAATCTCTCCTGCCTTCCACTCTATCACATACCTTCCCTTGTGTTCTTTCCTTCCCTCCTCCTGTCCCTACCTCCTGTACTTGCTTAAAATCATCTATAACTTTTTCCAGTTCTGATGAAAGGTCATCAACGTCAATCGTTAACGCTGTTTCTCTCTCCACAGATGCTCCCCTGACATGCTGAGTATTTCCAGCACTTTCTGTTTTTATATTATGTTATTTCCAAATGTGAGTGCACACCCCTTTTTTAGTCCCATCTTTCTACCCTGGTGGGTTTCCTTCTCTCAACCCATGTGTCTGCAGGCAAACTGAAGTTGTGGGCATTCTGCTCCCATGCCACCTCCACATCAGCTCTTAGCTGCCACCAGGCAATATCTGAGCTGTCAAGACACTATAATTTCCCTCCCTGTGCAGCACTGCTCACTCAGATTGTGACGTTTGTGTAGTAGGAGTTTGTACCTGTATCCCTACAGTTCCACTGCATGCGGCTACTCCATACTTTCCTTCAATCAGTTGAGTTAAATGCTAACATGTTATGTCTCTCTCCCACCTTACACTGTTGCAGCAGATGTGTCAATTATATACTTTCAGTAAATGTTTAAAAAAAAAAGGACATGTTAATAATTAACTTGTGTCCTTTTTTTTCTCAAGGACCCATTAGTCTGCCATTAGTAGAAGGGAGCTGAATTTACCAGCTGCTGGTAGCCAGCTCCCAGATAAAGGTCTTCTGGACCAAACATTACCAATAAAAAAAAAAAAAATGGCTTGATGCTGATGCTGCATCAGCGACAGCAGGAGTGCTGTACTCCTGCTGACTATATGCTATAAGAAAGATGGCAATGTTTGCATTAGACAGCATCCAGGTCCAAGTTTGCAAACACCATTGGCAGGCTGATGCGAGTTTAAAAAGAAAGGGGTGCTTGGAAGCCACTTGAGCTTCACTTGCGCACTGCTTTTCTGGAGTCCAAGCAGAAATGTACAAGTGCCTGGAAAGTGAATAGTGGACACATCTCAAACTTGTTTGTTGTTTTAGTCTTACTGTATTTTGTGTGTCCTTCTCTCATTCTTGCAGTAAGTTTTGAGAGATGTATTGAATCTTGGTGTTTTTCCCCCCAGTGTGGGTGGATACAGTATGGGAGGCGGACTTTACAGAGACTGAACCATTAGATTCACGCCTGGAGGAGGAGATTACCGAAAATGGGCTCGAGACATTCTCCCAACTTTATGAGAGTCTCTTTAAGTTCACCGACGAGGACCAGCAAGCAGAGGCAGTCGGTGTAAGTATTCTGGATGGTTTGGATTCACTGCAGTCAGATCGTTGCCATCAGTGCAAATTTGTGAATGAACATATTGTTTCTTTTATGCCTTACTTTCTTTTATGCCTTGCTTTCTGTTCAAGCTGTACCTGTTAAGAAAATAGTAAACACTATGGTCTTCACGCTTAGTGCATTCAAATATGCATGGCACACATTATAAGTATGTGTATATGTATGTTTTTTTAATTCAATTATCACTTACCCCTGTGTGTTTTAAACTATTGGTTAGTGGGAGCCAGGAAACATTGCATACACAATTCTCTCCTCCACCCTGTGATGTAATGCAATTCCACTCCAATAACCTCATGAATGGACAATGCAATTCATAAAAGATACATTGGGCCTGTTGCTAGCATTCCTATGTTTCTGGTGGAGTAGAACTTTACGATTTTCTAATGTTTGAGATGAGGTGGCAACATAGACCAATCTAGTTCCCCTTTAAACAATGGTTGAGTGTTGCTAACCCAAGGGCTAGACCAAGCTACGTTTTAGCATGCAGAAGTAGTGAGAAACTCTTTGGTTTTACTGACCAATGGTTGAAAAGAACAGAATGTTTTATTTTATCGTGGATTCCACTTGTAGCCTCTTTTTTACACAGTTGGGTAAACTAGACAAACTGCAACTGTCCCAAACTAAACCTGGTAACATGTGCAGAATGTATCTTGGTTTATCCAGGCAAGATTACCGGCTTGAAAATGTATCTTGTATGTTGGTCCAGGATCTCCAGGTTTGCCTGATTCATTAGCTGTTGATCTGAAGAAGTCAAGAAAAAATAGAGAGAAAAATAAAAGGATTTAAAAACTGAAGAAGATGCATAAAAGTTAGGAAAATGAAGTGTGTTTCCACTGTAGGAAAAAAAATCCTTTAAAATTCTATGACTCTTACTACTTGGTGACATTTTCTTTTTGTTAATTGTTCAAAGAATGAAGTGGCCATTATTCAATCTGCTGGCAGCTTCCTCAGTCATTGGAATGTCACAATTGAACCCATTCTTGTTCTCATCTCGTGTCCACAAATGTGCACTGCCGGGATCTGGATAGTGATGGGAGCGGGGATCCTGGCTGCTTTTCCACTCCGTAGACCCGGGCTGCTGGAGCCAATTGCGGGATCCCGAATGCTGCTGTGTCTCAAATCAGTTAACGCAACAAAGGCTGGTGATACTGCATCTGACTTTTTGGACACCTGCTTGTGAGTTAGGTCTCTGGGTGTTGGACGGCCACACTCGGAGTCCAGCCTTTGGGCTCTGCGGTACTAAACAGAAGTGGTACTGATACCCAAGGTAGAAGTGGCAACAAAAAACCTTGCTGGCTGTCGGCCTCAGTGGCTGAAACCTTCCACTTCCCCTGTACTGGTGTATCAAGTAGTTTCACTAGTACGAAATGGAATAAAATCATTTTTAAAATCTCCTTGGCTGTGCAAGGTACTGTAGCTTGTGTGGCTTTAAAAAAAAAAAAATACTTATACTGTAAGTCCATAAAACACTAAATGCCTACATTACAACAGTGACTCCACGTCAAAAAGCACTTAATTGGCTGTGAAGCGCTTTGGGACATCCGGTGGTCATGAAAGGCGCTATATAAATGCAAGTCTTTCTTTTGTACCTCCAAGTCACCACTAATGTTGTTTTTGCAATTCTGCATAATGTACTTTCTCCTGAAAGTAAGTCAATACTAGTCTGTCCTGTACGGTTAAAATGTCCCCAGATATTGTTTGTAATTAGTGTCACTAGCCCTTTTAAATTGAAATGGGGTCTTTTGCATGCTGCTGCCTGGCGAGTGTTTGTTCTAAAAAGATTTCTGCAGTCCAAGTAGCATAATGAACAAGTTGATGGCAGAATAAAGAACAGCTCTTGCATCCACCTGAAGCTATTAAACATGAAATATCTGCTTCCTCTAAACAGTGAGTAGTTGGGGCATTTCGGTTCAGGAGGTGCCAAGTTTTATCCCTCTTGTGTGTTGTGTTTGCTGATTTCAGCCATGGGAGCAGCAGGAGTGCTGCAATTGGTATCAATGTCCTTTGGCAAGGGAGGGGGAAATTGGCTGTGATTCCCACTCTCAAAATAAGTGGCCTTTTCAGAAAGCGTTTGTGTGTGTGTGTTGAGGGTGACAGGATTCAGCTCCGCTGTTTTTCACTTGGATGCAGTACGCTAGAGTAAGGAGTTGCCATCTTGTGGAGAGGAGGGAGGAAATTAGTGGGAAAAGAAGGAAGAAATAAAATAAAAAATCTTTTGCACTGCCATCTCTGGAACTATTTTCTACCTTTTTTTAAAAAAATCCTGAATATTTTAATCCCACCCTGTAAGTACTGGGAGTGATGGTACTAAGTTGCTAAAGAAGTTTCAGATTGTGTTTGTGTAATAATATATTCATGTACAGGAAACTTTGTGCTATCCGGAGGTGAACTATCCGGCAATCTGGAGCCACCGGCAAAAATCAGGAGCCGTTTTTTATTCTTTTTGTTTCTTTTCTTTGCTTTATTTGAACAGTCAAGCTCTGCAAGGTCTGTAGCTATAGCAACAGCTTTAGCTACAGAGGCTTGCAGCCACACCCGAGTGTTTAGAAGCTGTTGCTAAGCAACAGTGTTTGTTGTCCGATACGGAGATAAGAATCTCCGTATCTTTCAACATTAACTCTGGAGTGTACGGCAGTTTTGAGGGAACGGCAGCAGCTCGGTCCCGTGGGTGCCGGATAGCACAAAGTTTCCTGTATATGGACCGCATTCTTGTGGATTGAATTTTTAATACAAATTTGCTAACAAAAATTGATTTAATGGTTCACAAAGAAATGTTGACATCTATGACTCTTTACATTACCAATGAATAAATGACTGTTCACCCAACCTATAGTTATCATGCCTGGTTCCCATTACTTATTATATAAGTATTTTGAAGGTATCTGAGTTTAATTTGGTAGATTTTTGTATCTAAAGTGACAGTTATTTTTCCTTTCTATTAGGGTATTTGGACACTGTTTGCGGAAAATAACATCTCCCACAGTGCCCTTGTTGCTGTGTTGTATCATTTCATCCAAATGGTTCAGAATAAGAAGGCTAGTGTCATCCAGCGAGAATATGCCTTGCATGCAGCTGGACTGTATTTCCTGCTCCTTGAAATCCCAGGTGAGATTACATAGCTCAAAAATTGCTTCGTAATGTCATCCACATGGCGGAAGTAAATCTTTTTTTTAAATTGTAACCGAACGGGCCAAATACAGCTTTCTGGATGGAATTCTGGCAGACCAGTAACTTCCTTGAATCTGTCAAGTAACAGGTAAAGGGGGTGGGGGGGGGGAAAGGTTGGAAAAGCAAAAGTTACCAGAAATGCCCCATGGTTTGTAAAACTGTCTTGAGTGTTTTATATGTACGGACAAACTGAAACTACAAACACTAAGATGGAAATTTTGCTTATCCTAGTTTATTTGTGATCCTTGTTTCTGTTCCAACCTTTAATTTCTGTATATACTGCTTCAGCAGTGCTACTGTTGAATAGCAGCTGTGTAAATCCTCCCTGTGTATGAATTGCTCCCCTGTTTTACCGTTCTCATTTCGGTATAAATTGTTGCATTGTAATGAGAGGGTATTTCAACATGCTCCTGCGCTATTCTGCTCTTGCAGTTGTGGCAAGACATTGGCAAAAAGCATTGGGGTTATTATGGAGTGTGGTCCAGATTTGACTTCTGAGTACACTGAAGTTGGGAGGTATGGACCCACCTCTAAAGCAGTTTTGTGTCACTTGGGCTTTGCATTGGGTGTTGTATAACTCTAACCCGGTGGAACGCTACTTCTACAAAAACTAGTTTTAAAAAATCTAGTTCTGGCTTGGCCCCTTCAACTCCAGTGACAGTACTTTACTTTAGGAATTTAAGAACCGGCTGCAGCCAGAATCTTGTCCCAAGCCTATCTGCATACTAATATTACAAGCTTTATTCCACTACCTGAACAGCTTGAGGGAGGAGCCAAGTTACTCTTGGACAAACACGGACTAATTTTTTTCAGTTATGTGTATGATGCCAATTATTTTCAAATCTGGCTGGCAATTGTTCAAAATCTAGGAAGTTCTGCTAACTTTTTAAGATCTTTAAGCTTTGTAATTGTTTGCTTGAATCCGAGTGACCGTTTGGAATTAGAAAAAAGACTTTGCGGATATAAAAACATCATTCAAAACCACAGCTTAGCATTCGACTGAGACCTTTTATTGTTTTTCTGTCAAAGTTAATAGGTTTTTATATTTATATAGATATATATGTATTGTATCACAGTCAGTTATTAATTTGTTCTGCTTTTGTGAAATAAATTCACTCAAGTTAAACTTACAAGTTCTCAAGTTGCTTATTGAAGATGGGAGAGAGGTACCGTAGAGACTTAGACTAATTTCATTTGCTAAACACAAATGATCGCAACGTTGTTCTGCTTGTTATCCTGGGCATGTTACTGAAAGCTCACCTAGTTATCAAGGCTAGTGAAGACAAAACATAGGGAGTTGGGACTCCCCTATGAGAGATCTGAAATTTGTATGCCAAAAGTTCTACAGCAAGGAAGATCCAAAAAGCATAATGGCTTTGTTTCAAAAGTCGATGTGCAGCACAGTCCCCAGCATTTGCACTGTCACTGTTTATCTCGGACAGCCGTCTATATCGAGCAAATGACGCAAACTATAGGCTTCAAATACAAAAGCACACTTAAAAACCAGATTTAAGCAGGCCAGCTGTTTCGGATAGTTAAAGTGCGATTACCTGTCATTAAATCCTATGATGTCTAGAACTCCTGCCACTGCTGCGAGCCCTTGCCAGCTTGCTGAGCTGGACACATTCCGGCTCCAACTTCAGAAAGATGTTACATGGAACAATTTATTTTCTCAATTTAAAAAATTGGGGTTAAAGTATGACCAACTTAAAAATCATAAAGGATTGAGATGACATAAGATAAGAGAGAGCACACCCGGCCCGTTTAACTCTCCCTCTTACAGGCAGCTGATGGTTCCAGGGCTTTAAATCTCAGCAATGTTGACTGATTCATTGGTTGTCCGTGCAAGCTTCTGAATCGCCCTCTGTGCACCAAACAGAATTCCCTCGAATTCTTTTATGTATCCACTACTTCACACCATCATTTGTTTGTTACACCAGCTGCCGTGTATAGTGCCATTGACACCAACGCACCAGCTATAAGCAGTGGGGACTGTACTAGTCTTGGACTTTTATGTGTGTATAGTGGCACCTAATATGCCAGGTTTTACAGTAATTATTGATTTGGCTGGTGCTAGAAAATACAACTGAGTAAGTTGAAATTACTGAATACAATGATGAGCCTAATTTTCTAACCTCCCCCTTTCCAATTCATTTTTCTCTCTTGAGGTGTCCCTGTGCCCCACATCATTTTCATGTTGAGTGTGAGGAGAGGACCTTTTCCTAGGCATCTACCAGTGTCATTTGCAACAAAGGTGTGGCCTGGTGACATGACCTGATTTTTTTTTTCCGCCTGTCACCATTCCATGAGAACACAACAGAGATGTAGTGCTGTGTCAGAGATGATTGCACTTATAAACTTGCTTCCTTGCCATTTTGTGTTCGGGTTACACAATTGTCACACACATTGGCCGCGAATTTAATAGATCTCAGAGGGCGGGTTTGGAGACGGGTCGGTAGCGAAAATCGGAAAAATTGACAGTGGGCTGTGGACCCACCGCCATTCCACCTCCATGCTACTTTGGCAAGTGTCGGGTCAACGGCTCCTGACCTGAACCGACACCAAACGGCGGGAGAGGCACTTAAGGCAGTTAACAGCTTGTTAACTGCCTGGATAATATTTTAACTGCCTGTTCGGATTTTGCAGCTTTCTCTGCGTGCTACCCGCCTTCAGAAAAACACGCCAGCTGCATTGAGCCGGGTTTCGCGAGGACCTGAATTGTTGGACGCTGCTCGATCAGCTTAAAAGCGGTCCTGCAATCTCTCATAGTTTCAGATGCCACAATTTAGTGCTTTGAGGTTTGGAACACTTTTTGCAGCTCTACTAATCTTGTGTGTGTTGATGCTGAAATCCATCTGCAGTGTGACCTTGGAATACGCTCTGGCCACTTTGTCTGAGTGCAAACAACCTCCATTCCTCAACTGAGATATATACCAGCGGTATGGGAACCATTTATATCCTCTTATCCTGGTCGTCGGATTCGGAGGAAGAGCAGCCGCTGCAGCAGCGCAACAAGGCGCAGCAGCAACAACAGGAGTGCCAACCTTCTCCTCAGCCACCTGATGATGCACATGGCAGAGGGCGTCCGTGCAGGCCTGCACCTTGCCGCACGAGATACCCCCGACACCGGGTTTACAGGCAGCGGATGAGCTTCCTCAACATGAGTGAGCAGCAGTGCCAAAGGAGGCTGAGACTTCCGCGAGACGTCGTCACTGATATCTGCGCAATGCTGCACCAACACCTGGAGCCCAGAGGAGCGTGTGGACACTCCTTACCAGTGGCTGTCAAAGTCACCACCGCACTCAACTTATTTGCTTTGGGCTCCTTCCAGGGATCAGCTGCACACATCAGCGGCATCTCCCAGTCGGCCGCACACGCCTGCATCACGCAGGCTACCGATGCCCTCTTTGCAAAGTCGCACAATTACATTCACTTCTCCACGGATGAAGCAAGTGTGACCGCGCGTACGGTTGGCTTTGTAAATATGGCAGGCTTCCCAAGGGTGCAGGGCATTGTAGATTGCACACGTGGCCATTAGGGCACCCCATCACAACCCAGCTGTATTTGTCAACCGCAAGAGATTCCACTCCCTTAACGTCATGCATGTTTGCGCAAAGTACCCTGGCAGTTGCCATGACTCCTTCATCCTGCGGCAGTCTACTGTGCCTCAGCTCTTCAATCCACCAATGCAACTTTCCGGATGGCTACTTGGCAACAAGGGCTATACCCTGAAAAAGTGGCTCATGACACTGATGAGGAGGCCATCAAACGAGGCTGAGGAGTGGTACAATCTGAGGCACATTTCCACCAGCAGCATCATAGAGCAAACCATCGGCTTGCTCAAAATGCGATTCCGATGCTGTGACAGATCTGGTGGAGCCCTGCAGTATGCACCAGCCAGGGTGCCCAGAATCATTGTCCTGCACAGTAGCGTGGCTTTGCGCTGCCTGAGAAACAAGTGGCTCGGCGCAGAGCCTCCTCGGAAGAAGAGGAGGAGGCACGCCTTGCGGGGTAGGATTTGGTCAATGCAGCAGCATGCGACCAAGTTGCTGGCTGTCAGGGAAGGGATGTACTCATCCATGCCAGATTCGCGTAAGCTTACGCTTCAACCACAGCTGGCTGGCATATGGCTATGAATGTGTGGACAACCTTCTTAACACGCCATACATCATCTCTCCAATAAATGGCGCTTTCCTATCACTCTCGGCACCATCATTACAAATGCAAGTCGCCCTGAGCCCTCACTGTGGAACTTCCATTTCCCAGAACACATAGGCCAGAACTTCAACCCTTTGCCATCACTTTTGTTTAATTACATCACAAAAGGATGACAATCGATACTTTACAACAGAACAAAACGCCCAAGTGACTACCCTTGTGACTATTTGTGTTAGCTTCCTCTTACGTGTGCTTCTATGTGGTGCTTCTTCCCCTGTGGCTTCAGCAGATGTAGAGGCACCTTGCTCACTTTGATGCTGCGCCTGCTTCGACGCCTTTGGCAGGCGTCCCCTGGGTTTGGGAGCTTGGGAGGGCTCCTCCACGGTCTGCTCTTCCTGCGGCTGTGCAATGACTGAGACGGCCATCTCAGTTGGGTGAGGAATCTGGGGCTCTGACCGAGGGCTCCGCAGTGGCATGATCGTGTAAGTGCTTGGAGAGGAGCCCACACTTCCTTGTTGTCTGCCACCAACATCCCTCTTGTGGATCACCCACACTTCACTGCTAGCAAATGACTGGAGAGCACCTTGCTGCAGATCAGTGGGGCCATGAGGACCCATCTCTACTGACAATCTTCATAACGGGGACATCCATGTACCTCTGGTGTCTCTCCTCAATAGATGCCCATCTATCCTCATTAGCAGACCATCTATTTAGAAAAGTCACCATGTTCTCCTGAGTCTGACGACTTATGTCCTCCATGGAGATTGCCACCCTCTTCATGGCGACATGTTCATGCGCCATTGCCTTTACAAAGGCAGTGCTCATGTTTGAGAGAGACTCCTCCATTCTCTGCAAACTCGCAGTTACCCTGGATGCAAACCCTGTCAGACTCCTGCACTTGCTCCTGGAGTTCCAGCACTACTCTCTTTCTGGATGGCCCCAGACGCACGGGGTCTACGTGCAGCTGAGCAGAGCTAGGAGCGTCCTGCGACCTCTGACGAGGACTCTCCACTGCTGTCGCTGTCTCCACCATCTGCTGATGCTCACTTGTGAGCTGTGATACACCAGGTGACAACACTACTCTGTCGCGAAGGCCCCGCCGAGGTGTGTGTTTCTGCACTGGTGCTGGGTGCGCTGAGTGTTGGTGACGCTGCTCCCTCAGAGGCTGCAGGTTCCTCTGAGGAGTCGTCCGGCTCTTCCTCCTGGACATTGGGGAGGGGGGCTCTCGATGGTCCTGTGGGAGAATAAAGGCATGAGTTAGACATCTGATATTTAGGTAGCAGACACATCCTATTGTGCAGATGATCAAAAGTCAATCTCTATGAACATCATATGCCATTGCAGTCAATCATGAAATCTAAATGCGAGGGTTGAAACTCCATTCTGTCACCAGCTTCGTCTAGTGCGCCCATCTCTCCGTCCCCCACTTCCAGCTACTCGCCACCTCTCACGATCTCGTGATCAGCCTCCTCAGCACTTGTCAATGTTGCCAGGGATGGTGGGCCTCCTCCTGTCGACGCGCTCTCCCTCTTATTGTGGGCTATCTTTTCCTGCAAGGAGGGACACAAGTGGAGTTTCAGCGAGAGTGATGGAGTGATTGTGAAGAATCCATAACATAGAAGCTTAGAGGGAGACCAAGATGGAGTGAGGTGCCAAGAGGAAGCTGCCTCCCTGTGCGTTGTTAGTTGTTATCATTGCATAACCATGAGCGAGTGTGAGGGGTGCATAGTAGGATGGTGAAGTGATTCAGTACAGAGAGAGAGATGGAAAGGTAAGGGTGCAAGGGAAGTAAAGGTAAGGTGGGATGTGGAGGAGCAGGCTTACAAAGTAGAGTGCTGGTGATGAGAAGGGAAGTAGATTGAAGGTAAGCTCACTTGATGATCGCAGAAGTTCATTAAACTGTTTTCGGCCCTGGATCCAGGTGCGTGAGCATAAGGATCTTGCGCTTACCTCTTCAGCAATTTGCAGCCAGGCTGCCTTTGTCTGCTGAGGAGGTTTCCTCTGGTCATCGGGAGGGAACAGAATCTCCCTGTGCCCTCTTACTACTTCCACAAGAGCTTGGAGGGAGTCCTCATTGAACCTTGGAGCAGCCTTGGCTTTGGCAGCAGTCGTTGTAGCCTGGGCCCATTCAAACAGCAGCAGAAAGGAGAAATGAGAGGCTGAGGCTACACGGGCTCCTTAAAAACAACAGCAGCAATGGCGTCATCAGTGGAGAGCAACAGACCCGCTCACACTCATGGGACCGGGCAGCACGCACGACGGGACTAATTAGGGCACTTAAACTAAAATCGGGAGCGGCTGAAGCAGGCAGCAGGACCGGAACACGCCCACCAGGCAACCCGACGACTCTATTAAAATTCGTGGCCATTGATTCTACCTGACAGTAGAACTGTTTTTTTTGCTTCCACAATATACTGTCACTAATTAAAGCAAATCTCCAAACAGAAAATATGCTGGGGGTTTTGGTCTGCCAGGTGTCTAGTAACATGTGCATTTAGTAGTTTGGGAAAGACCATGCCAATTGGCTGTCCATTAGAAATTTGGTAGTGGTGAAAACTTCAAAGATCGTTTCACCCATCCTATCTGCCTGGTTATGGATGTGGCGCACTAAAAAATTATCCCTGCTTGAAAAAAACGTACGAATTCTTTTCTTTTGAGACTAAGGTATTAAACCTAAATGTTGTGTATGTCTCGTTCTATTTTAGCACAGTGGAAAATATTTACTCCGAATATTAGCTCTGAATAAACCACGAGCTAATGGTTCCCTCCTCTTGCCTCTCAAAGGATAATGGCCCCAACCCTACGACACACCTTCATGATGGCAACACCCTTGATATCCTCTAACCGAAGCCCAGGGAGCATTACCATATCATCTTACGCTCCTAACAGCCCATTATTCCCAGCATTTGTGCAGCTGTACTGATCATTTGAATGTACCAATGTAATCTAAATATTGTATGCTGAAAGGTGTGGTGACTTCATGGAATATGTATGTTGTTTTTTCTGAAGGACAACATTTTTACAGATACTGTAATTGCAACCATACATGAGTGTAGTTACTTTATTTTGGTAAATATTTTTCCAGATATGTTGATACTTTGCTTTGTATAATTTTTTTAAATATATTTTTTTGTAGGAAGTATAGCCAATCGTATCTTTCACCCAGTACTTTTTGACAAATGCCTGGACACTATTAAAAGGAGCTGGCCTGCAGCGGAAGAAGGGAATCGAAAGCGGAAGAAAGACACCCAGGTGAAGAGTTCTCAGGGTGTCGGTAAAGGAAGAAAGCGAGCCAAACCAGTCAGACAGAAAAGGAATGAGGTATGACCTTCAAATTAACCTGGCCTTTGCTGAAGAGTGATAGCAAATTTGATATTGGTTGCCCATGTCAAGCACACGGTCTTCAGTCAAGTGCTCCCCACGTGGAGCGAGGGAGATTGGGAACTCGAGTCTATGGGAATGGTGAATGTAACCTAATTAGTTACACTGGTACAGATGTTGTTTCTGGTGTTCACTGGGTATATATAGGTGGCTGGTGGTGCTTTGTGGTCTAATATCTGTTCTTCCATTCCAGGATATATTTGAGGAGGAAGACGAGGAAGATGCTGATGTTTATTTTTCCACGCATGATCTATGTCATATCAGGGATGATATTTTCTCTCTGCTGAAAAATCTGCTGCGATTACTCTCCAAATTCTCCCTGAAAGATAAACCTGATTGTGCTCACCACTGTCTGCAGGTGTGTACCAATATGGGTATCTTAGGATGGGCCCCCCAAGATCAGATCAGAAGTATGCTAACGCCTATTTCAGTGTACGGGTACTGAAATAGAATATTGCTGTTCTGTCAATACTTTGAATTCAAATTTATACCCTGTTGTGTTCCCTGTATCCTTTATTATTTTCTAGTGTCCAACTGTTAATAACTGTATACTAAATAATTGCTTCCGTTACCCACAGGTTCGCCTTTTGTCCGAGCAGGTGCAACTCACTAGTATCATTGTTGGCAGTATGTTGCATGTCATGTAGGAGCAGTGGTTCACTTCCTAGAGCATGTCAACTGTGCTTTATTGTATTTAATTTATAATGAATGGATTTGAAATATACTGAGATCAAATAACTCTCTGGAACATGATGGTTCTTGAACTGTTGGCATGCCAAGGAAAGCAATTGGTCAAAAGGTTATTGGATTTTTTTGGAGTCCTTTTAATTGTTTGGAGGGAGGGGATACAGGAAGAAGCTTTGTGGAATCTATGATAGGGGAACATGTAAATGGACTTTGAAAGTAATTGTTTTTTAATAAAGTTTTGAGAATGCTTATGTACTGTTGCTGTTGTAAATGAGGGTTGATTGTGCTGGTTTTAATTAATCCTGATTATTTGTGGATTTTCACTTACATTTTTGAGATTTTTTTTATTTCTGCAGCTATTCATTGAACTGACTAACTTTGAGACTGCAATTGGAAGATTAGAGTTTTCAGATTCTACGTATGTATGCAAATGCAGTGGAGAAAACATCACTCGTTTGAACAGTATATGTCGCCTGTTTACATTTTGTGTAGTGGCTAAAAGTGCGCATTTTGTTACGTAATACATAAAAAGCAAAGTTTTTATTTTTACATTTTCTCTATTCCTGTACAGTACTCCTAAAACTCCTTGACTCCCTTACTAGGGTTCTATAGACAGGCCTCTAGTACCCCTCCCGTTCATGTATACGCCACGGTGATGAGCAATGCTAGCTATCCAACTCCAGATAGTTGACCTCTATCCTGTCCTCCACCCTGGTGTCCATACTCGCACACTTCCTATAGGGATCAGCAGTGCAAACGTCGGCCAATTTTTCCTTCATTACCCGTGGGACGCTTCAACCATCTCTAGTGCCCCTTGTGGCTGTGATTAGCTAACCTGGCACAGCATGGGGATTGAATTTGGGGATTTCCTGGCCTGTGTGGCTCAGTAGTGATTGTTACCCCATAGTTATCGGGGAGCACAAGTCACATCTTGAATACATTAAATCTGATTACACTGGAAATATATATCTTTAGGGGATGGGGGATTTTGTGCTTATCATAGTTTTTCCATTTCTAGGTTAATTTTTTCCTCCTCCCTCCTATTGGTCTGTATACCATGGAGCTGGGTTTTGAAAGGAGATCTGAGACCAGTCTCAGTCTCAGATTTTCTTTGGCCATAATCGTGGAAATAGTGCTAATTTGTAAACAAAACCTATGTTGCTCTATTTTTATAGAAATTAATTTCACATACAATGTATCTGGAGTTCACATTAACTAGCTTTAATGTGTTGGATATGAGGTTTTGAATTATAAAATGGCTGTTAACTTTAGGCAAAAGTGGCTAACAAAATTTGCGGCATATTTTACTAAACTCAGATTCTGATGATTTTCCGTTTTGGAAAAGATTTAGTTAAACCAAACAAATCTGCTCAATATAAAATTATACGTTCAATAAAATCAGAGTTGCTTGGATTCTTTAACTGTACTCTTGCTTTTAGCCATTCTTTTTTATTCTGCCAGAAACATTGAAAGAATGAAGACTTTGCCTGAATTGGCTTATTATGGACTTAAATTACTGTGCTCTCCCATCCATGGTGATGTTAATAAGGTACTGGTATAAATAGCTTTCCATAAAGTTTGTTTCTGCACATTAATTGGAATATAATTAATGTAATGGATGTATTTAATTTTATTTGTATCGTTCCAGACTCTCCGCTGGCTCTTCCAAAAACTATTGAATACAATTTTATTGGTAGGAGAAGGCGGTTCCAAATCTGTTGTACAACTGGGAGTGGGACAGAAAGTTATCATTGCCAGAGATCAAGCTATTAGATTTATCAGGTCAGAAATTCTTACAAAATATTTTTCTTTTGAAGGAAACATTTCTGGGGCTTAGTTTTTTTCTAAACATTTGCTCCAAAATCATTTACTGTATTCTAGAATACAGCTAAATATCATTTGATAGGAATATAGGATTTGCTAGATGAAAAAAGATCAAGGTCCATCTGGTTTGCTGTCTACCTTTCTGGTAGTTGCATGATATAAAAATAATGGAGTTGTTGAATAATTATGGAAATCAATCTCTATCAATTGGTGTACAACAGACCCAGACACGAGATGAGGAAACCCCCAGTGGTGGAAAGTTTTGGGAACCATAGGTTCAAAACCACTTATTCCTCCTAAGCATGCTACACTTGCTATATTTCATGTCTCAAATTACTCGTATCCTGTATCCCAAAATATTACCTTGATTTCCTCGAGATGATGTGTCTCAATTTGCTTTGACAAACAGACAGTGGCTAATGTGGAACTATCCATATGTTTGAGAGTTAATTTTAATTTTTTGATCTCTGTGCTAGTTGTTTACCAAGTAGAGGGGATATTTTGCATGTGGAACAGTTACACCCCAATGGAAGGGGCTGATATAATGATCATCTTGCAGTAGAAAGTGGTTTGACTTTGTGAAATGTTTTGTTCGCAGCTACATTGTGGATGAGGTGAAAGAGACTGCTTTGCCTGTGCTTCGAATTTTGCTGCAACACATCTGCACTAAGGTTTGAAACTTTTTCAGAATGATATTACAGTTGCTGGTCTTTAGGATGTTGAAAATTAGGAGCAAATACAAAACACAGAGATTCAACATAACTTTCTATTCCAATTTTACATCAAGTGTGTCACATTACAGCACAGAAGGAGGCCATTGGCCCATCGTGCCTGTACTGGCTCTCTGAAAGAGCAATTTACTTCATCTCATTCTGCCGCACTTTCCCAGTAGCCTTTATTTTTTTCTGTATGAAATATTTCATCCATTTCCTATTCTAGTTTTCAGGGTTTCTGGTAGAGGTTCCATGTCCTAACAACACTCTGCATTTAAAAAGAAATCCTTCAAATTTTTCCCTTAGTTTTTTGGTAGTAATCTTTAATTTATGCCTTCGAGTTACCAACTCATCAACCAGTGGAAATTGGTTTTCCTGATTTACTTTATCAACACTTCAGATCTCCTTTCAATCTTGTTTGCTTTAATGAAAAAATCCTCAGTTTCTCTAGTCTCTCCTCATAACTAATGCATCTCATTCCTGAAATCATCATAGTGAATTTCTTCTGCATCCTCTCCATGGGCTTCATAGCCTCCTTAAAGTAAGGCACCCAAAACTGGGTGCAGTATTCTAACTGCGGCCTAACCAATGATTTATATAGGTTTAGCATTACCTCAAGAATTATTCATTTAGCACTGCACAATTTTTATGTATCTTGTTCTGCTCTAATCCACATTGATAAACATCACAGAAAGTAAAGTGCAAAAACTGACCGACCATTCAATGTTTCATATAAAACAAATTTGAATTGAAATGGCTAACTCATTTCTGAAAATTGGATGTCTGTTTTCAGTGCACATTAGGATGAGTAAAATGATATCTAATGTACTGTACTGTACTTGAAAATTGTGTGTGAAAAGTAAAACTTGGTTGCATTAATCTGTGCTATTTTATCAGCTCCATGTCCTACATACAGGAAACTCTTGTTTAACCGGCACCTAAATATCCAGAATTCTCTATTAACCGGCAAAATTCTCACTCCGAAAACAACACCTCAATAACCGGCAATGTTGCCGAGTCCGAGTCTCCCACAGTGGCCGAGTTAGTCAGTGGGGGTAGTTCTCCAAACTGCTACTACTCGGCTTCTTGGCACTGTCGGAAGTCAGAACACCTCAATACCCCTGTAACAGGAGTCTGACTCTCCCGCGCTGCCGGTAGTCTCTTCTGATCCGCCATTTTACAGGGGTACTGTGTGTCTCCCACGCTGCTGGTAGTCATTGCATTGCATTACCCTCAACTGGCAGTACCGTACTTAATCAAGCATCTTCCACCATCCATTTAACACAATATTCTGTAGGTGAGTACCCAATTACTGTATACTGCACATTTCTTGATTTTTTTATTTTTCTTTGTTAAAAATAGCCTCGGTAGATAACCCTCTCCGTCATCCGGAATTTTTGATCAACCGGCAACACGGCGGTCCCGTCGGTGCCGGATACCAAAGAGTTTCCTGTATTGTCAGTTTTAAAATAGTTTCTAACTTCACAAATGTTTAACTGTTAGACAAACCAAATTTACATATCTCAAACGCTTTACAATCAATTGATTGCTTTACACATGTTGTTGTTATGTAGGTGACATGGCAGCTAATTTGCACACAGTAAAATCCCACAGGCAGCAAATGCATGACTGGCCTGAAAATCTGTTTCTCAGTGTGTTAATTGAAGCAGGAATGTTGCCAAGATGCCAGGAAAACTCTTCGCTCTTTGAATAGTTTCATGGGATCTTTAAGTTCCCCTAAACTTGAGGCTTTGATTCAACATCTCATACTGACAATGCAGCTGTCCCTCAATACCTAGACTACATGCACAAGCTCATAGTGGGGCTTGAACCCATAACCTTCTGACTCAGCGAGTGTGTTACCAACTGAGCCAAGCTCGCACTTAATCCCCAGAAGCTGACTTGTTTGGCATATCCACTTGCCTTGGCTGATTGAGTTCTTATTAGATGCATTTCACTTCCTATGAAAGCAGTTAACTACTTACATACTGGGGAATGGGATATCAGTGCTCATGTATATTACCTAGTAAACAGCCACGCCGGGAATTTCCTTTGGGCTTCTCCTGCTCTTCTGCCCAAACTTCAGCAGAAACCCTGTTTATGCCCGTTTTTTGGCAACCTGCCAAAGTTACAGTGGTGGAGTAGGAGAAATCCCAAGGAAATCCCTTTTGCAATTTCAGGATTCATAATTTTTTGTAACACAAAGGCGACAACTTAGAGTACTGTGACCAGTCCTGGTCTCCATATTATAAAAAGGATACAGAGGCACTGGAGAAGGTGCAAAAAAGATATACTAGGATGTTGCCAGAACTGAGAGGTTATAACTATCAGGAAAGATTGAACAGGCTGGGGCTCTTTTTGCTAGAAAAGAGAAGACGAAGGGGTGACTTGATAGAGGTCTTTAAGATTATGAAAGGGTTTGATAGGGTAGACGTAGAGAAGATGTTTCCATTTGCGGAGGACACCAGAACTAGGGGCCATAAATATAAGATAATTACTAATAAATCCAATAGGGAATTCAGGAGAAACTTATTTACCCAGAGAGGTAAAAATGTGGAACTCGCTTCCACATGGAGTAGTTGAAGTGACTGGCATAGATCCATTTAAGGGTAAGCTAGGCATTTAAGATCCGAGTAGTATTTAAATAGTTGGAAGCTAGGAGCAGTGCAAGCCGAAAGATTTAGTGGTCCATGCACACCGATCACTAAAATGTAGTCAAGTACAAAAAAAATCAAAAAGGTCTAATGGAATATTAGCATTTATAACTAGAAGGCTAGAATATAAAGGGGAGGAGGTTTTGCTATTATACAAAGCCTTGGTTAGACCACATCTGGAGTACTGTGTACAGTTCTGGGCACCACACCTTAGAAAGGATATATTGGCCTTGGAAGGGGTGCAGTGCAGATTCACCAGAATGTTACCAGGGCTCCAAGGGTTGAATTATGAGGAGAGTTTTACATAAGCGCTGCTTGTATTCCCTGGAATATAGAAGGTTAAGGGGTGATCTGATTGAGATTTTTAGGATTTTGAAAGGAATTGATAGGGTAGCTAGAAACGTTTTCCGCTGGTGGGGGAGGCTAGGACAAGGGGACGTAACCTTAAAAATCAGAGCCAGGCCATTCAGGAGAGAAGTTAGGAAGCACTTCTTCACACAAAGGGTGATAGAAGTGCTGAATTCTCTCTGACAAAAAACAGTCAATGCTAGCTCAATTAATTTTAAATCCGAGATCAATAGATGTTTTTGCTAGCCAAGGGTGTTAAGGGATATGGAGCAGGGTGGATGGGGGCAGTGGTGGATAGAGTTCGGATAATCAGCCATGATCTCATTGAATAGCTGAACAGGCTTGAGGGGCTGAACGGCCTACTCCTGTTCCTTGTCTTGTTTCTCTAATTTAAGTTGTTCCTCTTTTGGTAGCACCAATCAAAAAATAAACAAATAAACTGTAACTAATAGAACTTTAAATAAATGTTAACAAATCAAATCAGAATTTGGTTATTCAAATCAATTATGCACTCCAGTCCCCGCGGCGCCCACCGGTCGCGGAAGTCCTCGAGCGTGCCCCTACTCCTGTTCCTATGTTAGTATTTGATGCAGTTTTATATGTTATAGGTGCCTGATAAAGTGGAGTACCGTACCCATGGTGCCCAGGCCGTGGTGATACTGCTATCAAAACTTCCTTGTGCGGACTTCGCTGCTTTCTTAGATTGGCTGCACAAATATTCGCAAAACAGTAAGGTAAGAAAAGATGTGGGGAAGATTTTTTATCTTCACCGCCTAGGCGATCCTCTGGTGGAGAGGATTGCCCGCCCATTACAGGACCAACTTTATTTTCATTCCATTATGTGATGACTACTATTTTTGATACATCCTGTTATATTTATGTAGTTTGCATTCATTTTTAATTTCTGTCTTCGATTTTTCTCCCTGACACCTCCTTCACCAGAATATTTAAAATACAAGGAATAAATTGCATTACAAAATAATTTCTTTGAATAACCAGACTTTGAAGTTTATAGTATTAATATTGCCCTGAATGGTTAGTCTCGCAGACACACAGTGAGGACAATAATGCATTGTAGCTCATTTTATGTGCACTGTTTCTCTCAATTTTAGATGTCTTACAGAAATTTTGCATTGGATGTGATAATGGCATTGCTGAAATTGCCTGAGAGAAAACCAGATAGCTCTATTCCTCCAGAGCATCAGAAGTATCTAAATCACAAGTACTGGATCCAGGTGGTGATCTTTGGTAGATGTTACGATAAGGCTCCTACAGTCCGAAGCAGGGCACTGTCATGTTTTGCACAATGCCTAGAGTTAAATGTTTCAACAGCTGTGGAGTCTGTGCAGGAATTGCTGCTTGGAAGTAAGTACCATTAAATTCATAGTACACTTCTCGGTGTATTCCTACTTTGCACAAACTTGTATTCAGTTTTGCATGGTGCACATTGAATCAAAATATATAGAAGTGGTACTAGTTAATGGTTAGCATCAAAATAATAGATAATGTCAGATTTAGTACACAATGATTTGTCCAACTGCTCCAGAATACAGTACACCGACACCTAGATTTTAAAAATCCATGGGGGGGAAAATTCAGTATCGACCATTTTTGGGCGTTAACTTTAGCACCAGCGACCGCGGCATTGAACTTTAGCGCCCGAGAGGGAAGTGGAGCGCTAAATCAAGTGCTCCACTTCCTTCTTAGGGCGCTATCGTCGGAGAGCGGGGCGGAGACTTCAGCACCACCGCACACTGGGCCGTGCAGTGCTGCCGCGTTCAAAGGCTCCTTCCCTCCCTTAAAGGGAACGGCCATCGCTGCAGGCTCTGCAATTTAAAAAGTACCTACCTGGACCACCAAGGCAGCCGCGATCCTGCGCGATCAGCCTGGCACTCGAGCAGAGTGCCGGGCTGATCGATCGCGAGCAGGAACCCGCAGAAAAAAACTAGAACAGGAAAGGTAAGTTGTTGTTTTTCCCCACTTACTTCGCCTTTAATCATCGCCCCCGAAGCGGCCGGCCGCCCGATGCACGCCTCCTGCAGCTGTCGGTGTTTTTGACCGGCGCTGCTGCAGGGGATGGAAGTCAATTTCGGGTCCGGAGTGCTACTGGGGCGATGTGCATGGTAACGATCTCCGGGCTAAGGAGATCTGGACGTAGCGCCGCTGCCAAACCCCCGCCGAATATGGTGCGAGTTGATGTCAGTGCTGCGCCCGGTCGCAAAGCCATTAGTGCCCCGAACGGGAGATGCAAAGGCACCCAATTTCACCCCCCTAGTGTATGGCGGCATAGTGGTTAGCACTGTTGCCTCACAGCGCCAGGGACCCGGGTTCGAATCCGGCCTCGGGCGACTGTCTGTGTGGAGTTTGCACATTCTCCCCGTGTCTGCGTGGGTTTTCTCCGGGTGCTCCGGTTTCCTCCCACAGTCCAAAGATGTGCGGGTTAGGTTGATTGGCTATGATAAATTGACCCTTAGTGTTAGGGGGATTAAATATGTGGGGTTACAGGGATAGGGTGGGATATGTGTCGGTGCAGGCTCGATGGGCCGAAACGGCCTCTATCTGCACTGTGGTGATTCTGTGAGTATGTGTGGATAGAATGGAGCTGCCCATCAGAGGTGATAAAATATCTTCCTTTTTCCAACTGTATTAATGTCCACATTCAATTAACCTACAAAGAGTGTAATGCTGGTCTTGTTGTTCCATGTAACTGTTAAGTCCTTTGCCAATTTATGTTAGTGGAACATGCAGCTCAGTTATTGATGGGCGCAGACCTGAGTGAACTGTTTTCAGTGAATTATTTCAGCTTTTAGATGGATATTTAAGTCTTAAAAACTTATTTTCCACAAAATCATTTAATTAGATTGATTTAAATTTGACAAATGTTCTTGTTGACTACAAACAAATCCTGTGTTTTCTTCCAACAAAAATTATTATAATATATAGATTACAAAGGCAAAATAATGCAGATGCTAGAAATCTGAAATAAAAATCATAAAATGCTGGAAATACTCCGCAGGTCAGCCAGCATCTGTGGAGCGAGAAACCGAGTTAGCGTTTCGGATCAACGAAGGGTCACCGACCTGAAACACTAACTCTGTTTCTCTCTACAGATGCTGCCTGACCTGCTGAGTACTTCCAGCATTTTCTATAATATAGATTAATGGCTGGAGTCACACTAATGACTGATTCATTGCCTTCTAATGCTGAAGGTGTAAATTATTATTTTTAATTGGCGATTTAGAGACAATTTAAAAATAGTTTCCTGTCGGTGGGAAAGTTAAAGCAAGAACAATCTCCAATTCTAAATGTTCGCAGCGTGGGCGGGTATATTTGGCTTGTAGGCCGCTGCTGGATATACATGTTTGTTGGCAGCCATTCTTTTTCTGATATATGTTTTATACATCAGTTTGACCTGGTCCAAAGTTTTTTTTTAAATTACATTTCAGTATCTTTTTAATCGTAATACTAGTGCTTCTTTAAGCCTCCTAAAAGTTGGCACAAACTAATAAACAGGCCAATCCAAGGAGGCAGTCATTTGTAGTAAATCACTTCAAGCTAATTTTTGCAGTTGGAGGACAGACAGTGTTTCACGGGCAGTCAAACGGAGAATTGAACACTTTGGAGAATTCTTTCAGGACGGATGGCGAAGGTAACCATATAATTTCTTTTTGTTTTCAGTAAGAGCATAGTGAGGATGAGGCAGCATGGTGACACATGTTGCAGTATTAACAGTTGGCTCCATGGAGTGATATGATTAACAATTGAGCTCATTGAGTTTTTTTATTGCCATGGAACGTCAACCCCCCCCCCCCCCCCCCAACAATTGCAGGAAAAAGAGGAAATGATGTGTTGTGCTTAACAACTGGCATTGCTGGAGGCCCGAGAGCAGGTTGCCTCATTGCTTGCCCACTCGGGTAGTGTTCAGAGTTCCCTCTGTTGCCACAAAATAACTTCCCCCCCCCCCCCCCCCAAACAATCTGTCAAAGATTACAATGATACTTTGAGTAGATTTAGACTTCTAACAACTAAAGCATGTGGCGACTGATCACTTTATGGCGTGCTAAAGACTTGTTTTGAAACTTCTACGGTTTAACATTTATTACCAACAAAAATCAATACAGCTAATTTAATTGTCCCTCTTTTATGAAATCTTTGTGATTCTGGAATGCATTAGTTTGCAGTAATTTGAGAGGCTGCTGGTACTATGAATTACCACTTGGGGGAGGGGGGGTCTTTTCACGATGGGAACATTGAAAAGAACCGTTTACTTTGTTAGTATCTATTAAGTAGTCTGCTTTATTAAATGATCATATATTAACAATAGGCATAAGTTTGAGTTCTTAATTTTTTTTCTCTTTTTACATTTGACAATCTTAGTCACAAACAATCGATGCAAGACCACGGGTGCACTAAAAACCATTGAAGTCACAGACCATGGAAATTCTATAGTCAGTGATGGTGAGCACAATAACACGTACATGAAATATAAAATGTATTTTGATGTCTGCAGGCCTTCAGACGCTGACCAAAGTGCTTGTAAAAGTGATGAGCTAAATGTTTTTTCCCATCATGGCAAGTATTTTCCATCCCATTCAAATATCACGAGACGTGCTGGTCGCCTTTGACTGAGGAACTTTATTTGTCAGTCTGCTGTACTCGTAACCTGCGTGCAAGTGCAATCTTTCTGTTTATCTTGGTCCTGATTTTGGTAATGGCTTATATTTTTTGTTATCCATGAAAACTAATGGGTTCAAATTGTGGAAATGCATTGGAGCTTGAAATCTTATTTATTTTAATGCCATGTTTTTGTCTTACATTGGCAACAGTAATTAGCAATATTTCATGATTGGTTGGTGCGATGAAGAGAGCAACATTTCTCCAGGAATTGTATCTAGCTGATTAGATTGTCTTTGATTTGCCTAGGGTAGTACAGGAAACTTCGCGATATACGGGACCGGCGTGATGCCGATCTATGAAAACTTCCGGACAGACCAGCGCTAATGTTGAAGAATACGGAGGTTTTCATCTCCGTATCTGACAACAAACACTGTTGCTTAGCAACAGCTTGTAAACAGTCGGCCCGTACCTTGGAAGCGTCTCTGTAGCTTAGCAACAGCTTCAGAGAGGCTTTCCAGAGATGCTAGGAGAAGAAAAAAAAACCCTAACAAAACGGCTGCTGATTTCTGCCGTTAGATCGAGGTTTCCAGACATACAACCTCCGGATAAACCAAAGTTTCCTGTACTACCATTTCTTGGATATTGGGTTCAAATATCCAGACCCTAATGCTTTTCGTGTGCGTGTGCGCGCCCATTCCCATGAACGTGCACTGTACTCTTAATTTGTGGCACCCATCTCTGTGAATCCCTATCCTGTCTTTGCATCTTCAGTTATCCTGCGCTCATGCAATGTTTCTCACTGTGAGATTCAATTGTTACATCTTTCTCACATTTCCTTCTTCCATTTTTCCTCATGATTTCTACTCCCAAGTTCTCATACAAATGAATGATGTGCTTGATTGTTCTGACTTCCTTGCTGGTTGTATTCGCCCTCGTGAAATCTTCACTTTGATCTTTTTGTAGCTAAATATACTTGCTGTCTTAATTGATCTTGTAATCTTTGTAGCTCCTTCACAACTTTTTGTTGTGCATATCTTTAACTCGCTCTGCTTAAGTCACTGTTCTTGACGACTTTGATTTTAATGATCAGCAACCCCAACCACCTTGCTTTTCTTCCACTGATCAGGCTGGCACTAATGTTAGAGTTCTTTTCTATCCTGAATGATCTCGCACAACTTGTCAGTCAACTTTATTGACCTGGTAATTGGGCAAATCTGAACCTTTTCCTCACCTTCAATCCTAAATCTTGCACTGTTTTCTTGCCACTGGGCTCTTTGATCCGTTTCTTATACCTGTATCTTGCAGAAGAACCTGTAACAACAAATTGCATTATGAAACATTTGGCATGGTAAGTTAGCCAATTGGAGTGGACTTTGATGGTTCTTTGCTGTTTTTCTAAGTACAATTGCTTTTACTGTTCTGATCCTTCTAGCTGCCGGTATTTGAGCTGGTATGAGAGGATGAATACTGTGGTCTTATCCTTCTGCCAATAAAGTACAATTCTGTCAGTCTTTCCTGCCAGTCTGCTGCATTTTGTAAAAATCAACTTCATGTGTCACAATCAGTGTGTAGCATCCCAAGTGAGCTTTATCTCTGGCCATACCCTCTAATTCTACTGTCAGATCTGCCAAAAACACTTTAATAAAAAGAACCATTAACTGCTCCTCCAGCAGCTACTCCTTATGGTCTCTTGCCTGTCTTGATTGTCTTAAGCAGCTGTCCTATGCGCTTTTCCTTCTCTACATTGCTGAGTTGAAGTCAAGAATCACAGCCGTCTGCTCTTTTATTATAAAATGCCAAACCTGGAACTCCTTATCTGTCCGAGTCTCTTCCTCCTACAGTCTTCAAGCTTTTAAAATAGAAACTTGGTGATCTGAAATGACTGATTCTTCGTGTACCTTGCCTCCTATTTTATTGTTTTTAATCTTGGTGTCCTGCACTACGGGCTTGGGGTTTTCACTGTGGTTTCATCATCAATGTATAGAAATACAAAGGTACTATCTTCTCATACTCTGAAATGCCTTTTGCAATGTTGGTTGGTTACTTGAGTGGCATTACAGTAAAATTTAGATTGGAAAAAGTACAGACTGCTATATTCAATTTGTTTTGTTTCAAACATTTTGAAACTTCTAGCCACCACTAACCAATGCAAGGACACACTAAAGAGTATTGAAGTCACAGACCCTGGGAATTCAACAGTCACTCATGGTGAGCACGAAAATTCCTGTCTATGTGTAAGAAATTGTTGCTACAGGCCTTCTTAGACTGAAGTGTTTGACAATGAATGCAAAAGGTAATGTGATGTGATATTTAATTGAGAAACTCTAGTGCCGTTACTGCCGAGCTGCCTTAAATCACATTTTCAGGCTGGAATCTGTATGGGCAGATTGCGGTTTGTTTTAAATGTATTTAAAATTTCCTTGCCCCTGCATAAACATGTGATTGCTCAGAGTAAAACATCATTAGGTCTGTCATTACGCTGTGGTGTATGGTGAATGTGCTGGTGCTCTACATTGTATAGCATGAGCCCATTGTTTAGAGTGTTAATGAAAATAATTGGCTGTTGCAACTATTCTGTATGAGCAATTTGAATGAACTGGGAATATACCGCCGCAGTGGTTTAGCTTTTGCTACTGGAATTTTTAAAGTTCATGAAAATGACACATCAAAGCTCTGAAGATGTGCCTTTATCTGGAAACTTATGTGCACAAAGTGTTCTTTTTATTTGTCGATGGTTTTAAGTCGGTCTCTGGAGAACTAAACATTTGAAAGTGTTTATAATTCACCCTTAATGAAACATTATGCTGCATTTCTTTTGAACAGTGAAAGAAATTATGACCATGTTGAGATTGAGAGCTGGTGATGAGAGAACCGTTGTCAGAAAATCAGCCATTCAGGTAGTGTATGTGAGATCATGGTACTGATTGTTTGTTTATTTTTTATAAATCTTGTATTACAGCTACATATCAGCTGGTGCTGGTCCTCTTTAGATGATAAATGGAAAAGTCAATTGAGACAAACTATCTGATTCAGTGGCTTTATGACTGCCATTTCTCCCTCCTCCCTCATGATGAAAGTGTGGGGACAAGGCAGAATAGTTCTAATTTTCAAAAAAAGCTGAGTTGAGCTGGCCTCCCTCGGCTTGTGCTGGGAGCTCAGAGTACACCTGTACTGAATTTTCCGGAGGTAGTCAGTTCACTTAATTTGAATAGAAAACTGGTACATGAAAAGCGTGCCCTATGAACTTGACCTGTCGCACAGTTTAGCTGCAGAGCACAAAATCTGACGAGGTGAGTAGCTGAGTAACTGTTCACAACGGTTCAACGTTGCAACCATTGCTCTGGACTTGAATATGAAGGCACAATGTAAAATTTGTAGACCACACTGAAAAGGACAGTAGGTGATGTCCAGGCAACATAGATTAGTAGTTTGGGCAGATAGTTGTCAGCTGAAATTCATTTCTGACAAATGAGGTGAATTTTTTTGGCAGGAAGAATAAGAGGAAATATACACTAAATGCTAAAACTTTAATTAGAGGGAGGAGACTGAAGGATTCATTTGCATAAATCTTTAAAAGTGGGAGAATAGTTGGTAAAGCTAAATAAAAAATGATATAGTTTTAGGAATAGATGCATAGAGTACAAAATCAAAAGTAATGCTAAACCTATTCAAATAATTGGTTAAACTGCACTTGGAATATGGGCCTAGAAATTCAGTAAGGCCCCGCCAGCTCGCTTGCGCCCAAAAGTTAGCGCTGCGCGCGGAGCCAGTTGCGACCGTCAGAAATTCAGTTTTTGCGCCCCAAGTCGGAATCGGGCGCTATTCCAGGGTGTGCCCGCCCCCGCTTGGGGCGCTGAAACTGAATTTCAGCGCTGTAGGTGCCACTGCGCCACCCGCTGCGGAGCGGCAGGCTGCGGTACTGCAGGCCTCCTTCTCTTAAGGGGGAGGTGCCTGCAACGGGGAGATCGCCGCTTGATAGTGCCGGCAAATGAGCCCGGCACCACGGAGAAGTGCCGGGCTTGCGGAAAGCAGCCGGCAATGCTGCCGGGGGGGGGTGGTGGAGGAGGCTGGGGAAGGAGGTGCGGGCAGGCGGCCGCCGAAAAAGCGGCCGGCCGCACCTCCGCCTTAACTAGCGCCACTAAGGCTGCAGGACGGCCACGGTTGTAGAACGTTGTTTGCGGCCGCTGCGGAAGAGGCGGCCGCAACTAAATATGGGGGTCGGGCCGGTATCTGGGCGGAACCGGGGCACTGCGCACACCGATGACGTCATCGGTGCCGGCGCAGCGCTACCGGCTACCGCCGCCATTACCGCTGCGCTGAATATCAGCGCAAACTCCTCTATTGGCGCTGAAGCCCTCTTTGGGCGGTAACTGGGCGCAAAGCTGGCGGGGCCTTACTGAATTTCTAGCCCATGGTGTCCAGTTTTCGCACCCTACTTTAAGAAGTTGAGGCTCTGGAGCAGGTATAGAAGAGAATTATTTGTAAGATGCCAATGGTGAGAGGCTTAAGTTATGAGGAGACACTAGAGAAAATGAAGCTCTTTTCACCAGTAAAAGGTTAAGAAGCAATATGATCGCAGTGTTCAAAATTATGAAGGGTTTTAATGAGGTGAGTAAGGACAACCTATTATTACTGCTGGTAACTGGAGGGCAGAAATTTAAAATTGCTCTTGGTAAAGGGGGAGGTTAGGAGAAATTGTTTAGAATATTGTTGGATGTGAAACATTAGTGGAAGGAGGATAGCGGGGGGGAGGATCCAGTGAGCGGGAAAATAAAAAGTAAATGAGAAAGTAATAGCAGGCTAGAGATGGGGAAAATAATAACCAGAGTGTGACAGGAAGGGACAGAATGTTTAAAAATAAGAGTGTAACAGGAAAAAAAGGCCAAAACAAGGAAAAATGGTAAAAAAAGATAAAGTTAAACGCTCTATATCTGAATGCACGCAGCACTCGTAACAAGATAAATGAGTTGATGGCACAAATAGATACAAATGGGTATGATCTGATCGCCATTACAGAGACGTGGTTGCAAGGCGACCAGGGCTGGGAACTGAATATTCCAGGGTATATGATAATTCGGAAGGATAGAAAGAAAGGAAAAGGAGGTGGGGTGGCTTTGTTGGTAAAAGATGGGATCAGTGCAGTGGTGAGAAGTGATATTGGCTCAGAAGATCAAGATGTAGAATCTGTTTGGGTGGAGATAAAAAATAATATGGGGAAAAAGTCTCTGGTGGACGTAGTCTACAGGCCCCCGAACAGTAGCAATACTGTTGGACAGTGTATAAATCAACAAATAATGGAGGCTTGCAAAAAAGGTACGGTAATAATCATGGGTGATTTTAATCTCCATGTTGATTGGACAAATCAAATTGGCCATGGTAGCCTGGAGGAGGAGTTTATAGAATGCATCCGGGATGTTTTCCTAGAACAGTATGTAATGGAACCAACCAGGGAGCAGGCTATCTTGGATCTGGTACTGTGTAATGAGACAGAATTAATAAATGATCTCATAGTAAAGGATCCTCTAGGAAAGAGTGATCATAGCATGGTTGAATTTCAAATTCAGTTGGAGGGTGAGAAAGTTGTATCCCAAACCAGTGTCCTGATCTTAAACAAAGGCAATTATAATGGCATGAGGGCAGAACTGGCTAAAGTGGACTGGAAAAACAAATTAAAGAGTAAGACAGTTGAAATGCAGTGGCGGACATTTAAGGAGATATTTCATAACTCTCAACAAAAATATATTCCAGTGAGAAAGAAAGATTTTAAGAGAAGGGAGCACCATCCGTGGCTAACTAAGGAAGTAAAGGATGGTATCCAATTGAAAACGAAGGCATACAATGTTGGCAAGATTGGTGGGAGACCAGAGGGAAATTTTTAAAAACCAGCAAAGGATGACTAAAAAAATAATAGAGAGAAGATGAATTATGAGAGTAAGCTGGCAAGAAACATTAAAACAGATAGTAAGAGCTTCTACAAGTATATAAAAAGGAAGAGGGTAGCTAAAGTAAACGTTGGTCCCTTAGACAATGAGACTGGGGAATTAATAATGGGGAAATGGCAGAGACTCTGAACAAATATTTTGCATCTGTCTTCACTGTAGAAGACTCTAACAATGTCCCAATAATGGATAATCAAGGGGCCACAGGGAGTGGGGAAATAAAGACAATCACTATCGCTAGGGAAATAGTACTCGGTAAAATAATGGGACTAAAAGACGACAAATCCCCATGACCAGATGGCCTGCATCCCAGGGTCTTAAAAGAAGTGGCTGCAGAGATAGTGGATGCATTGGTTGCAATATACCAAAATTCCCTGGACTCTGGAGAGGTCCCAGTGGATTGGAAAACCGCTAATGTCACACCCCTATTTAAGAAAGGAGGGAGACAGAAAGCAGGGAACTATAGACCAGTTAGCCTAACGTCTGTCATTGGGAAAATGCTGGAGTCCTTCATTAAGGAAGCAGTAGCAGGGCATTTAGAAAAACATACTGCAGTCAAACAGTCAGCATGGTTTTAGGAAAGGGAAATCATGTTTAACAAATTTGCTGGAGTTCTTTGAGGATGTAAAAAGCAGGGTGGACAAGGGTGAGCCAGTGGATGTGGTGTATTTGGATTTTCAGAAGGCATTCGATAAGATGCCACATAAAAGGTTACTGCATAAGATAAGAGCTCACGGAGTTGGGGGTAATATATTAGCATGGATAGAGAATTGGCTAACTAACAGAAAACAGAGAATCTGGATAAATGGGTCATTTTCCAGTTGGCAAACGGTAACTAGTGGGGTGCCACAAGGATCGGTGCTGGGGCCTCAACTATTTACAATCTACATTAATGACTTGGATTAAGGGATCGAGTGTAATGTAGCCAAGTTTGTGGATGATACAAAGATGGGTGGGAAAGCAAGTTGTACAGAGGACTCAAAGAATCCAACAGGATCTAGACAGGCTAGGTGAGTGGGCAAACATTTGGCAGATGGAGTATAATGTGGGAAAGTGCAAGGTTATCCACTTTGGCAGGAAAAAATAAAAAAAGCAAACTATTATTTAAATGGAGAGGAATTACAAAATGCTACAGTTCAAAGGGACTTGGGGGTCCTTGTGTATGAAACACAAAAAGTTAGCATGCAGGTACAGCAAGTAATCAAAAAGGCAAATAGAATGTTGGCCTTTATTTCAAGGGGGTTGGAGTATAAAAGCAGGGAAGTCCTGCTACAACTGTACAAGGTATTGGTGAGACCACACCTTGAGTACTGCGTACAGTTTTGGTCTTAAGGAAGGATATACTTGCGTTGGAGGCAGTTCAGAGATGATTCACTAGGTTAATTCCAGAGATGAGGGGTTTGACTTATGAGGAAAGGTTGAGCAGGCTGGGCCTATACTCATTGTAATTTAGAAAAATGAGAGGTGATATCGAAACATATAAGATACTGAGGGGGCTCGACAGGGTAGATGCAGAGAGGATGTTTCCTCCCATGGGGAAATCTAGAACTCGGGGGCACAGTCTCAGAATAAAGGGTCGCCCTTTTAGAACTGAGATGAGGAGGAACTTCTTCTTTCAGAGGGTTGTAAATTTGTGGAATTCTCTGCCCCAGAGAGCTGTGGAGGCTGGGTCATTAAATACATTTAAAGTGGAGATAGACAGATTTTTGCAAGATAAGGGAGTGAAGGGTTATGGGGAGTGGGCTGGGAAGTGGCTTTGAGCCCAAGATCAGCCATGACCTTATTGAATGGCGGAGCAGGCTCGAGGGGCCAAGTGGCCTATTCCTGCTCCTATTTCTTATGTTCTAGGATCAATAATAGCTTTTAAAGGAGAAATGAATAAATATTTGAGAAAGAACATGGGGGGAAAAAGCAAGGAAATATGACTATGAAAAGCCCAGAGTTAGCACAAGTGTGATGGGCTGAATGGCCTTCAGTGCAGCAAGATTCTGTGAAGACATTAGCAAGAATAAAAATGGCTGAATACCCAGCAAAACTAACTACAGGAAACTTTGGTTTATCCAGAGGTTAACTGTCCGGAATGCTCGAGCCACCGGCAAAAATCAGGAGCCGTTTCGTTAGTTTTTTTCTTTTCGTTGCTTTTTTTTCACCAGTCAGGCTCTGCAAGGTCTCGCTGAAGCTGTTGCTAAGCTACAGAGATGCTTGCAAGGTACGGCCGACTGTTCAGAAGCTGTTGCTAAGCAACGGTTTGTTGCCAGATACGGAGCTCAAAATCTCCGTATGTTTCAACATTAGCGCTGGTTTGTCCGGCAGTTTTGATGGGACGGCAACAGCTCGGTCCCGTCGGTGCCGGATAGCACAAAGTTTCCTGTAATGAATGGAGCAAAATAGAATTCAAAACTCAAAATGAGACTTATTAGGAACAAAAACCAAAACAGACATGTCCTTTTAAGAAGCCTGCTTGAGCAGGCCAGGCCCTAGGACTCCCATGAACTCAGATTATATAGGCAAGGTTCATGCTGTGGGCAGAATGCAAAGATCTGTTTTAAACAATTAAAATACTGAATTGCAGCTGCGCATGTAGGTAGTGCAGCCTGCTTTTTCTTTCGCTCATTGGACAATTGACTGCGTCACACACCAGGCATGCAAGGTTGATAGCCAGAATTTCCGATTCACACCCACATGGGGAGAGCATCAAAAAATCAGGCCTGATATACAAAACTGGGTTTGTACACATCTTAGTATTTTTCTCGCTTCCCCCTCCAAAGAAAATTGGCAGAGATTGATGAATGCTGTTAAGACAAAAACAAAACCCTTCTGCAATATCACAAGTTTTAATGTATAATACATTGGTGTACATTCTTGAATTCTACGCCAAATACATTAGTTCCCTGTTCCTTTAGTTTAACAACTGTCGACCAGAGAAGGTTTGGATGAAATAAAATATATGACACATGTTGCTGAATGCTAATTAGTGCTTAGTTAGCTTTCCATTTCTTGATGTGCGAATACGCTGGCAAATCAGCTATTTTGTGTTCCAGGTGTTTGTAAGCATTTTAAAACACAATATTATCCTCTGCACCCAAGAAGATCTGTCGACATTACAGGATCGTTGTCGAGATCCTGCCCCGTCTGTCCGCAAGCAGGCATTGCAGTCAATCACGGATCTTCTGTTGGTAAGGTTTTTTAATATTTTCAAATCTAGATGTGTACACGCGTGTAAATGCAAATATTTTTAATAAATGCATGGAGGACTTTATAAAATCCTGATATCAAAAGATAACTTCATGTATATTGAAATAAATGTCTGCTTTACCAGCCCCGATATTCAATAAATATTAGAAACGCATGCAAATGTTTTCATTACATGTTACATTAGCGCACCACCTTTCCCATCCTTTATGATACTTGGGGACAATAACATGCAAAGTCCAAGCAAAAGCCTGTGATGGAAAAGTGTTTGGTAGAAAAATAGTAGTGTGTACTGTTAATCTTTAAACTGAAGTTTCCCCATTATTACCTCTTTTGTGAAAAGCAGTTTAAAGTATTTGATTCATTTTACATTGCTTTGAAGGTATTGGGTGTATTTCGTTGATGGGCAATATCTGTGCATCTGTAGATTTTTTTTTTTGAATTTTGTTTAGTTCTGATGACACAGGGTGCCACCTTGGATCATTTAGCTGAATGCATTAAATGGGGACAGGACAGACGAATGGAAATAAAGTAGATAACTCCATTTGAAGAGCTAGCACGAGGACAGGCCTGATGGGGCAAATAGCCTCCTGTGCTATAATCACTGTTTGTAAGTGAGGTGAATTAATGTTAATGGCCAAAGCCAGTAACACAGGATGTTTTTGTGTTGAATCTAAACTGCAAGAAGTCCAGAATGCCTGTCTGCCCTACTGGCGCAAGAGTAGTAATTTGATACGCAATTTAAAAAGAAAACAAGAACAACACAGTCTCCCAGCAGGTATCAGCACATTGTACTGTAAAGTGACCAGACATTGGTTCAAGTATGTGATTTTCTTTCAGTCTTGCTGCAGAATGGAGACCTGTAACTTACACACAGCATAGTTACGCATAGTACTGAGGGAGTGCGGCACTGTCGGAAGTGCCGTCTTTCGGATGAGATGTTAAACCGAGGCTGTCTGCGGTCTCAGGTGGACGTAAAAGATCCCATGGCACTATTTCGAAGAAGAGCAGGGGAGTTATCCTCGATGTTCTAGCCAATATTTATCCCTCAATCAACATCACAAAAACAGATTATCTGGTCATTATCACATTGCTGTTTGTGGGACCTTACTGTGCACAAATTAGCTGCCGCGTTTCCCACATTACAGGAAACTTTCGTTTAACCGGAGGTTAAATGTCCGGAAAGCTCTATCTACCGGCAAAATTCAGGAGCCGTTTCCTATAAGTTTTTTTACTTCTCGTTGCTTTTTTTTTTCCAGTCAGGCTCTGCAAGGTCTAGCTGAAACTGTTGCTTAGCTACAGAGACGCTTTTAAGCTGCGGCCGACTGTTTTGAAGCTGCAACAGGGTTTGTTGATTCACACGGAGCTCAAAAGCTCCGTATGTTTTAACATTAGCGCTGGTTTCTACGGCAGTTTTGATGGTACGGCACCAGCTCGGTCCCGTCAGTGCCGGATACCAGAAAGTTTCCTGTACAACAGTGATTCCACTTCAAAAGTACTTCATTGGCTGTAAAGTGCTTTTGGATGTCCGGTGGTCGTGAAAGGTGCTCTACAATGCAAGTCTTTTCATTAGTAGAAAATCAGCGATTGAGTCACAGTTCCAAGCAGTCAGCTCGGGCACAGTCGGTAAGGTGTGGGATCTGGTTGCTTCTCTGTGCTCGGCTATGGAGTGCACTTCTAATAAGGGGAGGCCTAAGTTGAAGAGAGAAAAATAAGATAATTTGAAAAATTGGCATATTTCACAACTCTCCCTTTTTAAAAAAAAAAGTTAAACTACGAAATGTTTTGAATATCACTTCTTATAAGGTGGTTAAGTACCATTAATAATCAGAATAATTAAGCATGTTATTAGATAGCACCACAGTATGGTAAAATACAGACTGAATCCTGTGGTTACTTAGCAACCATGAACTTCTGATGTCAGTCATACCATTGAGGGGTGACAGTTATTTCCCTCTTGGGAAGCAATGGAAACTTGGACAGCTGACTCTAGATTACCTTGACATATTTTCTAGTGGCTGCTTGCAGAGTATCATTGGTCAATAGCTGTAATCAGGTGTCCTGTCTGGAGAATAGGCATGATGCAGGGGGAGAATATCTTCCAAAAATATATGTTGCCAAATTTCTAATTAACTAGTGCTATATATTTGGGAACTGGGAGGAATGGGCTTGTGATACTATGTTCACTCAGTTTACATTTAGTACCATAAAAAAATTTGACTTCTGTTTTAGATAGAATTACTTGTTTGGAGACCAAGATGATACTCTGCGCAGTTGAAAGTGTTCTTTTGAATTGTAGTATTTGCAGAGACCCTCAATCGCATCGAATAGCATAAAAAAGTTGGTAATGTTAATTGAACCTATTTTGTTTGGTACTGAATGTATGGCTCAAAACTGTTTGTTTCAAATCTGTAGCTAATTCAGGATTGTACCCTAATGCTCCGATTGTTTTCATGTATGTTTCCTGCAGGCTCAGTCCAGGAACTCTGTGCTGCAGAAGGCTTGGGTGAATGGAGTCGTCCCTATTGTAATTGACTCTGAGAACTCTGTACAGGAAAAAGCACTGGAGTGTCTGAACCAAGTGATAATACAGCAAATCAAGGACTACAGACAGTTCAGTGATGAAGACAAATATCAAAGATTGGCCTGGGATATTTTGGCACTTCTTGTGGTTGAGAATCAAGAGCTTTGGTAAATACTTATTGGGGTGTTTTACACATTTCACACACAATTTTTATATCTGCTCCATTAACGTTTTTGGTGAAATGCTGGAGCTTTTTAGAGTGCTACTGATCTTCATGTCCTCTTTCTGTTGAGACATCTATCTATTTATTTTTTTGTCAACGCATTACAAATACCAGATATGTAATTTTTTTTTTTTCTTCTTCCGTAGTCGTTATCTGACCAAAGCTTTCCTTTTGTGGTCCCATCAAAATAAATTCAATTCAACATTTATAAAGGGCCTTATCTCTCACACTGAGACCGAGCATGCTCCTGCAGCCTGGATGCTGCTTTCAAAAGTTGCAGGATCATCCCCGAAGTTGGATTATGCGAAGATTATAGTCTCCTGGGATGATGTTTACAGGTTTGTAATTTGTAAGAAATACTCCTGCTGAACAATATGTGTACAATAAGTTGTAAATTATGATGCACTGATCTATTTTTGTTCTGGTTTTCAAAAGCTTTCATGTCACTCAAACTTCTCAGATACTACCTACTTTAGGAGTTCACTTTAATAAGGCGAGAAGGTGTCATGATTCACCATTGTTGAAATCACAGTGCTACCATTTTATCAGAGGCATACAGACCTATTGATTAGAACTGTTGTCTTGAAGCTAGTAAATAACATTTCCATTTGAGTGGGTACCTCCCCTTAGCACACAGTAGGTGGCATAGTTTTCTTTTTTTAATATAATTCTTCCTCCTATTCCTGAGAACATTCCTATTTGAAAAGTGTTCTGTGCTGTTATTTCTATTGTTTTGATATTTTTTTAAGCTTTGAACAACTTTAGGACCGAAACCTAGTATATAATTCACAGGTATAGTGGCCTATCGTAAGATATTGACACCATGCTCATGCATTGATCTCATGATCATGTTTAGGATGAGTATGTGACTTGGTCCGGTTTGTGTTTTTTTTTAATGTGGGGGACGCCTTATTGTGTGAAATAATATGCACGATACAACATGTTAAGTATCAGAAATCACATATAGTGCAGCATAACGTTTCAATTCATTGATCTGAAATTCTTTTCTCTAATATTTGCAGGTCAAAGAATATAGACAACAGCACAATGCACATTCTCAGTGTCATAGGGCACATTGCTCAGCATTTGTCTGAGGCAACTAGGACTAAGTTGATAGGTGAGTGAAGTACAATAATATTGAAGGTTTTTAAAAAAATTATCTAATGCATGGGGTGGTGGGGGTTCAGGGCAAATGTTGAAATTGGATTGGAGGGGTACTCTATCTTCAGCAGACCTCTCAATGGTCAGGTACCAGCAGGTCTCTAACTCTGCTATGGGGTGGAGGGGTGTCGAAGGCAAAATTTTCCTTGATCAATATGCTAGTGATGGGGCCACTTTAGGGCTGATGAGGAAGTTTGGTGTGTTGGACCTCTATAGGCTTTTACAGAGCTCCAGCTACTTGATTGACAGGTTATGAGGTTTCATTTGAAACATCAGATGCGATCTAGATTTTATTATAATTTTTTTAAAGTTTTTTTAAAAATAGATTTAAAATCACAAATGATCTTTTGTTCATAATCTTAAAAAATCATGGAAACAATGCTTGAAACATTCGATTAAGGTGCCACATAAAAGGTTGTTAAGCAAGATAAGGGCTCATGGGATTGGGGGTAATATATTAGCACGGACAGAGGATTGGTTAATGGTTAGAATCATAGAAATTTACAGCACAGAAGGAGGCCATTCGGCCCATCTTGTCCGTGCCGGCCAACAAAAGATCTATCCAACCTAATCCCACTTTCCAGCACTTGGTTCGTATCCTTGTAGGTTGCGGCACTTCAATTGCATATCCAAGTACCTTTTAAATGTGATGAGGGTTTCTGCCTCTACCACCCTTTCAGGCAGTGAGTTCCAGACCCCCATCACCCTCAAATCCCCTCTAAACCTACCAATTACAGGAAACTTTGGTTTATCCGGAGGTTGTATGTCCGGAAACCTCGATCTACTGGCAGAAATCAGGAGCCGCTTTGTTAGGTTCTTTTTCTTCTCGTGGCTTTTTTTTCCGACAGTCAGGCTCTGGAAAGTCTCTCTGAAGCTGTTGCTAAGCTACAGAGACGCTTCCAAGGTACGGGCCGACTGTTTAGAAGCTGTTGCTAAGCAACAGTGTTTGTTGTCAGATACGGAGATGAAAACCTCCGTATGCTTCAACATTAACACTGGTATGTCCGGCAGTTTTGATAGATCGGCAACAGCTCGGTCCCGTCGGTGCCGGATATAACAAAGTTTCCTGTACTTTAAATCTATGCCCCCTGGCTATCGACCCCTCTAAGGGAAATAGGTCCTTCCTATCCACTCTATCTAGGCCCCTCATAATTTTATACATCTCAATTAGGTCTCCTCTCCGCCTCCTCTGTTCCAAAGAAAACAAACCCAGTCTTTCCCCATAGCTAAAATAACCCAGCCCAGGCAACATCCTCGTAAATCTCCTCTGCACCCTCTCTAGTGCAATCACATCCTTCCTGTAATGTAGTGACCAGAACTGTACGCAGTATTCTAGCTGTGGCCTAACTAGTGTTTTATACAGTTCAAGCATAACCTCCCTGCTCTTATATTCTATGCCTCGGCTAATAAAGGCAAGTATCCCGTATGCCTTCTTAACCACCTTATCTACCGGTCCTGCTACCTTCAGGGCTCTGTGGACATGCACTCCCAGGTCCCTCTGATCCTCTGCACTTCTCCGTGTCCTTCCATTTAATGTTTATTCCCTTGCCTTGTTAGCCCTCCCCAAATGCATTACCTCACACTTCTCCAGATTGAATTCCATTTGCCACTGTTCTGCCCACCAGACCAGTCCATTGATATCTTCCTGCAGTCTTCATTATCAACCACATGGCCAATTTTTGTATCACCTGCAAACTTCTTAATCATACTTCCTAATTCAAGTCCAAATCATTGATATATACCACAAAAAACAAAGGACCCAGCACTGAGCCCTGCGGAACCCCACTGGAAACAGCCTTCCAGTCACAAAAACACCCTTCGACCATTACTCTTTGTTTCCTGCCTCTGAGCTAATTTTGGATCCAACTTGCCACCTTACCTTGGATCCCATGGGCTTTTACTTTCGTGACCAGTCTGCCATGCGGGACCTTATCAAAAGCCTTGCTAAAATCCATATACTGTAGACTACATCAAACTCACTACCTCATTGACCCTCCTTGTTACCTCCTCAAAAAATTCAATCAAGTTAGCCAGACACAACTTTCCCTTAACAAATCCATGCTGACTGTTCCTGATTAATCCGTGTCTTTCTAAATGAAGATTTATTCTGTCCCTCAGAATTTTTTCCAATAATTTTCTCGCCACCGAGGTTAGGCTGACTGGCCTGTAATTACTCGGTCTATCCTTTTCTCCCTTTTTAAACAATTGTACCATATTAGCAGTCCTCTGGCACCACACCTGTAGCCAGAGAGGATTGGAAAACGATGGTCAGAGCCTCTGCTATTTCCTCTCTTTTAACAGTCTGGGATACATTTCATCCGGGCCTGGGGATTTATCCACTTTCAAAGATGCTAAACTCCTTAATACTTCCTCTCTCACTATGTTTATCTCATCTAATATTTCACACTCTTCCTCCCTGATTGCAATTTCTGCATCGCCCCACTTTTTTGAGAAAACAGACGCAAACATAAGAACATAAGAAATAGGAGCAGGAGTAGGCCAATCGGCCCCTCGAGCCTGCTCCACCATTCAATAAGATCATGGCTGATCTGATCCTAACCTCAAATCTTCTATCACTCTGCATCCACCCGAACCCATGTGATCTCCCGGGAGAGGCGAAAAACCAGATAAAGACCCAATGGCCAATTTGGGAGAAGAAAATCTGGGAAATTCCTCTCCGACCCATCTAGGCGATCGAAATTCTTCCAGGAGATCACTCTGTCCCTATATTTTCTACAGTACTTACCTTCTGTAAAGGCGATCTCCACCCCAGCCAGGAACAGGAATAAAACCATCTCCTGAAATCTAACACAGAATTAGAACACAGTAGGTGCAGAACAAGGCTACACGGCCCCTGGGCCCACTCCACTACCCACAGGGCCATGACCATTCCGAACCTAGACTCGTGTCCAATTTCCTGCCCGCTCCCCGTAACCCTTCATTCCCTTTACTTCTAGGAAACTATCTATTTCTGTTTTAAATTTATTTAATGATGTAGCTTCCACAGCTTTCTGGGGCAGCAAATTCCACAAACCTACCACCCTCTGAGTGAAGAAGTTTCTCCTCATCTCAGTTTTGAAAGAGCAGCCCCTTATTCTAAGATTATGCCCCCTAGTTCTAGTTTCACCCATCATTGGGAACATCCTCACCGCATCCACCCGATCAAGCCCCTTCACAATCTTATATGTTTCAATAAGATCGCCTCTCATTCTTCTGAACTCCAATGAGTAGAGTCCCAATCTACTCAACCTCTCCTCATATGACCACCCCCTCATCCCCGGGATTAACCGAGTGAACCTTCTTTGTACTGACTCGAGAGCAAGTATGTCTTTTCTTAAGTATGGACACCAAAACTGTATGCAGTATTCCAGGTGCGGTCTCACCAATACCTTGTACAACTGCAGCAATACCTCCCTGTTTTTATATTCCATCCCCCTAGCAATAAAAGCCAACATTCCATTGGCCTTCTTGATCACTTGCTGCACCTGCATACTAACTTTTTGAGTTTCGTGCACCAGGACCCCCAGATCCCTTTGTACTACAGTACTTTCCAGTTTCTTGCCATTAAGATAATAACTTGCTCTATGATTTTTCCTGCCAAAGTGCATAACCTCACACTTTCCAGTATTGTATTCCATCTGCCAAATCTCTGCCCACTTACTTAGCCTGTCTATGTCCCTTTGCAGGTTTTTTATGTCCTCCTCACTCACTACTTTCCGTCCCATCTTTGTATCATCTGCAAACTTTGATATGTTACACTCGGTCCCCTCCTCCAAATCGTTAATATAGATTGTAAAGAGTTGGGGACCCAGCACTGACCCCTGCGGAACACCACTAGTTACTGGTTGCCAATCTGAGAACTAACCATTTATCCCAACTCTCTGCTTTCTGTTAGAGAGCCAATCCTCCACCCACGCCAGAATATTACCCCCAATCCCGTGATTTTTTATCTTAAGCAATAATCTTTTGTGTGGCACCTTGTCAAATGCCTTTTGGAAGTCTAAATACACTACGTCCACTGGTTCCCCTTTATCCACCCTGTATGTTACTTCCTCAAAAAACTCCAGCAAATTTGTCAAACATGACTTCCCCTTCATGAAACCATGCTGAGTTTGTCCTATTAAATTATGTTTATCCAAATGTCCCGTTACTGTCTCCTTAATAATGGACTCTAACATTTTACCAACCACAGATGTTAGGCTAACAGGTCTATAGTTTCCAGCCTTCTGCCTACTACCCTTTTTAAGTAAGGGTGTTACATTAGCAGTTTTCCAATCTGCCGGGACCTTTGCTGAGTCCAGTGAGTTTTGGAAAATTATTACCAATGCATCCACAATCCCTACCGCTACTTCCCTCAAGACCCTAGGATGCAAGCCATCAGGTCCAGGGGATTTATCCGCCTTGAGTCCCATTATTTTACCAAGTACCACTTCCTTAGTGATTTTAATCGTATTTAGTTCCTCCCCCCCTAGAGCCCCCTGTTTGTCCAGTGTTGGGATATTCTTAGTGTCCTCTACTGTAAAGACTGATACAAAATAATTGTTCAGTGTTTTTGCCATCTCCATGTTTCCCACCATTAATTTCCCGGTCTCATCCTCTAAGGGACCAATATTTACTTTAGCCACCCTTTTTCTTTTTATATAACTGTAGAAACTTTTACTGTCTGTTTTTATATTTTTTGCTAATTTACTTTCATAATCTATCTTCCCTTTCTTAATCAATCTTTTAGTTATTTTTTGCTGTCTTTTAAAGACTTCCCAATCTTCCATCCTCCCACTAGATTTTGGCTACCTTATATGCCCTTGTTTTTAGTCGGATACTATCCTTAATTACTTTACTTAGCCACGGATGGCTATCTTTTCTTTTACACCCTTTTTTCCTCAGTGGAATATATTTTTTTTGGAAGTTGTGAAATAACTCCTTAAATGTACACCACTGATCATGTACCGTCTTACCCTTTAATCTATTTTCCCAGTCCACTCTAATTAATTCCGCTCTCATACCTTCATGGTCTCCTTTATTCAAGCAAAGTATTCATTAAGAACCACACCCATGTCTTCTGCCTCCACACACAGATTACCTTTATGGTCCCAAATAGGCCCTACTCTTACTTTAGTTATCCTCTTGCCCTTAATATATTTATAAAACACCTTTGGGTTTTCCTTGATTTTACTTGCCAATATTTGTTCATGCCCTCTCTTTGATTTCCTTTTTAATTCCACCCCTGCACTTTCTACACTCCTCTAGGGTTTCTACAGTATTGAGCCCTCAGTATCTGTCATAAGTTTCCCTTTTTTTCCTTTATCCTTCCCTGTTTGCCCCTTGACATCCAGGGAGCTCTAGATTTGTTAGTCCCACCCTTTTTCTTTAAGGGAACATACTTGCTCTGAACCTTCACTATCTCCTTGAATGCCTCCCATTGCTCTGACACTGATTTACCTTCAAGTTTCTGTCTCCAGTCCACTTTGGCTAAATCACATCTCAGCTTAGTAAAATTAGATTTTCCCCAATTGAGAACTTTTATTCCTGGTCTATCCTTGTCCTTTTCCAGAACTACCCTAAATCTAACTAAATTATGATCATTACCACCAATATGCTCTCCCACTGATGCCCTTTCCACCTGCCCAGCTTCATTCCCTAAAACTACGTCCAGAACCGCCCCCTCCCTTGTTGGGCTTGCTATGTACTGGCTAAAAAAAGTTCTCCTGAATGCATTTTAAGAATTCTGTTCCCTCTAAACCTGTCACACTAATTTTATCCCAGTTAATATTAGGGACGTTGAAGTCCCCTACTATTACTGCCCTGTTTTTGCACGCCTCAGAAATTTGCCTACATATTTGCTCTTCTATCCCCCTCTGACTGTTTGAGGGTCTGTAGTACACTCCCAGCAGTGTGATTGCCCCTTTTTTGCTTTTCAGTTCAACCCATATGGCCTCATTGGATGATCCTTCTAAGATATCATCCCTCCTCACAGCTGTAATGGTTTCTTTAATCAATATTGCGACCCCACCCCTCCTTTTTTATCCCCCTCTCTATCTCGTCTGAAAACCCTGTAACCAGCAATGTTGAGCTGCCATTCCTGCCCTTCTTTCAGCCATGTCTCAGTAATAGCTATAATATCATACTCCCACGTGCCTATCTGTGCCCTCAGCTCATCTGCTTTATTCCCTAGACTCCTTGCATTGAAGTATATACCATTTAGCACTGCCAAACTCCCTTCTTGTCTATTTTCTAGCCTTTGTTTCCTCTGCCTTCCAAACTCACTTACTAATTTTCAGCCTTCCATTTCCAGCTTTGCTTCTCTCCCTTCTGAATCTACTCTCCGGTTCCCATCCCCCTGCCAAGCTAGTTTAAACCCTCCCCAACAGCACTAGCAATTCCCCCTGCAAGGCTATTGGTCCCAGTCCTGTTGAGGTGCAACCCGTCTGGCTTGTACAGGTCCCACCTCCCCCAGAAACGATCCCAATGATCTCTTTCCCAGCTCCCTAAAATCTGCCTGCAGGACCTCATCCCCCTTTCTACTTATGTCATCGGTACCGATGTGGACCACGACCTCTGGCTGTTCGCCCTCCCCCCTCTGAATGTCCTGCAGCCGCTCAGTGACATCCTTGACCCTGGCACCAGGGAGGCAACATACCATCCTGGAGTCGCGTCTGGCCGCAGAAACGCCTGTCTGCTCCCCTAACTATTGAATCCCCTATGTATTGCTCTTCCACTCTTTTTCCCCTCCTTCCCCCCCCCCCCCCCCCCCCAGTGCAGCTGAGCCACCCATGGTGCTGTAGACTTGGCTCTGGCTGCACTCCCCAGAGGAACCATCACCCCCACCAGTATTCAGAGCTGAAAACCGGTTAGCGAGCAAGATGCACTCTGGATTCCTGCCCTACCTGCCTGGTCCTCTTCTGTCTGGCGGTCACCCATTCCCTCTCTGCCTGCACACTCTTAAGCTGTGGGGTGACCACCTCCTGAAACGTGCTATCCACGAAGTTCTCAGCCTCGTGGATGCACTGCAGTGACTCGAGCTCCAAAACCTGGAGCTCAAGTTGCTGTAGCTGGCGACACTTCCCACACACGTGGTTGTCCAGGCTACAAGAAGCGTCCAGGACTTCTCGCATGGCATAGGTTGTGCATTCCACGGGACTGAGCTGCCCTGCCATGCCTTTATAGACTATTAACTAGAAGCACTTACCAGCTACTCATCAATCGGCTCCTTCCCTTGTGCCGACGTCACTTTTTAATTCTGATGTCACACTTTCAAATTCTGCCTTTGTTGAGTTGCTCCCGCTTAGGTCTGCTGCCTCCGCTCTCGGGCCTTCCTCTGCCGCGCTGTTTATTTGCTCCGCTCTCACTCCTGCTCAGGTCCCTGCTGCCCCGTGATGTCACTCCTTGATTTTTCTGTTTGAAGGCTTTGTCTAGCGCCGCTGCTTCCACTCCTCTCGCACTCTTTATACTGCCGCTGCTTCCGCTCCTCTCGCGCTCTTTATACCGCCGCTGCTTCCGCTCCTCTCACGCTCTTTATACCGCCGCTGCTTCCGCTCCTCTCGCACTCTTTATACCGCTGCTGCTTCGCTCCTCTCGCGCTCTTTATACCGCTGCTGCTTCCGCTCCTCTCGCGCTCTTTATACCGCCGCTGCTCCTGCTCCTCTCGCTCTTTATACCGCCGCTGCTCCAGCTCCTCTCGCGCTCTTTATACCGCCGCTGCTCCTGCTCCTCTCGCTCTTTATACCGCCGCTGCTCCAGCTCCTCTCGCGCTCTTTATACCGCCGCTGCTCCTGCTCCCCTCTCTCTTTATACCGCCGCTGCTCCCGCTCCTCTCGCGCTCTTTATACCGCCGCTGCTCCCGCTCCTCTCGCGCTCTTTATACCGCCGCTGCTTCCGCTCCTCTCGCGCTCTTTATACCGCCGCTGCTTCCGCTCCTCTCGCGCTCTTTATACCGCCGCTGCTCCTCTCGCTCTTTATACCGCCACTGCTCCAGCTCCTCTCGCGCTCTTTATACCGCCGCTGCTCCAGCTCCTCTCGCGCTCTTTATACCGCCGCTGCTCCAGCTCCTCTCGCGCTCTTTATACCGCCGCTGCTCCAGCTCCTCTCGCGCTCTTTATACCGCCGCTGCTCCTCTCGCTCTTTATACCGCCACTGCTCCAGCTCCTCTCGCGCTCTTTATACCGCCGCTGCTCCTGCTCCTCTCTCTCTTTATACCGCCGCTGCTTCCGCTCCTCTCGTGCTCTTTATAGTGCTGCTGCTCCCGCTCCTCTCGTGCTCTTTATACTGCTGCTGCTCCCGCTCCTCTCGCGCTCTTTATACCGCCGCTGCTCCCACTCCTCTCGCTCTTTATACCACCGCTGCTCCCACTCCTCTCGCTCTTTGTACCGCTGCTGCTCCAGCTCCCCTCGTGCTCTTTATACCGCCGCTGCTCCCGCTCCTCTCGCGCTCTTTATAGTGCCGCTGTTTCCGCAGAGTAGGGATAAACAGGTAATTTTCAGGTTGACGAGCTGTAACTAGTGGGGTGCCACAAGGATCAGTGCTTGGGCCTCAGCTATTTACAATCTAGATTAATGACTTAGATGAAAGGATGGAGTGTAATGTGTCCAAGTTTGCTGACGATAGAAAGCTAGATGGGAAAGTGAGGAGGAAGCAAAAATCTGGCCTCGGGCGACTGTCTGTGTGGAGTTTGCACATTCTCCCTGTGTCTGCGTGGGTTTCCTCCGGGTGCTCCGGTTTCCTCCCACAGTCCAAAGATGTGCGGGTTAGGTTGATTTGGCTATGATAAATTGACCCTTCGTGTTAGGGGATTAAATACGTGGGGTTACGGGGATCGGGTGGGATATGTGTCGGTGCAGGCTCGATGGGCCGAAATGGCCTCTATCTGCACTGTGGGGATTCTGTGATAAGAACATAAGAAATAGCCTGCAAAGGGATACCGATAGGCTAAATGAGTGGGCAATAAGGTGGTGGATGGAGTATAATGTGAGGAAATGTGAGGTTATTCACTTTGGTAGGAAGAATAGAAAAACAAAGTTTTTCACCATTTAAAAAAAAAAAAGCAATTAAATGTTGGTGTTCGGAGAGATTTAGCTGTCCTCGTACAGGAAACACCAAGTTAGCATGCAGGTACAGCAAGCAATTAGGAAGACAAATGACATGTTAGCCTTTATTGCAAGAGGGTTGGAGTACATGAGTGAGGAAGTCTTGTTGCAATTGTACAGGGCTTTGGTGAGACCACACCTGGAATACTGTGCACAGTTTTGGCCTCCTTATCTGAGGAAGGATATACTTGCCTTAGAGGCAGTGCAACAAAGGTTCACTAGATTGATTCCTGGGATGAGAGGGTTGTCCTATTAGGAGGGAATAAGTAGATTGGGCCTATACTCTTGAGTTCAGTAGAATGAGAGGTGATCTCATTGAAACAAGATTCTGAGGGGGATTGACAGAGTGGATGCTGAGAGGCTGTTTCCCCTGGCTGGAGAGTCTAGAACTAGGGGGCATAGTCTCAGGATAAGGAGTCGGCCATTTAGGACTGAGATGAGGAGGAATTTCTTCACTCAGAGGGGTTGTGAATTTTTGAAATTTTCTACTCCAAAGGGCTGTGGATGCTGAATTGTTGAGTATATTCAAGGCTGAGATATAGATTTTTTGAACGAGGGAAATCGAGGGATATGGGCATCGGGTGGGAAAGTGGAGTTGAAGTCGAAGATCAGCCAAGGGGCTGTATGTCCTGCTCCTATTTCTTATGTTCTTACATCTATTTTTTTTTTTTTTTTTATGTTTCCCTGTTTTCTAGTCTTCAATAATTTGAAGCATTTAAAGTCTTAACTACATTGTTGTGCTTAAAACTTTTAATTCGGGAACACATCAATGCAGAGATTCTGTGATGAGGGCAGAGAGAATCCGTTCCAGTCAGTGGCTTTGTAAAGGAGTTGGAGGGTGGCACTCAACTAACGTTATGTGACAGGATTTTTAACATTGTAATGGCCAATCATAGCGATGCCTTCAAGCATAACTGGTACATTGTCCAAATGTTGACACTTATTTTTTGAAAATAGGTTTTGCTTCACAGAGACTGCTGGGAGTGTTCAATGCATTTTGAAACCGAATGTTGCAAACCACTCTGGGCGTGGTTGTGGCAGTGGTTGGAGGATGGTCTTTGGGTGTGGGTGCACTGGGATTGTGGTAGCGTGTGGAAACATCAGGGAGAGGGTTGCTAACTGTTGGAGTACTGAGAGGAGGATGCTGGAGTCTGAATAGTGAGTCTGGTTGCAAGTTGCTGAGGGGAAAAAAGTGCCATATGTGCCCGTGACCCAGGAACCAGCTACAAGTTTTTTGAAGTGCTTACTGTACTTTTAGTATTAAAGCATAGAAGGCACTTTAAAGAACTTGAAGCTACTTCCCAGGTTACATTTGGGAACGTAGCAACATGAGTTTCTAGGGGGCGGATTGACAATGGAGGTTCGTTTGTGGGGGGAACTTGTCATCTGGCAGGAATGGTCAGGAAGTAAGGGTAGGGAAGGCGTGCGTGCTGAGAGGTTGTGTAATGGATAATGAAGCAATGAGCTGGTGAAACCTCTGTTGAAAGTGATTAGTGATTCTATACTGTTCATACTAGGCTCGTGTAGAGCATGAACACCAGCACACCGAATGGCCTGTTTCTGTGCTGTAAACTTATGTAATTGCCAATGATATGTCTGCAATTACAGTATAAGTGCTTTATGCGCTTTAAATAAGAGGCTTCCCTCGCTTATTGCTGGGGAATCTTGCCCTCACACAGGAAATTTTGCAAACTGTTGCCTGCAGTGACTAGGAACCAGCCTTTAATTTTAATGCCTGCTGCACTTTTGCTATTACAGCATGGATTCTGCTTTTCTGACGTTACATGACCAGCAATAAAGCTGTTTGTACTGAAGTAATCCCACTGCTTTTTTTATATTAACTTTGTTTGTGCCTTTTCTACTGTTGTACGTCTGTTACATTTAGTGCCAAATGTTGGTGAATTTATTGAATTTCACCTTTCCACTCGAGTTGGTTCTGGTCTCTGCAATTTGGCTTCAAATCCACCCAGACTGATGCAACAAAAGTTTCCTCACTCTGACTACAAGGGTCTAATGTGAAATTATTTTTGGGCAGTCTCAGTCTGCTAACGAGAGGGTGCAAATTCATGGCACAAAATTGTATACAATTTGACACCGAATTGGTAGTTTTACTCAGGATGCAAACGGATGACTTGTGTTGAAAATAAATGTTACTTTTGTCTAATAGTAGGTTTTCTTGGCTAAGCCATGTTGTTGTGACAGAGCAGAGAGGAATTGATCTAACCAGCAATATACTTAGCTGAGGATTGTTTGCTGATAGTGGGCATGAAAAGCAACATGGTGTTCCATTTGCCAAGAATTGAGGTCAAATTTGCTATAAAAAGTGTTTTGTTCTTCTTTGATCAGCGTGTATAATAGTCATTGTTAACAACCACCTTATCTATAAAAATGTTCTTTGACTAAATATGTACTTTTCTTACAGATGAGGTCCAGAATTGGATAAATGTATTTTGCTCTCCTCCAGAAATCATTAGTCCTGCAGTTGAGACCTTGTACAAGCTCTGTCAGGCCCAGTGTGAGACACCTGAGGACACACAGGTGGGTTTACAAATGTACTATGAGAAATTAATAAACTTCCAGTCTCCTAAAGAAATCATCAAAGGCTGTTTAGGCATAAAATATGAATAAGAATGGTGAGAAAACAAAATGGATCCGTTGCAATTCTGCAGTTGGTGCTCATGAATGTTTCCAGGCTGAGGACTCTGTTATAATCGGCAGTTTAAAAAAAGAAGTACTCCTCCCCCTCTCCTGCTTCGATCTGATTCAGTCAAGCGTAGCTGGGTAACATGCTTCCAGACCTCCAAGTGCTATTTCTGGGGCTCCTAAAATGGTCGAGGGCCGCTTAAGCTCTGATTTTTCTCTCCTTCCTCATGGGACGTACCTTTCCTCACTCCTCCGAAGACATGAGTGAAATTGGGAGCTCAACAACTGGGGAATCACACACAATCATACTGGTCCATGGGACAACTTTAATTTTCCTTTTTGAAGTGTTTAATGTATGTATTAAATGGTTTTCAAAGAAGTTGATTGATCAAAAAAAATCAAATATTAATTGACCAATAATCACATGGTAGATACCAGATTAAGACCACTTCATAGAATGGATGTGCAGGAAGTGGTAATACAAAGACCATACTTTTTGTCATCTCTTCTGGTACATCTCCTGCTGCTCAGCTTTGCTTTTTCTCTGAATCACATTGGGATGTATTCGATTACAATGCACTAACCAGTGTAAGTTGTGATGTATGAAGGCGGTTTTATTGTTGGAATAAAATCTCACTGCAGCATATATAGTGATGTAGTGTTCCTGTATTAGGTCCTGCTGGATCGGGTGTGTGGAAAGCTGATCTTGACGTGCGAGTCTTGCATCTCTAATATTGTTCTCGGAGAGGGTGGAGCTGAATGTATGGATGAAAATATGTTGGTAAGTGACTTTAATAGATTTCTATCATTGCTATAAAAATTGAATAAATTGACTCCGACTCTTTGCATTTTATGCTCATCATAATACAGTAAAGGCTGTAATTACAGCAGCATTTCAGAGTCTTGCAACCGTAAGTATTTTGGGAATAATTATCTTGAAACTCATGAAATGTTAGTTTTTTAAAATTCTTTCCTGGGAAGTGGGCGTCGCTGGCAAGGCCAGCATTTATTGCCCATCCCTAATTGCCCTTGAGAAGGTGGTGGTGAGCCGCCGCCTTGAACTGCTGCAGTCCGTGTGGTGAAGGTACTCCCACAGTGCTGTTAGGGAGGGAGTTCCAGGATTTTGACCCAGCGACGATGAAGGAACGGTGATATATTTCCAGGTCAGGATGGTGTCTGACTTGGAGGGGAACTTGGAGGTGGTGGTGTTCCTATGCGCCTGCTGCCCTTGTCCTTCTAGGTGGAAGAGGTTGCGGGTTTCGGAGGTGCTGCCGAAGAAGCCTTGGCGAGTTGCTGCAGTGCATCTTGTAGATGGTACACACTGCAGTCACGGTGGAGGGAATGAATGTTTAAGGTGGTGGATGCGGTGCCAATCAAGCGGGCTGCTTTGTCCTGGATGATGTCAAGCTTCTTGTTGGAGCTGCACTCATCCAGGCAAGTGGAGAGTATTCCATCACACTCCTTACTTGTGCCTTGTAGATGGTGCAAAAGCTTTGGGGAGTCAAGCAGTGAGACACTCACTGCAGAATACCCAGTCTCTGACCTGCTCTTGTAGCCACAGTATTTGTGTGGCTGGTCCAGTTAAGTTTCTGGTCGATGGTGACCCCCAGGATGTTGATGGTGGGGGATTCGGCAATGGTAATGTCGTTGAATGTCATGGGGTGGTGGTTAGACTCTCGCTTGTTGGAGATAGTAACTGCCTGGCACTTGTGTGGCGCAAATGTTACTTGCCACTTATCAGCCCAAGCCTGAATGTCATCCAGGTCTTGTTGCTTGCGGGCATGGACTGCTTCATTATCTGAGGAGTTGCGAATGGAACTGAACACTGTGCAATCGTCAGCAAACATCCCCATTTCTGACCTTATGATGGATGGAAGGTTGTTGATGAAGCAGCTGAAGATGGTTGGGCCTGGGACATTGCCCTGAGGAACTCCTGCAGTGATGTCCTGGGGCTGAGATGATTGTCCTCCCAAAAACTACAAGCAACTTCCTTTATGCTAGGTATGACTGCAGCCAGTGGAGAGTTTTCCCCCTGATTCCCATTGACTTCAACTTTACTAGGACTCCTTGATGTCACACTCGGTCAAATGCTGCCTTGATGTCAAGGGCAGTCACTCTCGCCTCACCTCTGGAATTCAGCTCTTTTGTCCATGTTTGAGCCAAGGCTGTAATGAGGTCGGGAGCCGAGTGGTCCTGGCGGAACCTAAACTGAGCATCAGTGAGCAGGTTATTGGTGAGTAAGTGCTGCTTGATAGCACTGTCGACGACACCGTCCATCACTTTGCTGATGATTGCGAGTAGACTGATGGGGCGGTAATTGGCCAGATTGGATTTGTCCTGGGCACTTTTCCACATCAGGTAGATGCCTGTGTTGTAGCTGTACTGGAGCAGCTTGGCTAGAGGAGCAGCTTGGCTAGAGGCGCAGCTAGTTCTGGAGCGCAAGTCTTCAGCACAACAGCCTTTGCTGTATCCAGTGCACTCAGCTGTTTCTTGATATCACGTGGAGTGAATCGAATTGGCTGAAGATTGGCTTCTGTGATGGTGGGGACTTCAGGATGGGGCCGATATGGATCATCCACTCGGTACTGCTGGCTGAAGATGGTTGCAAATGCTCCAGCCTTGTCTTTTGCACTCGTGTGCTGGGCTCCGTCATCATTGAGGATGGGGATATTCATGGAGCCTCCTCCTCCTGTTAGTTGTTTAATTGTCCACCACCATTCACGACTGGATGTGGCAGGACTGCCGAGCTTTGATCTGATCCGTTGATTGTGGGATCGCCTAGCTCTGTCTATAGCATGCTGTTTCTGTTGTTTAGCATGCATGTAGTCCTGTGTTGCAGCTTCTTCAGGTTGACACCTCAATTTTTAGGTACACTGGTGCTGCTCCTGGGATGCGTAGGAACATGAACCTGTCTTTTAGAAAATAGCACCTATCCTTGGGATAAATTGCAATGAATTGTAACTTGTCTAACTGTATTTGTACTGATTAACAGCAGATGAACATTCAAAAGTTATAAAACAAACATTAATGAAAGAAGTTGATAGATATTCAAAGAATGGGGCTGCAAATCACTGATCAATAGGGTTTAAGTAACGTGAGTGTAAATTTGTCATGCAACCACACTGGAAATTAATAATGATGAATGGATGAAATTTTAATACCGTGTCCACTTGAGTTGTGAAAAATGCGAGCTGCCGAGCAAGTAGAGACAAACTATTTCCTCTGGCAAGTGGTAACCAGAGATCATAGATTTAAAATAATTGGCAAAAGAACTAGAGGGGAAATGAGGAGAAATGTCTTCACACAAGAGGGTTGTTAAGATCTGGAACACATTATCTGAAAGTGTGGTGGAATCAGATTCCATAGTAACTTTCAAAAGGCAATTGGACGTGCATTTGAAGAGGAATAATTTGCAGGGAAATGGGGTAAAAGCTGGGGTTTGGGACTAAATTGGACAGCTCTTTCAATGAACCGGCACGATGGGTGGAATGGCCTCCTTCTGTGCTGTAAGATTCTATGATTCTAATTGTAGATTTTTGTCCTCCTCTGGAATGAGGATTTTAAGCTGTATAATACTTATTACAGGCCTGTCACTAAGAGTTGTATGGGGAGCAGTTTGAGATAATTAATATAATAGCACTGTGCACCCCACATAACATTAAAGTATATTGGATTGAAGTACAGTATATAAGTTTTCATTCCATTCCTCTAGCCAATATGGGAACAAAACGTTTTTCCGAAAGCATGTTATTTGGTGTACTTGACTGTCCTCCCAAGTGACACTTACCCTGGGAATCCTATAGATGTATGTTGCAGTTTTCTTGCATCATGAGATTTGCTAAGTGCAACATCTTGTGTTTCCTCAGGTGAAGTACCTTTTCACACTTGGTGAAGTAGCACAGCTGTGCCCTGCGAAAGTTGAGAAGCGCATTTTCCTGCTGGTTCAGTCGTTTCTTGCTGCCCCTACCAGCTTAGACCCTGGTGAGAACTGTGACTTTTTTTATTTTCTAGAAATCTCGTTATGCAGAATAAGATAGTGAAGTTGATGCATAAAACAAGCTGACGTAAAATAGACTGGCTTTGTTACAGCTGTAGCGGAGTTCAGTGGATCACCTTTTGGAACTAATAAATATTGAAATCGATTGTGACAAGTTGGTCTTGCCAAACGTGTACTTCTGAAGAGCAGACTCATGTTTGAATATCATTCCTAATAATTTTTTTTCAAAGTTGTTATAGTATTGGATATAGAACATTACATTTTTTTTCCATTGTGCTAACATTACTTTTATCTGCGGAAAATATAGTTTATTGTGGCTAATTTTTGCAATGTGAGGAATGGCTCAATCGCTTTATATAATTTTTGGGTTTTACACTCAGATTTCCATCATGTGCAGCTTCACAGGTGAGCCTCATAAGCTTACAACCCATCTTTACTTGATCAATATCTAGGTAAATGTAGCAAGCACAAAGGTGTAAAACAAGATGACACTCATCAATTTATTTCAATTTACGGGATATACCACGTGCCCCCCATATGATTTTCTCAATTTCAAGAAGGCAGAAGATTAAGCCATTGTCTGATGATGCGTTTAGACTATAGGCTTCTAAATCGAGTTATTGAATAGCTACTAGTTAAGTGAACAGCATTGAATACAAAATAAAAACAAAATGCTGGAAATACTCAGCAGGTCAGGCAGCATCTGTGGAGAGAGAAACAGAGTTAACATTTCAGGTCGATGACCCTTTGTCAGAACTGGAAAAAGCTGGAGATGGAACAGGTTTTTAAGCAAGTGCAGGGGCAGGGAAAGGGGGGAGGGGTGGAAAGAACAAAAGGGAAGGTCTGATAGGATGGAAGGCAGGAGAGATTAAGAGACAAAAGGGATGATGGTGCAAGGCAAGAGGAGATGGTAATGGGACAAGTTAAGAAACAAAAGATGGCTCTAGATGAAGTGTAAATGGCACAGAATGAAAGACAGCTGCCATGTGGGAGTGAGGGAAAAAAATAAATTGGGGGGGGGGGGGGAAATAGGGGCCAAGGTTATGGTCTTAAATTGTTGAACTCTGTTGTGTCCAGAAGGCTGTAAAGTGCCTAATCGAAAGATGAGGTGCTGTTCCTCGAGCTTACGTTGAGCTTCCGTGGAACAATGCAAGAGGCCGATGACGGTGAGGTCTGAGTGGGAGTGGAGTGGAGAATTAAAGTGACAGGCTGTGGTAAACCACTGTTATACCTGTCTGTATGTGTATTCCACTAGGTAGAGGTCTGGACATGCCTCGGCTGACTCCTCCCACTATTCCAGGTATATAAGTGACTACCTCCCAGTCCCTTAGTATTCTGGACGGGTCGACCACTCGAGACTAGACCTTCATTCTTTAGTTAATAAAAGCCTGGTTGTTACTCGCTTAACCTCAGTCTTTTGAGTAATTGATGGCGCATCAATTTTATTAACTAAATTTTTTATAATGGGGAAGATCCTCACATCAGCATGCCTGGACCTGGACAGTCGGGAAGCGGACGCTTCCACCAAGTTTGCTCACTGGCTCATGTGCTTCGAGGCATTCCTGACTGCCTCCACTGCGGTCGTAACGGATGCGAACAAACTGTCTGTCCTGATCTCCAAGGTGAACCACCGAGTGTACTCAGTCATCCGGGACGCGACCTCGTACACAGCCGCCCTCCAGCTCCTCAAGACCCAGTACACGCGCCCTGTGAACGAAGTTTACGCCAGGCACCTCCTGGGGAGTCGCAAGCAACAACCTGGGGAATCGACTGAGGAATACCTCCAAGCACTGTCCGTGCTTGGCCGGGCCTGTGGGTGTAAGGCGGTAACGCCCACTAAGTACACGGAGGAACTGATCCGGGATGCCTTCGTAGCGGGCCACGGGTCCAACTGCACCCGACAGCGACTGCTGGAGCAGAGTGACCTCACCCTCGACAAAGCCTCCGAAATCGCACTAACGCTGGACGCAGCCTACCGGGGCATGGATGCCTACTCCTCTGCACCGTGGACGCCGCGGGGAACGACAACCTGGGACACGGTAGGACAGCCCCATAGCACCGTGCCACCCCAGCCACAGCCCAACAACTGCCCAACCACCGCAGCAGTGTCCCAAAGCCAGACAGCAGTATCCCAAGGCCAGAAATGCTACTTCTGTGGCCAGGCCAAACACCCCAGAGCGCGCTGCCCGGCGAAGAATGCGACCTGCTCGGGCTGCGGGAAAAAGGGACGCTACGCTAGCGTCTGCAAGGCCAAAGCCACCCCGAACGCCAGCAGCGCCGCGTGTGGGCCGTGCGGGCCGCCATCTTGGGCCTCCCCAGCCATGTGTGAACCACCGCAGCAGCAGCCATCTTGGACGACTCCAGCCACATGGGAATCATGGACGCCGCCATCTTGGACACCAGCCGGGACGCAGCAGGCCGCCAACCCCCCCCCCCCCCATCTGATACCCGAAGTGGAGCGGCTCCTGAAGGAGGGGATTATTGAGGGCAGCTCCAGCCCCTGGCGAGCCCAAGTTGTGGTTGTTAAGACCGGCGAGAAACAACGCCTGGTCATCGACTACAGCCAAACAATAAACCGCTACACCCTGCTGGACGCCTACCCACTCCCCCGCATAGCTGACATGGTCAACCAGATCGCGCAGTACCGCGTCTTTTCGACCATTGACCTGAAATCGGCGTACCACCAGCTCCCCATCCGCCCCGAAGACCGCCAGTATACTGCTTTTGAGGCAAACGGCCACCTCTATCACTTCCTTAGGGTTCCCTTTGGCGTTACCAACGGGGCCTCCGTCTTCCAAAGGGAGATGGACCGGGTGGTCGATCAAAACGCGCTGCAGGCCACTTTCCCTTACCTGGACAATGTGACCATCTGCGGCCATGACTTGCAGGACCATGACGCAAACCTCGAGAAATTCCTCTGCACCGCCCAACTCCTGAACCTGACATATAAGAAGTGCATATTCTGCACAGACCGCCTCGCCATCCTTGGCTGTGTTGTGGAACACGGGGTCATCGGTCCCGACCCGGACCGGATGCGTCCCCTTATGGAACTCCCACTGCCTAAAAGCTCTGAAGAGGTGCCTAGGGTTTTTTTCCTACTACGCCCAGTGGGTCCCCTACTATGCAGACAAAGCCCGTCCGCTGATCAAATCCACCTCTTTTCCCCTGATGGCAGCGGCCCGCTCGGCCTTCCACCGTATCAAGGAGGACATTGCCAAAGCCACCATGCACGCAGTGGACGAATCCATCCCCTTCCAGGTGGAAAGTGATGCGTCCGACTTCGCTCTGGCCGCCACCCTTAATCAGGCGGGGAGACCTGTGGCATTCTTCTCACGAACCCTCCAGGGCCCGGAGACCAGACACTCCGCGGTCGAGAAGGAGGCCCAGGCTATTGTGGAGGCTGTGCGTCATTGGAGGCACTACCTGGCCGGAAAACGATTTACCCTGCTCACTGACCAGCGTTCAGTTGCTTTTATGTTCAACAACAAGCAGAGGGGCAAAATCAAAAATGACAAGATCTTGAGGTGGAGAATCGAACTTTCCACCTACAATTACGAGATCTTGTACCGGCCTGGGAAGCTCAATGAACCCCCAGATGCCCTATCGCGTGGCACCTGCGCCAGCGCGCAGATCGATAGGCTGAGGGCCCTCCACAATGACCTCTGCCACCCGGGGGTCACCAGGTTCTTCCACTTCATCAAGGCCCGCAACCTGCCTTACTCCATTGAGGAGGTCAGGACCATGACCAAGAACTGCCAAGTCTGCGCTGAGTGCAAACCGCACTTTTATAGACCAGACAGAGCCCACCTGATAAAAGCCACTCGCCCTTTCGAACGCCTGAGCGTCGATTTTAAAGGGCCTCTCCCCTCCTCCGACCGCAATGTGTACTTCCTCAACATCATTGACGAGTACTCCCGTTTCCCGTTCGCTATCCCCTGCCCGGACGTGACCAGTGCCACGGTCATTAAATGTCTGAACAGCCTCTTCACCCTGTTCGGTTTCCCCAGCTATATCCATAGCGACCGGGGCTCATCGTTTATGAGCGACGAACTCCGCCAGTACCTGCTCGCTAGGGGTATAGCCACAAGCAGGACCACCAGTTACAACCCCCGGGGGAACGGACAGGTGGAAAGAGAGAATGCAACAGTTTGGAAGGCCGCCCTACTAGCCTTAAAGTCTAGGGGCCTTCCGACCTCCCGCTGGCAGGAGGTGCTCCCCGATGCGCTCCACTCGATTCGGTCACTGCTCTGCACTGCCACCAATGCCACCCCTCACAAGAAAATGTTTGTCTTCCCAAGGAAGTCCACATCGGGGACAGCGTTACCGCCATGGCTGACGTCCCCAGGGCCGGTACTACTGAGAAGACACGTGAGGACCAATAAAACGGACCCCCTGGTCGAGAGGGTCGACCTCCTCCACGCCAACCCCCAGTACGCTTACATTGCGTACCCGGACGGGCGGGAGGACACAGTCTCCATACGAGACCTCGCACCCTCGGGGACCGCTGTAACCCACTACCCATTACCACCACCCCCACCACCCGATATCCAACCCCAGCAGCCGGCTCGCCTTGGACCGTCACCCACGAGGACTACACTCCAGTGCCCCAGCCTACACAGGACGCGACGCCGGAAGCTCCACCACCCCTGCCGTCGCCACGTCGATCACAGCGGCAGACAAGACCTCCGGAGAGACTCCAATACACGAACTTTTAAATACACTTCACCCCGCCGGACTCATTTTTAAACAAGGGGTGAATGTGGTAAACCACTGTTATACCTGTCTGTATGTGTATGTGTATTCCACTAGGTACAGGTCTGGACATGCCTCGGCTGACTCTTCCCACTATTCCAGGTATATAAGTGACTACCTCCCAGTCCCTTAGTATTCTGGACGGGTCGACCACTCGAGACTAGACCTTCATTCTTTAGTTAATAAAAGCCTGGTTGTTACTCGCTTAACCTCAGTCTTTTGAGTAATTGATGGCGCATCACAGGCGACCAGAAGCTCCGGGTCACCCTTACGGACTGAACGAAGGTGTTCTGCAAAGCGGTCACCAAATCTGAATTTGGGCTCCCCAATGTAGAGGAGACCACATTGTGAGCAGCGAATACAGTATACTAAATCGCAAGAAGTACAAGTAAATCTCTGTTTCACCTGGAAGGAGTGTTTGGGGCCCTGGACAGTGGGAAGGATGGAGGTAAAAGGGCATGTGTTGCATCTCCTGCGCTTGCACGGGAAGGTGTTGGGGGTGATAGAAGAGTGGACCAAGTTATTGCGGAGGAAGCGGTCCCTTCGGAATGCTGAAAGGGGAGGTGAGGTGAAGATGTGTTTGGTGGTGGGATCACGCTGGAGGTGGCGGAAATGGCAGAGGATGATCCGTTGAATGTGGAAGCTGGTGGGGTGAAAGGTGAGGACAAGGGGAACCCTATCGTGGTTCTGGGAGGGAGGGGAAGGGGTGAGAGCAGAAGTGCGGGAAATGGAACGGACACGGTCAAGGGCCATGTCAACCACAGTAGAGGGGAATCCTCGGTTGAGGAAAAAGGAAGACCTGTCCGAAGCACTGGTATGGAATGTGGCATCGTCTGAGCAGATGCGACGGAGAAACTGGGAGAATGGAATAGAGTCCTTACAGGAAGCGGGGTGGGAGGAAGTGTAGTCCAGGTAGCTGTGGGAGTCAGTGGGCTTGTAGTGAATGTTTGTCAATAGCCTATCCCCAGAGATGGAGACTGAGAAGTCGAGCAAGGGAAGAATCGGAGATGGACCATGTGAAGGTGAAGGAAGGGTGGAAATTGGAAGCAAAGTGAATGACATTTTCTAGTTCGGGGCGAGAGCAGGAAACAGCACCGATACAGTCATCAATGTACTGGGAAAAAGAGGTGAGGGAGGAGACCTGAGCAGGACTGGAACAAAGAATGTTCCACATATCCCACGAAAAGACAGGCATAGCTGAGACCTCTGCGGGTTCCCATAGCAACATCTTTAATTTGGAGGAAGTGAGTGGAGTCAAAGGAGAAGTTGTTCAATGTGACAACAAGTTCAGCCAGGCAGAGGAGGGTGGTGTTGGATGGGGACTGGTTGGGCCTCTGTTCAAGGAAGAAGCGGAGAGCCTGAGGCCATCCTGTTGGGGGATGGAGGTGTAGAGGGATTGGACGTCCATGGTGAAAAGGAGATGGTTGGGGCCAGGAAACTGGAAACTGTTAAAGTGACAGAGGGCGTCGGATGAGTTGAGGATGTAGGTGGGAAGAGACTGGACAAGGAGAAAAATAGATAAGAGATAAGTTCCGTGGGGCAAGAACAGGCTGAAACGATGGGTCTACCGGGGCAGTCCTGTTTGTAGATCTTGGAAAGGAGGTAGAAGCGGGCTGTGGGAGGTTGGGGAATTATGAGGTTGGCGGCCGTGGAGGTAAGATCTCCAGAGGAGATGAGGTCAGTGACGGTCTTGGAAACGGTGGTTTGGTGTTTGGTAGTGGGGTCATGGTCCAGGCAGAGGTAGGAGGAGGTGTCGGAGAGTTGGCGTTCAGCTTCCGCACGGTAGAGGTCGGTTCGCCAAACAACAACAGCACCACCCTTGTCAGCAGGTTTAATGACAATGTCAGGGTTGGATCTGAGAGAATGGAGTGCTGCAAGTTCAGAGGGAGGTAGGTTGGAGTGAGTGAGAGGAGCAGAGAAATTGAGACGGCCGATGCAAACTGCCGGCGTGACAATGAAAAGATCTAGAGGTTAAGAGGCCAGAGGGAGGGGTCCAGGTAGAACGAGAATTCTGAAAGCCGGAGAAAGGGTCTGCTGTGCGGCGGGGCGGGGGGGGAAAAGACTCCTGGCCAAAGAAGTGGGCACAGAGACGAAGGCGGCTGAAAAAGAGCTCAGCATTGTGCTGAACTCGCAATTCATTGAGATGGGGGCGTAAGGGGATGAAGCTCAGGCCTTTGCTGAGGACTGATCATTCGGGGTCAGAGAGTGGAAGGTCAGCGGGGATAGTGAAAACACGGCAGGGGGTGAGATTGGGAGAAGGGTTGGGGTCAGAGGAAAGTGAAGGGGAAGAAGGTTCCGGAGGGGCGTTGGTGTCCAAGAGTTGTTGAAGCTTGTGATCCTTGACACCTGAAAGGAAGAAAAAAAGTTTTTTGTTAAAGCACCGGATGAGTCGAAGGGCGAAATGGAACTGCGGTCCAGTACTGCTTTGAGATAGTGAGTCGGTGCTGCTGAAGAGAGAGGTAGAGAGTGTTCATGTGGTGGCGCATGGCATTCAGTGTGGATCTCGGGATACGGCGAGAGCAGTAGTAAGGTTTGTAATTATTAATGTAGTATTGAATACAAACTACATTAATCATTACAAACCTTACTATGCTGCTTGGAATATTGAAAACAACAAAGGTGCTCCTCCTAGCGTTGATTCAACATTGAACTGATCTTTGAAACATGGGCCCTTGCGTCTTAATTGGTGGTTGGCTACCATTGTGCCTCTGGTCTACCCTATCGCTGTCTGCTTTAGAGTACTAACTGAGAAAGTCAGACTGCAATGTGCCATTCAAAATCTATTGCAGATGCCCTGCAACAGTAATTTAGATGATAAGGCATTATATAAAAGACAGGTACATTTTTATACAGTACAATGATTCTGATGTTTCCCTATTTAAGACCGCAGAGATTAATTGCCTTTGAGTAAACACTGGGTGAGGTCAGAGTTTAATTGTTTTTCACACTTCAGGTCAGAATCTGGCTTTTTTTTTTAGTATGATTGGTCAGATCAATTAAGTGTTAGACAGATTTTATAATCTAATTTGTAATGATGTGAATGAGTTATGGTCAATGTTACAATTGTAAACTCTAGGCCTCCCACTCCTGTATTGCTTGAGCTATTTTTAATTGCTGGGGAATTTAGCACATTTCAAAAGACTGCCTTTGCTGCTTTAGTTTTTTTTTAAAGTGTGTCACCAATATTTGTAATATGGCGGACAGGAAATGAGTGCTACGGTTTTTCAAAATTACTTGTTTTTCTGCTATATTATTTTTAAAGATTTAATTGAGGGGAACCTGTTTTGGTACCTAACCAGATTCCTGGAGTTGGAAATAAGTTTTCCTTCATGTAGTAAAGGTCTTTTACTTGGAAAAAATCTTGCCAATTGATTTGTTTGATGACTCGATGACCATAAGTGACTAAGTTTCTGAATTGTATTTTATTCTTCAGCTATTGCTTCTGATGGTGGCGATCTCCCGGCTTCACAGCCCCTCTCTCAGTTTTCAGGATCTGCTGCTGTGCCTTCTGTTATCAGAGCACATGCATTTTTCACTCTGGGTAAGACCCTTTCAGCATAGGTTTGCGAGAATGAGTTTCTTCTGTTCCATTAATATATTCCACATATGTGCATTTCTAGCTGAAACGGCTATGTAGTGATCAGGATTGGGGATTCTGTCATTTGTTTTTCTTCTCTCTAATGAAAGGTGCTGAAGTCAAATTATAGTATCTTTATTCGCACACCAGCTAAGATCAGGTAACTTAGCGAAGACTAGGCATCAAAGCAGGGAATATTTGACTTAGCTGCACACTGGATAAACTTGCTGAGACATCGAGGAGCCCTTGTAAATCATTGATAATAGGGGCTGTGTCAATTTGAGATGAGTGATCCTACATCTCCGTTGCCCGCATCAGCAATTGTTTTGCTAAATGCAGGAAATTCAGCCGAAAGTATAAAATCATAATCACGTCCCTATAGAAATTAGATGCATATCCTTTTATGCATTTTAGAATTTTTGAGTTCACATTGAATTTGCTGAGCTGACGTCACTTTTTCTGCAGCTTAATTTGAAAAAACTTAAACTATTATGGATTGAAACTAGGCCGTAAAGACCAGGTGGACTCTGGTTCAATCCCGGGGGGGGGGGGTGTGGTTTCGATGCTGTTTGCAATCAAATAGCCTGCTGACACTCTGGGCTGGATTCTATCAATGGAGGCGTGTAGGAGACGGGACTACAACTTTTGGGGTTCTAGTCCCGCCTCCATCGAGTTGTGGCCAACCCACTCGATTTTCACTTGATTGACCTTGTTGAGCCCGCCCAGCAGGCCAATTAAGGGCCACCCGGCAACAGGTGACGTCACAGATTGACATTTCATCTGTCGAGCTTTTGACATATGAAATATCAGCGTTTGACAGCTCTTTGAAGCTGTCAAACACTGACAATCTGTACACTAAGTTAATTCCTTCCTCTCAGGCTGATTTAGAGATCTCTCCAGAACAGAAAGCCGAGGCTGCAGATTTTGACAGCTCGTGGCCATTCTGCTTTCTGTGCCGGTGAGATGAGGGACTCCCGAGACCTGAAGGAAGGAAAGCTGCATTAGTAAGAAAAGGTAAGTAAAACTTATTTAAACACTTTACACACATCAAACACACTTACTCTGCACTCATGCACCCATCACTCACCTGAACACCAGACATCTCGAACCCTTCAGCCCGATGGTCCGCCTCGCTAACTTGCTGTGGTTTGGAGCCGTCGGGAAGCCCACACTTCAGGGATAAAAATAGGGATTAGGCTAAAAACTGCCTGTTAACTACCTGTTAACAGGCAGTTAATTGGCACTAATCCCCTTCCCACCTCGGGGAGGCGGCTCCCAGCACAACTCGGGTACCCGCCTCCTGTGAAACGGGCATGGGGGCGGGATGGGTTCGTCCCCCCCCCCCCCCCCGATTTTGTGATTTTTTTTTTTTTTTTTAACCCCCCACACGCCTCCAATCCTGCCTCAACGGCCCGATGAAATTCGAGCCCTCTGTGTCTTAATGGGAACAAAAAAAAAAATCTTATCTTGCATGCAGGTCTTGGCAACGACATTTCAAACTGCACTATACATTTTTTATAGTAATGATGTATTTTACTTTGTACAGGAAAATTGTGCCTACAACATGAAGACCTAGCAAAGAAATGCATCGCTGCCTTCGCACGCGAGTTGGAGGTGTGCGAAAATGTAGCAGTTCGCAATAATGTTATCATCATCATGTGTGACCTCTGTATGCGATATACTAGTATGGTAGATCGGTACATTCCTAACATTGCTGTGTGCTTAAAGGATGATGACCCCTTTATCCGCAAACAGACTCTGGTCATGCTGACCAACTTACTCCAGGTAAGCGAGGAGCATGCCCTTTCATTGTACAAAATCAAATAACTGGCTGAGAGTTATATTTGTGAATAGTTCTCTGTTCCGCATCCCTAATCCCGAGTTACTACTTTACTTTGTAATCTGTGTATTCTCTTTAAGCAGTGACCCTATTATAAATCTTGAGACATTTATCTAAATGCATTACTTTCTGGAATAAAACTTACTAACAAGTATATACTCTTGAGAACTGATTCCCCCCACAGTCACAATGCATTTATGTAATTAAGAATGCACTGCTAAATATTAGTATTTCGTATTGATTTCCAATCATTTGGAGTATCATAGGTTTAACCTTCCTGTTTCCCATGCTTTATTTTGTCATCTTCAGATTTAATTGCCATACATGTTTGCCATTTATCAAAGCTAGACATTATTGCTTCTTTGTAACGCCCCAAATTCTTGAACGAGGAGGAAGTTTAGTAGGAGTACTTTCTGTGCAAACTACTTCTCCCATAAAATATCCTTGATTTTAGTCTATTGGACATTTCTACCTCTGCTTCCTGTTGGAGCTGGCTTTTTAAAAAATTGTTCCTGGGATGTGGGCGTCGCTGGCAAGGCTACCATTTAGTGCCCATCCCTAATTACCCTTGAGAAGGTGGTGATGAGCCGCCGCCTTGAACCACTGCAGTCCGTGTGGTGAAGGTATTCCTACAGTGCTGTTAGGGAAGGGAGTTCCAGAATTTAGACACAGCGACCATGAAGGAACGGCGCTATACGTGCAAGTCAGGATGGTGCGTGACTTGGAAGGGAACTTGGAGGTGATGGTATTCCCGTGCGCCCTGCTGCCTTTGTCCTTCTAGGTGGTAGAGATTGTGGGTTTGGCTTCTTGACATAGGTTATTTTATGGCTTATTTGTGGGATCAAGACCTAGCAGTTCTATGTGGATCCTAGGCTGATGTATTTGTGGTACCCAACACAGCACTCAGACTTTGACAGCTGAACCTGGTCACCCCAATTTTGCTGATGAGGCAAAATGAATCAATCAAGTGAAAGATAAACTGAATAATTTCACTTGTTTAGAATACAAGCACCCGAGCAGTCTCATGGGGTTTATTTATTTTTCTCTTTGCAGGAAGAGTTTATAAAATGGAAGGGTTCCCTTTTCTTCAGATTTGTGAGTGTGCTGGTGGATTCAGATGAAAGTATACGAAGGTAATTGGCTTTGTTTTATCTTTGTTTACTTGAGTTATCAAAAAGGTTCTTTAACAATGGATGTATTTAAATATACAATGGATAGAATTCCATAAGGTTTGTGAATGGCATGCTGTATATGGCTGAGTGATTCCAAGACTACTTTTCTTTAAAAAAACACTCAGGTAAAGGGTCCCACTCTCAACATTAAACTCCTCCTGATTCTGAATGATAGGTGTACTTTTATATATTCTGTTTTTATTTAAGATTCCCAGGATTTTCATGTTGACTTGTTTTAAATTTATATGCAATTTTTTTTAGATGGGTTGCAATCTATTCTCCCTGGCAGTGTTGCCTTGTACAAGGCATTAGGAAGTGCACTGTTGTGGTACAACATAGGTTTGCATCTACCACAGCAACACGTTGATCAGTGAACTGTTATCTATAGCCATTGGCTTTTTAAAAAAAATAAGAGACTTAATTAAATTGTACCATAGCCTTGAAACTAGCACCATGTGCAGTTATGAGACCAGCTGAGCACAGATAATTTAAAGGATAGTCAACATAAGAAAAAAAGAAATAGGAGCAGGACTAGGCCATTCAGTCCCTCAAGCCTGCTCCGCCATGCAATAAGATCATGGCTGATCTTCTACATCCACTGTCTTCCCGCCCTATCCCTTGATTCCCTTAGTGCCCAAAAATCTAACGCTCTGTCTTGTCTATTCAATGACTGAGCATCCACAGCCCTCTGGGGTAGAGAATTCCAAAGATTCACAATCCTCTGAGTGAAGACATTTCTCCTCATCTCTGTCTTAAATGGCCGATCCCTTCTCCTGAGACTATGACCCCTAGTTCTAGACTCTCCAGGGGAAACGGACATCTATCCTGTCAAGCCCTTTAATCAAAACTTTTACGGGTGAGAAAAGACCATTTGGCCTAATGAAAATTGCCCTTTAAGTACATGAGACACCATGGCAACAAATGGATTTTTGAATAACTCCATTTTGTTTTACTTTCCTCGGCAGAACATTCCAAGCAATTAGCATCTTCAGTAAAGCTGTTTTTCCTGATAACTTCTCTAAATTCCTTTTTCTACTGATGTCCTCTTGTCCTACCAGCTTACTATGTTTTGAAGTTCTAACCTGGGTTTACCTTTACTTTGGCAAAGTAGTAACAAGAAGATTAATTAACCCACACGCTACTCTATGCCTTAAGTTTGAAGCAGAATCCACTCATTGCTGTTAAATCAGTGCTTCTGTTTGTACAGCTTTTTGTTTTTAGTGATTTCATGCCTGCATGCCATTCTGCAAATCAAATGTGCGTAAAACTGATTACTGTTCTATTTCAGATTTGCAGAGTTCTGTTTAGCCTACCTGCTCCTGAAAAGAAACCCAATTATGTTCTCTCAACATTTTATTGAATGCATTTTGCACTTTAATGGCTATGAAAAACATGAAAAATACAACAAATTTTCTCAGACTGACCGGTACGTAAGCTTTACTTCTAGAGATGATTAACAGTACATTATAGTAGCTCACTTTGACATCTACTCAGAGACTTTTTGCAGTTAAACATGAAATCCTTCCCAGTATCCACACAAAAATGTCTCTATTAATCACTGACATCTTAATAGATTGTTAGAACTGTATCAACTGATGACCCTCGATTCATTTGCAAGTGAGCAAGGGTAAAGTTAAATGCAAAGAGGGTGTTTTCTGTAATGTTTTACTTTTTTAAAAGGTGGGCCATTACATGAAATAACAACAATACTTGTGTTAGTAAAGCTAAAGGTAATAAGCTGTCCAATCATGGAAAGCTACCAATGAGTTCCTGTGTTTTTAGATGACTTGCTCTCCGTGTTTGCCCCTTCCCTTTGATTGTCAATAGTGCCGTGCATGTTGGAAGTTGCAATTTTGTCCAACTTGAATTAGGTTTTCTTAATTTAAAATTCCAAATATAGATATTTTGAGCTCGAGCTTGTTACAGAAATGTGCAGGATTCTGAACTCGCTTTCATTGCGAGGTGGTCTGGGCAAGTTGCACCATTTATCTGTTAGCAACACAAATTAATATTTTCTGAATGGTGGTACCACAGTTTCTGCTGCACTGAAGTAATTTAGTTCAGTGTTTTAAGTAGGGATTTCATGATCGGTGCCAGTTTCCTTTTTTAAAAAAAAAAATGCCTTTGCATTGTATTCACTCCAGACCAATCTTGTTTGCATTTGACTGTTACTGGAGCATAATGTAAATTAAATTGCCCAGTTGAAGCAGAAAAGCCTTGGTTAATGATATGTAGTGATAGTCAGCTACTTTTACACTCGAGGGCCCAGTATCCCCTCCAAATAAGTAGCATCAAAACTCGCTGTTTAACATAAAGCAGACTAAAAGAAAATGAATCATTGTATCTTCAAGCTTTTTCAAAGGTTTATGAATTGTGGCATCACTGTTAAATCTTTTATTTGTAACGGTTGTATTCATAAAGAGCAATAATTCTCCAACAATGCGTATGGGACTCCATTTCACACCCATAAGATTGTATGATGTTAAAAGTGGAATAATTTTGAGCAGTTGTTAAAATTGCTCCTATTTGGCTATTCACCATGTAGGGTCCCAAGTTTGTCTTGTTACAGATGTTTAGCATTGTAGGAGAATAGTACACTACATGACCAACTGTCTTGTCCTGACAGGGAGAAGAAACTGTTTTCCTTGAAGGGGAATAAAAACAAAGAGAAGCGAATGACTATTTACAAATTTCTGTTGGAACACTTCACAGATGAGCAACGCTTCAACATCACCAATAAAATTGCTAATAATATTCTAGGTATGAATTTGCCTGTTCTCTGTGGAAGTTTCTAGTGCAGTTGTAAACCAAGTTAAATAGAGAATAACATGTTAGAATGATTATAGGTACATCACAATCGAGGGGTTCAAACGGCATATCGCCATTTATCATCATGCCTACACATTTTTTTAAATGTGACACATTTTGTCTCTTTGTCTACTTTTTTGCCTCTTGATGGCACTGGCTGCTTTCTGGGGTATGGTTCCATGCACGTCAAACAGTCTCCATACCCTCTGCCCTGCCCCTGCCCCAAGTCAGTGTGACCTATTAGTGAGTTTTGATGGGCTATTCGGGCAAAGGGCGTATGATTGTTGAGCTCCATCTGTCCTCAGCCAATGTCTTCGCACGCAGGATTCGCTGGGTAGGAATCAGAGTGCGGTCCTAGCTGATTCTTACCTTCTGTGGCACCCTACACCATACCAGATGTAGTTAGATAACTCAACAGGTGGGGTTTGATACTCTTATCTTTGAGTCTGTGTGGCTTAGTACCTTTTCCAATGACCTTTTTTAAAAATTGCTCTAATAGGCAACCGGCTAATTGTCCTTGGTGTAAACCTTAGGCAACATGCACTCTGATTCCTACCCAGCGAATCCTGCGTGTGTAGACATTGGTTGAGGACAGGATCGAGCTCAACAATGCACACAAATTAACTTTGTAAAACTGTCGCATACTGGCAGTGTTAAATAACAAGATAGTGACTGGGTCCATGTACGACAATAGTTCTGTGACATAATGCGAGCAAGCTTTGTGTTAGTCGAATGATGTATGATCGAGAAAGGAATATTATAAAAATACTTGTTAATAAATCCATATTTATATAAACACTAGCAGCCTGCTTGATTGGCACCCCATCCACCACCTTAAACATTCACTCACTCCACCAAGGCTGCAGTGTGTACCATCTACAAGATGAACTGCAGCAACTCGCCAAGGGTTCTTCGACAGCACCTCTCAAACCTGTGACCTCTAATACCTGGAAGGACAAGGGCAGCATACGTGTCGGAACACCATCCCCTCCAAGTCACACAACATCCTGACTTGGAAATATATCGCTGTTCCTTCATCGTCGCTGGGTCAAAATCCTGGAACTCCCTCACAGCAACATGGGAGTACCTTCATCACATGGACTGCAGGGGTTCAAGAAGGCGGCTCACCACCACCTTCTCGAGGGCAATTAGGGATGGACAATAAATGCTGGCCTTGCCAATGACGTCCACAACCCAGGAACGAATTTTAAAAAATACAAACAATAGTACCGGTTTAAAATTAAATTCACTGATTTTAAGAAATATATATAAATTTTATTTCTTACCCAAAATGTAAGGCATGTAAACTTTCAGCTGGGTACCAATTTCAGGCTGGTTACTTTTTTGGAGCAGTTGTAATATGTACATGTTTCTTTTTTCAGCATGTTTTGTTGATGGTGTGCTTCCTTTGGATATGGAGGCGAGTGAGCTGCTCTCGGATACATTTGTGGTGATGAGTTGCAAGGAGATCAAGCTCGCCTCTATAAGAACAAAACCTAGTGACGAAGCCCAGGCAGATGATGAAATGGCCATGGCTAATGCAGTTATGCAGGCAGCGCAGAAAAAGCTCATATCTCAGGTAACTGATCTGTAACTACAAACACTAGGTAAACGGCAATGGACTTGATGCACACAGTCTTGTGTGCATCAATAGCTGAACTATTGAGGGCATTATAACGTTACAATTTTAAAGGTTTTCATGTTTCTGTTCCATATTTTATCATGCATGTCTTTACACACAAGCCATGTGATCTGCCTGTGTGTAGTAATACACTACAATACCTTAATCACATTGTGAATGATTCTCAGTAATTTAAACAAGTTAATGTAGGAGTCGCTGGAAATCAACAGACTGCGAGACTTTCGTAGCAGCAAAGAAAAACGTGTTAGCTTTATTAACTCTCCGTATGGACTGAGGGACTCGGCCTCGTCGCAGGGCTATGACGTCATCACACAATCGATGACTCTTAAAGGGACCCTGCCCCGATAACCCAACCAAGTTCCGTACATAACGTGGAGCGATAACAACATTGGCTAAACATAGTGAATTGTGTTACTGTCCCTATGTGGTCTCCGCCACATATGTCCCCCCAGAATTCACTAGAACTGGCAATGTCAGTTGTTGAGGGGCCCGGATCACACGGCCGAAACGGCTCCTTAAGTCCGGGGCGGGGACCGGGGGGGTTGCCGGAGGGTCCCCGGGCGCTCGGTGGTGGACTGAGGGTGCAGAAGCTGGAGGTCGGCCCCTCCGCGGGTACTGAGCCAACCCAACGGGTCGGTCCAGATCCAGGTGGGCTGGATTAAGACGGTCCACGGAAATGTAGTTCGGCTTACCGCCGACATCCACCACGAAGGCCTTGTCCCCGGCTTCCAGGATGCGGAATGGTCCGTCGTAGGGTGGGTGAAGAGGTCCCCGGTGGGCGTCGTGGCGGACGAAAACTTACTCCGCTGCACGAAGGTCGGGCGGAACGTGGGACTGAGGGAGACCGTGCTGCGACGTGGGCACCGGCGCGAAAACCTTGGCGTTGTCCAGGAGGGCGGACCGCTGATGGGCTGCGGACCAAGGGTCCGTGGCGTTGGGGACAAACTCCCCGGGAACCTGCAGCGGCTGCCCGTAGACGAGCTTGGCGGACGAGGACTGGAGGTTCTCCTTGGGGGCGGTCCCGAGTCCCAGCATGACCCACGGGAGTCTGTCAATCCAACTGTCGTCCCGGAGGCTGGCCTGGAGCGCGGCCTTCATGGAGCGATGAAACCGTTCGCACAGCCCATTAGCCTGAGGGTGATGTGCGGTGGCGTCTCAACCCGAGGCCTTGGGCGACAGTGTTCCAGAGCTCCGACGTGAACTGGGGCCCCCCCCGGTCGGAGGAGACGTCAGATGGGGCGCCGAACCGGGCGACCCAAGTGTTGATGAACGCCCAAGCCACATCGGCGGACGTTGTTGACGACAGCGGGACGGCTTCTGGCCATCGGGTGGTTCTGTCGACCATCGTGAGGAGGTGGGTGAACCCGCGGGAGGGCGGCAGGGGCTCCACCAGGTCCATGTTAACATGGTCGAACCGCCTCTCTGGCACCGCGAAAGGCGCCAACGGGGCCTTAGTATGGCGATGCACTTTCGAGCGCTGGCATACCACGCAGGTATTGGCCCAGTCGCGAACATCCTTCTTGAGCCCGTGCCAGACGAACTTAGCTGCCACCAGCTTCTGTGACGGCTTCCTGCCCGGCTGGGAAAGGCTATGGACGGCGTCGAAAGCCTGCCGTCTCCACCCGTCGGGCACAACGGGGCGTGGCTGCCCAGCGGAGACGTCACACAGGAGCGTGGTGCCGGCATCGTCAAACGCGACGTCCGCTAACTGAAGGCCCGTGACAGCCGTCCTGTAGGCCTGGGCATCCGGGTCGGAGGCCTGGTCAGCCGCCATGCGGGTGTAGTCGATGCCGAGGTGTCCGGCACTGGTGACGGCCCGGGAGAGACAGTCGGCGACGGGGTTGTCTTTCCCAGCCACATGCTGGATGTCCGTCGTGAACTCGGAGACGAAGGAAAGCTGGCGCTGCTGACGGGCCGACCACGGCTCGGAAACTTTGGCCATGGCGAAGGTCAACGGCTTGTGGTCTACGAACGCCGTGAACGGGCGGGCCTCTAGCAGGAAACGGAAGTGTCGGACGGCGAGGTAGAGGCTGAGAAGCTCGCGATCGAAGGTGCTGTACTTCCGCTCGTTGGGGCGGAGCTGCCGGCTGAAGAAGGCGAGCGGCTGCCAGGCGCTGTTGACCCACTGTTCGTGGACGGCGCCGACAGCATAGTCCGAAGCGTCCGTGGTGAGAGCGTTCGGCGCATCGGGCAACAGATGCATCAGCATGGTCGCGTTAGCCAGGGCCCTTTTCTTGCCCGTGAAAGAATTGGCCATCTCCTTGGACCAGTCGATGGCGGGCTTGCCTTTGAGGGCCTCGTAAAGGGGCCGCATAAGCTGGGCTGCCCGCGGAACGAAGCGATGATAAAAGTTCACCATGCCCAAAAACTCCTGCAGGGCCTTCACGGTGAGGGGTCGCGGAAATTTCTTCTCGGCCTCCACTTTCGACGGCAGTGGCACCGCCCCGTCCTTCGTGATGCGGTGCCCGAGAAAGTCGATCGAGGACAGCCCGAACTGGCACTTGGCCGGATTGACGGTTAGGCTGTGCTGGCTGAGGTGTTCGAAGAGGGTCCGGAGGTGGGACACATGCTCCGTCCTGGAGGCGCTGGCGATGAGAATGTCGTCCAGGTAGACAAACAGGAATGGCAGGTCCCGTAACACGGTGTCCATTAGGCGTTGAAAAGCCTGCGCAGCGTTTTTGAGACCGAATGGCATGCGGAGGAATTCGAACAGCCCGAACGGGGTGATCACCGCGGTTTTCGGGACGTCCTGCGGCCGGACAGGGACCTGGTGGTAACCTCGAACGAGGTGCACTTTAGAGAAAACAACTTTCCCGGCCAGGCGGGCGGAAAAGTCCTGGATGTGTGGAATTGGGTAGCGGGCGCCGGTAATCGCCGCAAGGGCGCCAACCGCCGCCTGCTTTCGGTGCGATGTGGAGGGGCGAGGTCCACGGACTGTTCGACCGGCGAATGATGCCGAGGCGCTCCATCGTGTCGAACTCGGCTTTAGCGATGGCGAGTTTCCCTGGGTCGAGGCGCGAGCGCGGGCGTAGACAAGCGGACCTGTGGTCGGGATGTGGTGTTCTACCCCATGCTTGGTGGCGGCGGACGAGAAAGTGGGCTTCATGAGGTTCGGGAACCTGGCGAGGAGGCGGGAAAACTCATCTAAGGCCGAGAGTGCGTTGGACAACTTCGTCGTGCCGGAACCACTGAGCAAACACTGGAGCGAACTGAAAGTCTCAGCGTGGACGAGACGTCGGTTCTTGACGTCCACCAAAAGGCCATTGGCGCAGAGGAAGTCGGCGCCGAGAAGGGGGGTGGACACTTTCGCTGTAACAAAGTCCCACGCGAAACGCCGCCCGCCAAAACACCACGCCACGCTCCGTTTCCCGAAAGTACGGATGGAACTGCCATTGGCGGCTTCGAGGGCAGGGCTGTGGTTCCCCCCTTGTATGTCTATGGTTGATGCGGGCAAGACGCTCACCTGGGCACCCGTGTCGCAGAGGAAACGACGTCCAGAGTCAGTGTCCGTAATGAATAACAGATTACCTGAACAGCCGACAGCCATGGTAGCAAATGAGTGGGCCTTCGCATTTCCCGACGCGGTAAAGCTGCACGGGGGCCGGCACTTCTTAGCTTTGGGGCCGAACTGCGCGTGGTAGAAGCACATGTTTGGGGGCTGCCGCCGTTGAGCTGTGGCAGTGGGGGCAGGGCCCCGCATGGCCGCACAGTACTGTTACCCGGCGGAGAAAAATTTGTCGGCCTCCTTGGCCAGGTTGCGGAAATCACTAATATGAGAGTTGGCTAAAGCCGACCATACCTGCCCTGGCAGCTGTTGTAGGAACAGTTCTCTGAAGAGGAAGCACGGCTTGTGCTTGCCCAGGAGGGTTAACATGTGGTCCATCAGTTCTGAGGGCTTGGAGTCGCCAAGCCCGGGTTCAGTTAGTCCAAAAGTCTCTAGGAGGTGCGTTCTCAGCGTCGCAAATTTGTGTTGCTCCGGGGGGGTCCTCGAGCAGGCTCACGACTCTGGCCGCGATGGAGCTGCCGAGAGCAGAGACGACGTAATAATACTTCGTGTCGTCCGCAGTGATGTCCTGGAGTGCAAACTGAGCCTCGGCCTGGGCGAACCAAGCGGCAGCCTGTCGTTCCCAAAACTCCGGTAACTTGAGAGAAACACCGTTCGTCGCCATCTCGGATAAAGTCTTTGGAAACGTCCAAGAGAAACGAGGTCACCAATGTAGGAGTCGCTGGAAATCAACAGACTGCGAGACTTTCGTAGCAGCAAAGAAAAACGTGTTAGTTTTATTAACTCTCCGCATGGACTGAGGGACTCGGCCTCGTCGCAGGGCTATGACGTCATCACACAATCGACGACTCTTAAAGGGACCCTGCCCCGATAACCCAACCAAGTTCTGTATATAACGTGGAGCGATAACAACATTGGCTAAACATAGTGAATTGTGTTACTGTCCCTAATGTGGTCTCCGCCACATTAATACCTTTACATTGAATCAGGTTTTGTATTCAACCGAAGTAACTGCAAATCTACATTAAAGGAAAAATCCTGCAGTTATTGAGTTGCAGGGCTGGAGGAGGCTACAGAGATGGGGAGGGGAGAGGCCATGGAAGGATTTGAAAACAAGGATGAGCATTTTAAAATCGAGATGTTGCTGGACTGGGAGCAAATGTAGGTCGGCGACCACAGGGCTGATGGGTGAATAGGACTTTGGTGTGAGTTACGATATGGGCAGCAGAGTTTTGGATGAGCACAAGTTTACGGAAGATGCAAGACCCAAATTATGCAAGATAACTCTTGTATCTTCCCTGAGCTGGTCACTTACACAAGTATGGCAAGTATCTCTAATTTATTGACCTGAAAAAAAATGAACTTGTCTTGGTTGTAGGGTGTCACAAAGCTTCAGAATGTAAGCAGAACTTCTACTGTTTGGGTTAGCTGGATTTTGAGTGACCATTAATGAACCCTGTAAAAAAGGAGGCGCTTTCTAAGCTTTGGGATTCCTGCTCAAAGCTTGATGTTTCGCTTCGTCTCGCTCACGTTCTGGTCACTTGGTGTCGCTTATTGGAAGCTTTGAGTTTCCCCCCACCCCCCCCCCCCCCCCCCAAATATTTTTAAAAATAACACTTTCAATGACCATTTCTTAAGTTGCATGTTTTCATACCTAATTTGGAAAATGTTGGTGGCTCTGATGAGGAATTTGTAGAAATAAAAAGGAAAAAAAACAGTTTGATCAAATTATACTTTGAAGTTGATCTAAAGTTGTTTTGGGGTGTGTCTTTTGACGAGTATAACCAGTGATTTGAAGCAATACCAGCAATGGGAATATTTGATGGGTCCGTTGGGTCTCAGTAATTGCAGCCAATCCTAAACCATGACTGACAAAGTCCATTACAGTACGTTGCAATGATAAAATTACTCCTCTTCACCACACCCATATATTCAAGCAACTTTATTTAAGATTCAATCAAATCCATTTTTATTGCCTAAATATTATGGGGAACATTAGGCTATTGGGCCCATCAGCTAGTTTGGCTGTATCCTGTATTCATGTAAAAACCTCTGGTGATTTTTGGCAGGTTATTTATCATGGGGACATCACTGCCAAGCTTGATCTTGTTCTCCTCTGAAATGTACACATTCCCACTTCCAGCATTAGTCACTGGATAATGAACAACGGCCGGAACCGTGGCTGTTTTCTCACAAAACCTGGGGCACTGATTGTTGCGCCCCCTACTCTGCACAGACCATGGATCAAGCCTGGGACCTCCTTGGTCTGTAACTCAGCTGCTTACTGAATAAAATTGCTGAGTTATTGGGGAACAACATTGATTTCAACATCAAATTGAAAATAAAATGACATTCCTGGCATAAGATCTTCTTGGAGAACTGAAACAAACTCAAAGCTGCAAACCTAGTGGAGAAATCTGGTTCACAGGGTGATGGAAAGGGAGAAAGGCTGCGGACAACTGCTATCAGGCTATAACAGTGAAAGCATGTAGAAAATGGTCTGCTAACGTCACTAGGCAAGAATTTTTTTTAAAAAAGCAATTGGATATATAACAGCTTAACCTGTCTATAAAATCCTCATTTTTGCTGAACAAACACAGACTATTGAAAGATGAAACTTTGCTTCTTGAAAATTCAAAGCAAATGCATTTTTATTTACAGGTACAAAAGAAGAATTTTGTAGAAAACATCATCCCTATTGTATCATCCTTGAAGAGTCAGCTGGAACAGAAGCACATCCCAGCTCTGAAGGATCTCATGCATTACTTGCGAGTAAGAGACCTCTGCTGGATATTGCTGTTAGCGCAGTGTTTTTGTTCCCTCAATATCTCAACAATCCTGCAGTTATAATTGCACAACTGTAGTCATTTGAGTAATTTACATATGTAAACATGTATTCTTGGCCAGAACAACTGGGCGGAATGTAATTGTAATCTGGATGACCCATTTAAATCTGAGTTTTTCACCCATCCAGTCCTCTTTAGGGTTTAAAAAAAAACTTTCAGTTTCTAGTAGACATGGCGTATAAGGGCACATGAATTAGCACTCGAGAGAAAGACCTTAATACGTGATGTGCAGAGTAGAACAATTCACACTGGTGTAGCTGGAGGTAGTGTTTAGAGTTGGGCTCTGGTGTATTTTTGGGGTAGAGCACCAGGGGGAAACATTCAGTATCGCCCCGTTTGGGGCGCCATTATCGACCGTGCGCAAAGTTTAGCGCCTGGCGCTAATTATCGCCTCCGACAGCAAACTTGGCTTTTATCGCCCCTGGAGGTGATTGGAGCACTAAATCAGGCGCTTCACACCTGTCTTAAGGCACAAAGGCCGAGGAGCGAGGCACTACCTCAGAGCGCTGGCGAAACAAGGAAGGGCAAATCAAAATAAACCTGCAAAGTGCTGCTCAGTACTCAAAACTCCTTCACATAGCGTTGAATCTCTCCAGAAGTCTCTCTCTCTCTCTCTCTGACTGCGTGGTGCAAAAATGTCACCGACAAAAAAAGGCAGGAAGCGGTCGCCTTTAAATAGCACTCCCCCAGTCCCTTTCTGACAGCATAACGCTCCCCTCAACCTGTCGTTGCTAGCGGCAGGCAGTAAGGCAGGGGGGCGCCACTCAATATCCAGTCCGGGGCGCTACCGGGGTTTCGCACACTCGACTGACGTCACAATCTGCCGACGCAGGAGATTGTGGCGGTAGTGTTTAGCGCCGCTGCAAAATGTCTAGTTAATTTCGCGAGCGGCGCAAACATCGCCGCGCCCAGGTGCTAGTTGCTTTGCGCCCCAATTGGCGCCCTCTTAAGGCACTAATGGGAGGCGCAAACAACTGAATTTTTCCCCCAGTCTTTTACACTGCCTCTAGATATTTCTAAACTTGACCCTGCTGGTGCTTGATGCTAATATTAAGGGGGGAATTTTAACCCCCCATGACGGGCAGGGTGAGGGAGGGTTAAAAAAAAAAATTTAAAATCTGAAACCCAACCCGCCTCTAGTTCTGGTTTTAACGGTGCGGGGGGCTGGTGACTAACCTCTTGAGGCGGGTCAGTAATTTAAATATCTTAATGATGCGGAGCACTTCACATTTTACCAGAGTTTTACATTTAACGGCTGCAGGCTGCGTTTCCCAGGACTCGCAAACCGGGCAACTGGAGGGAGGTGACAACGGCCGGATCCAGCAGCTAAGTGCCTTTCCAGCACTGCTTGTGGGCCAGGAGGAGCAGGGGTGCTTCCCTCCGGCCCATCAAGTAAACCTGCTTCCATCGCTGTGATCTGAAGCCCCCCGCACCACCCCCCACCCCCCCCCCCCCCCCCCCCAGTCCTAATTTTGTGTTCTATAAAACTGGGACACAGGCCAAAAGTATTTTATTTTGCTCTGATTCTTAGATGTGTCTACACCATAAGCTCAGTGGGTAGGACCTGTTCCCTAGGACTCTGCCAGTGCTGTTCTGTAGCAAGCTGTTGGGAGCTGAGGTGCAAATAAGTTCAATTTGGGGTTTGTTAAAACTCCCTTTTTGGGGGGTGCTTGACCTTTACATGGCACCTCTGTTAGTAGGGCTGCTACTAAAACATCACACGTGGGCCACTGCAGACACGCACACAGTGGTCACACAGCACAGTTCAGCACCAGCACCCTGCGCACTCTTTACTGTGTTCTTGAAAAAGGGAGAGTTTTGTATTTAATACTGTATTCATTTTGTTTTTCCCTAGGAAGTGATGCAGGATTACCGAAATGAGGTCAAGGACTTGTTTGCTGCCGATAAGCAGCTGGCAGCTGAGTTGGAGTATGATCTGAAAAAATATGAAGAACAGCTCGTAAGGGAGGAGGAGGAAAGGCTGAATCTGCCAACAGCATTGGAAAATGGAAACCCGACAGGCACATCTGTAGTATGTTTCAACTGTACCTTTTGTCTGATTACACTCCCATGAAGCGCCTTGGGACGTTTTAGTACATTAAAGGTGCTATATAAATGCAAGTTGGCACTGTTGCTGATATCTATCAACACAAGTTTACTCCAGCTTTCCAGTGTGCTTCTGTACAACCATCTCACTGTTTCAAGATAACACTCTTGAGTAGATGTTAATAAATGGGCAAATTTTGTATGTAAACTTAGTTCTGCTATAAGGAAGGTCAGTAATGGGCCTGCTGGGATATTGCTGGTTTTTTCCTTGAGGAGCTAATATATATTTTTATATTCAGTTACAATATCTATACAGAGCACAATTTCACATTTTTATTATTTCTTCCTTTTTTAAAGTTATCACCCAGAGTTTCACCGGCCGTGCTCTCCGGTGCACAAGTTGGAAGTGAAGCACAGTCTCCTGCTGGTACAAAAACAGTCCAACCTACAACACCACTGCAGAGGACCCCCATTTCAGCTTCATGTGGTTTGATTACTCCTAAATCTGGAATACTGAAAACGTCTAAATTCACAAAACCTAGGTATAAAAGCTAACTGATCCTCTTTGAAGTTTGCACTGCATTAACGAGTTTCTATAACATTATTGGACCTCTGCCACTGACTAATACCTGCTTAGCATAATGAATCAAAATTGACTACTTTAACCCCCCCCAAAAGATTAAAATATACCTTTTTAAATATTTTTGTTATAAATGTATAACGTAGTGAGTGGTAGTTTATTGAATTGAGCAATGGACTGATGCCTGTTCCAGTTGAATGTTTTAATATCCCAGCCCTGAAACCTGAACTGCTGTCAGTCACCCATCAAAACCAACAAAATACTGTAATGCTGGATATTGTAATGTTTGATATGTACTGCAGTACACAGAGCTTTAAATAAGTTTCATAATAGAACAGCCATTGTTGCAAAGAGATCATTTTAAATAGTCAGAAATGTGCCAAGAGAATGTTACCATTTAGTTGCCAGTTGAATGGGACAAATAACTCAACTGTGATGTGCCTGAGACCCTAACCTTTAGTAAGTAGCATTCTAGTGCCAACTGAATGTAAAAACCAAAACACTATTGTTGAACAGAATCTAGTTAAAGGCTTATGATGCAAAAGAGAATCAGTAGCTAGTATAGCTTACAGCTTCAGGCTTTTCCTTCTTTGTTCAGGATTTTATTCTCTTCTCAATCAAATAGAGGAAATAAAATTCAGACTGGGCCAGAATATTTGACAATTGTAAGTACAGCAATGAATTAGAAAAAAAATAACACTGAAGCTATTTGCATTTGTAAGCTGCAGATCCATGTCGTTGAGCACAATGGCCATTCTGAATTCTGCAAAGAAGGCTGCAGAATTTGGTAAGAAAAGGCGCAACAACAGCATTGGGGGGATACCAATGCCTTCCACTGCAAAGAGTGACGTGCTGGAAAGACTAGCTACTGGGCGTGGGAGTGCTACAGGTAGGTCACTTCTGGTGAGGGAATTTGTGTTCATTTAGTTTGGTTTCTGATTCACCTCTGGCATACCAGCAGTGCCCTTTCAAAAATATAAATAGTACACTACAGTTATGTTGTATGCTTCTTATCATAAAATAATAGGGAATATTTAAATACATGAGACTTCAGTACTATGTTGAATATATTATTGCTTTATTAATGTAGAAATTAAGTAGTGTTTTTTTAAAAAGTAAAATAAATAAAAATAAATTCAACTCCATCTCTTAAAATAGTATTGCTGTGTCTTCAGTGTCAAGGCATTAGAACCGAGAGATTAGAGGCTCCCCTGATGGTTAGTTAATGAATGCACCTCTTGGTGGTACTGCACCCCAATGACTAGAAAGATCCCAGGTCCAATCGCTGGTATGTGTAAAATTAGTTGATCTTTTAGACAGCAATACAGCCCAATTGACTTCATTATCCCCAGGCTATGGTTGTTTAGGGTGGGGGAGGGTGTCAGTGGTGAGGGATCATCAGTTTGAAGTGATCACTAAGAAAGTGGAGCGCAGTCAGTAGTTTCTTTATGCTGAGAGTTGGTGAGGTATGAAATGTTTTACCTTGGGGAATAATTGAGGCAGAGAGCACTCCACCTTTCAAGGGTAGATTGGATAAACATTTGAAGTAGAGGAAGATGAGGGCTATGGGGAGAGAGCAGGACAGTGGGAGTAGTTTTGGATTGCTCTCAAAGAGCTGGCACTGATGTGTTGGACTTGAATGGCTTCCTTCCCTGCTGTAAACTTCTATTGTTCCATACCATTTTCTAACCGTGGTGCAGTCACCATTGACTCCTCTTGCTTGGCATCCAGAATTAAAATGGTGCCAATCGTTGCTGTTGGGAGCCTGAAGCTGGCATCCACTGAGCAATAAATTCCTTAGTTTCAGTCTATAAATAGCATGTATCTGTGAACCTGTTTGGTGAATATTGAATGAAAGCTTTCCTTGCCTTTTTTAAAAGAATCTATAACCCAAATGAGGGGTATTTTACTTTGAAAAGACACTTGTCTTCTGCAATGCTGAACGTTATGTGAGGCAATCTTACTTTTAAATAAACTGGAAAAATACACTGCTAAATGATTGGGATGTGGCATTAAAATGAACAGCATGATATCTGGACAACGGCCAATCTCTTCGCACATTCATTTAACTAGCGCTCTCTTTGTGAAGTTTCATTCCAGAGCTCGGGGGGACGTTCAAGGACCGAGGCTTCGTCTGCTAATGCCTCCATGGCTGAACGAGCTATCAGCACTCCTGACAGTAAGTGTGATCTCACAATCCCGTATTTGATTAGTAATATGTGATGATGCTGTTGGGGGGTGGGGGAAGCGCTGGGAAGGGAGTGAAGGAGGAACTCTGTTTCCTGCAGCCTCTTTCATCACGAGCATGGACTTCAACACAATGGCCTGCTGCTGTCCAATGTCCCAATCAGATGTATATTTTTATTATACCAATGCCAATTTCTGCCTCTAACAAAAATTCCATATTGAATTGTTTTATTTTGAAACGTATTATAGCTGCCAAAATTATCACTACCTTTAATGAAACTCCAAACCGAACATGGCTTCATTCTGTGTGAGCAGGAGAAAAGAAGAGCTGTTTACCTTTACTTGCTATAAAATATATCTGGTTTCAAAATTGCTTTTAAAAATACCACACAAGGAGAGTCTCGGTGACGGTAGCAATAGAATGATTGGGTTTGGGTTCAAGTCTCCACTTGGGCAGATAAGTTGAATTTGGCAAATTCTCAGCCAGGCTTAATGGCAGAATAGAGGACCCATTCAGCCATTTAAAGAAAAGTAGATGTCATTGTGTGGAGCAGCATTGATGGCAGTGGAAGAGTCTACAGAACATTATTGGCTCACCCACCAAACGTAGAGAAAGTGTTGCAGTGAAAGGAAATTGCACATGGAGTTTCACTCTAAATAAGTGGGAACTGAAAAGTAATTGGTGTTTATTGGGTTTTAATCCATACTCTGCTGAATTACATTTATATAGAGCTAGTTAGCAAATGCTGTAACTACACTAGAACGAAATAACTTGCATTCATATACAGGAAACTCTCTTTTTACCGGCACCTAAATAACCAGAAATCTCTCTTAACCGGCAAAATTCAGGAGTAGGTTCAGGTAAGTTTTACTTCACATTAGTGGCCGTGTAACCGGGGTCCCTGGATCTGTGGCCGTGTAACCGGGGTCCCTGGATCTGTGGCCGTGTAGCCGGGGTCCCTGGATCTGTGGCCGTGTAGCCGGGGTCCCTGGATCTGTGGCCGCGTAGCCGGGGTCCCTGGATCTGTGGCCGTGTAGCCGGGGTCCCTGGATCTGTGGCCGTGTAACCGGGGTCCCTGGATCTGTGGCCGTGTAACCGGGGTCCCTGGATCTGTGGCCGTGTAGCCGGGGTCCCTGGATCTGTGGCCGCGTAGCCGGGGTCCCTGGATCTGTGGCCGTGTAGCCGGGGTCCCTGGATCTGTGGCCGTGTAGCCGGGGTCCCTGCACGTGTAGCCGGGGTCCCTGGATATGTTGCCGTGTAACCGGGGTCCCTGCGCCTGTTGCCGTGTAACCGGGGTCCCTGCGCCTGTTGCCGTGTAACCGGGGTCCCTGCGCCTGTTGCCGTGTATCCGGGGTCCCTGCGCCTGTTGCCGTGTAACCGGGGTCCCTGCGCCTGTTGCCGTGTACGGGGCTCTCGTACCTTAGTAAGTATACCTCTCTGTAATCCGGACTTTTTGATCAACCAGCACCATGCCGGTCCTGTCGGTGCCGGATAAAAGTGTTTCCTGTCGTGCCTTTCACACCCTCCGGACATCCGAAAGCACTTCACAGCCAGTGAAGAACTTCTTGAAGTGTAGGCACTGCTGTAATGCAGGAAAGTACAGCAGGTCCCACAAACATCAATGAGATAAATGACCAGCCAATTTGTTTTAGTGATGATGGTTGAGGGATAAATATTGGGTTGGACATGAACTCTCCTGTGCTGCTGCGAATAGTGCCGTGGGCTCTCTTAGGCCCATCTGAGAGGAAGAGTCAATACAGTGCTTGGGCACTTCAGTAATGAGCAGGTTGTATATTTTAATGGGTCCTTAAGAAATGGCCAGCTTTATGTGTAAGCACTCCAAAGTGTGGCATTTCTGCTGACCCACTCCATCGGAGGTGACATTCCTTGTATAATACTATTTGCAGCATTGGTATCAAACCTTTTGATTTTTTTGCGAAAAGGGCTTGAAACAATTTTTAATTGTGCTCCGAGTACTTTTTAGCTTGTCTTTTCCCAGCAGGTGGCGCTGTAACCTATGCAGCTCATCCTTTTTATAATCTCGGGATCTAAATTCAACAGTTCAATGATCTTCTGATTACTTGATTGCAATTGGCTCACCTACTTATCGCCACAGCTTCACCTTGAGATGGTGTAGAAAACAATATTAAAAACACTTCAGTTTTAGGATCTGCACAGTACTTCTAATGAATATCTTGCAGTTGCTATTTTCCATTTCATCCTTCAACAGTGGTGCTCCTTCAGATGCCAAGTAATAGAAAATTGCTTCACAGATCATAATGTTTCACAGTCCATTCATTTCTGTGCTTTTGAGGGATAGTAGTGTAATAAAATCAAGGTGAAAGCACTGATGTCTTATTTCCAAAATTAATAAAAGCAAAAAATCACCACATTGTAGAGATGGACTTTGTAGAGGAGTGACGTTAACTTTTGGTTCTGTTATGTTATTTTCAGGATGAAATAAAAAGCATTAAAGTAGAATTTTGACATTTACAAATGATGAATGGGGTTAAAGTGATGTGCACCCTTGATTGAGATGGGGGTTTATTAGTTGTTTCTCCGTAACTATGTTCCAGGAGGTCCACGGCCAAATAGTCTGCTGACTCTCGCTGTCCGTGAAGACTATTTGGGGGAGGTACAAGTGGGTTGCCGACACCTGTTGAACCTCCCCAGTAAGAGTTTATCAACTTCAGGAGAGATGGGGAGGAAGAATACTAACATTTGGGGCAGTGGGTGGTATGAGCTGGAGTTTGGGTATAGAATAGCAGCCTCAATCCGATTCCTATTGGATGTGATCCATTGTATAAACGGCCCATAATTTGGCACAAAATGTCAGCATCAGTCAAAAATGTACCATCCCCAACCACCAAAAAGAAGTGGAACTGGTGTCATACATTGGAATATTACAACTACAGTAAACTCTTTCTTATCTGGCACCTATGGGGCCAGGATGGGCCGGTTGATGAAAAATTCTGGATACCTACCAAGGCAATTTTTAACACAAACAAAAATAAAAACCACCGACTAACTCGGCCACCGCGGGAGACTCGGACTCGGCAAAACGAGTGCTCGATGGATTCAGCAAGATTACCGGTTTTCTATTTTGCCGGTTATTAAAGTATTCCGGATGATTAAGTGCCGTTTAAACAAGAGTTTACTGTATATACAATAATAACTATAATCCTTGAGTAACTGTTAATTTGCCTATTTTCTTTCAGGAACAATTGATAATGTGACCTTTGCTGCAGGAGTCAGCTACATCAGTCTAACACAAACACCAACAAGTGAAAAGAGTGAGTTTACAGTGTGCTTAATTGCATTTTAAAGCAACATATTATAAAATGTACATTACCTGCAATTAAAATGCCGAACAGCACATGTTTTTGTATCTTTCTGCTCTTTGTAATTTGTAGATTAAAATATATTTCAATTGCAACATGGGATTGTACTTCTGAACAATATTTGTATAAAAGGGTGTGTAATCCAGTGTTGGGGAGGACTATGATGTACGGAATGGATTCCTTATAGAGGAGCCCACAGTACAACCTGAAGGATCAAACCTTCCTCGCAAACAGTGGACAACCATCAACCGTCTCCGAACCGGTCATGGTAGATGCTGCCACCTTCTCCATAGATGCAAGATTAAAGCATTCCCATCATGTGACTGTGGAGCTCCTAATCAGACCCTGGAGCACATCATTGAGCACTGCCCTCAGGAAATTCACAGGCAGCCTACAGCATATCCACACTTACACCAGAAGCTTTGGCCTGGATATCTGACTTGGATATTGACATCTGATTTGCTTTGCTACAACCATACGAAAGAAGAAGGGGAGGAGAGATAATAAGAATGTTAATAATTCAATGCGTATAATTCAGTATGTAATTTTGAATCATATGCAAGTATAATTTATAATGCATAGCTAATTAGAAAAGTAACCCAAGGTTTGAAAATTTAGCTTGATGTTTCATTTCGAATATTCAACTACTTTTTCAGCTTGGCATGAAAGCCTTTAAAGAACCTTGGGCCGTGATTTTTCCCTACGTTGCAGCCTCGGTGCTGGCTCCATCCCGGCCTCCAACATGACTTTCCCCTGATTGGGCTTATTAAGCCCGCCCAGCACGCTTCCCGGTCCAATTAAAGGAAGCAAGTCTGATGACGTCATTTGATGGTGCGCCATCAGCTGATTTCCTTAAAGATACCATGCGCAAACTTACTTTGACATTTATGCTGTCAGTGTTCTACAGCATTGAGGTGCTGCAAACACAGACGATAACTGCACAAAGGCTCTCCCATGACTCCCTCCATATGCTTGTGGTGGGAGTCACAGCATGCAGGGAGGTCCTCTTCCCTTCCAATGGGCAGAAGAGACCAACACAACCTGGTTACACATTGCACAGGAAGAAGGCACAAGCAGGGATGTCGTCATGAGGACCAGGTTGCAGTGGCGCAAACCTTTCAATGATCTCAATAGATCACGAAACGTTACTGCAAAGCCACACTCAACCTCATCACATCCCCATCACTCTGCCTTCCCTGCACATCCTTACTCTCACCAACTTACCTTACACCTCATCCCTCTCTATCTACACTATCACTTCCCCATCTCACTAGCCACCCCTCACACTTGCCCTCATCCTAGTCCAATCCTACCAACTAACAACACACAAGGGTAGGCAAGCACTTGTGTGTTTTAGCCAATGTTCATGTGAAGTTTCTGTTAATGTGCTGTCAAACATTGAAATCTTTATTTTCAACACTTGGACAGATTTGTGTGCACGTTTGGAAGTAGCTTAGTGAGTTGCAGTGAATGGTGAGACATAACGGCACCCCCGCAATGCTGATGAGTGTGAAAGGAATGGCTTGGACATTGTAGGGATGCTTTATGTTGTTGGTGTGGGGCGTTGCCAACCTGGTGCATCATGTGACAGCCAGGGTGTACAGCATCAAGTGAAGTAAATGTGGCCCTGATGAGGCCATCCCAGGCAGCAATGTGCTCGGGTGCTGATGCCCTCTGTCCTGTGCAGTATCAGGTGTTTGCGGAGAAGGTTGGTGTGGTTGTTGGTGTTGGGGCTGATCGTGGTCAGATTCTGAGGACCACGGTGAGAGAGTATAAAGGGTACCTATGCTGATGGAACAGATGGCAAGTGAACTTGAGATGACCGAAGCGATCTGTCAGTGGTGAGAGAGATTGTTCCACTGAGGTGACACTGGATAGAGAGTTTGCTCCAAACACTTGCAACCTGCATGAAGCTCAATCTGTCGACCAAATGCAGTAAGCAACAGCAGGGTCTGACCCGCTATCAAAAAAAAAAACTTTCCCATCTGACCCGCCACTGATTGCGCCCGCTGACCCCCTGGAAAATTCCCCCCTTGATCTCTGGAACCAGGTTCACTGAACTGTTGAGATATTGAGATGTAGCCCCTGTTTGGACATGGATGATGTAACGAGTAATTTTAGTAAAGAATAATCTTGTAGGTTTGAACTTTTGGTTAGAGACTTTTTTTCCCCCAGGCACTGCTGTAGCTTTGCTAATATTTTAATGTAAAAGCAAATTGATAAATTGTTTAGAATACTAGGTTCTGTAGCTTTTGAAATATTAGCTCAAAGGGTAGCAACTGTGGAAGAAACCAAAAATGTTTAGTTATTAACCGCAGGACTTTCAGCAACGTGGTTCAGGATAGTATTTCAGATTAGGAAGCAAAGTCCTGTACTGGAAGTAAAACCATTAGTGGGAATGAAGTTTTTACTTAATTACTATAAAATGTGCCTTGGATAAAGAGTGGGGCAGGACAATTGAAGGAACTGTCCATTCGTCCATAGTGCTTGCTAAAAGGATAAATTTTTCATCTGTACTGCCAGGCAAAATGATCCACCAGTAGATGGGAAAGAAAGCTAAAGTTCTGCATAAAATTAAAAATGAGTCCTGCTTGTAACTTGAGACCGAGTTCGTAAGTTTAAATCTCTTGGGCGCAGATGCGTATCATTGAATCTCCTCAGGATATTAATTGGTTTAGTGCCAACATAAGAATTGTAACAACTGTCATGTGATGAATGATTTAAATGTTTTTTTTTCCATCTTTTATGATTCCGCTGACTGGACTAAGTATTATTTAAAAGAAAGGCCTAATCACTTATTTCTCACCAGCAGGTAAAGAATATTCACAGGAAAAGCAGAAAAACATGCTGTGCCTAACGTCCCCAGATAAACCGTAAGTAACTAAATACTAGGAAGCACTATTTGGGTCTTTGCCATCAGACGTTCAAATCCGCTTTTTGACGTGCTTTTGAAAGTGGCATAAGGAATTTGGCTCTGAATGACTGAGGTTTACTGAATGTTTTCCAAAAGGTGAAATACTTCTGATCCATAACACTGGGTTACATAACTTGTTCCCTTGTATTTAACATGTCGCTGGCAAGTTTCAGTGTTTGCCTATTAGTGTGAATGGTATAGAGGGTGTGGAATTCCTAAAATGCATTCAGGAGAACTTTTTTAGCCAGTATGTAACAAGCCTAACAAGGGAGGGGGAGGTTCTGGACTTGGATTTAGGGAATGAAGCTGGGCAACTGGATGGGGTATCAGTGGGAGAGCATTTTGGTGCTAGTGATCATAATTCAGTTAGATTTAGAGTAGTTATGGAAAGGGACAAAGTTAGATCAGGAATAAACGTTCTCAATTGGGGAAAAGCCAATTTTACTAAGCTGAGAGGGGATTTAGCCAAAGTGGACTGGAAACAGCTACTTGAAGGTAAATCAGTGTCAGAGCAGTGGGAGATAGTGAGGGTTCAGAGCAAGTATGTTTCCTTAAAGAAAAGGGTGGGACTAACAAATCTGGAGCCCCCTGGATGTCAAGGGACATACAGGGTAGGGTAAAGAAAAAAAGGGAGGCTTATGACAGATACCGAGGGCTCAATACTGCAGAAACTCTAGAGGCGTATAGAAAGTACAGGGATGCAATTAAAAAGGAAATTAGGAAAGCAAAGAGTGAGCATGAAAAATTTTGGCAAGTAAAATCAAGGAAAACCCAAAGATGTTTTATAAATACATTAAGAGCAAGAGGATAACTAAAGAGTAGGGCCTATTGGAGACCATAACGGTAACCTGTGTGTGGAGGTGGAAGACATGGGTATGGTTCTTAATGAACACTTTGCATCGCCCCTCTCTTTTGTGAAAACAGATGCAGACATTGCAATCATGGAGGAGTGTGAAATATTAGATGAAATAAACATAGTGAGAGAGGAAGTATTAAGGGGCTTAGCAGCTTTGAAAGTGGCTAAATCCCCAGGCCTGGATGAAATGTATCCCAGACTGTTGAGAAGCAAAAGAGGAAATAGCAGAGGCTTTGACCATCCTTTTCCAAACCTCTCTGGCTACAGGTGTGGTGTTGGAGGGCTGGAGGACTGCTAACGTCGTACCTTTGTTTAAAAAGGGAGAAAGGGATAGACCGAGTAATTACAGGCCAGTCAGCCGAACCTCGGTGGTGGGAAAACTATTGGAAAAAATTTTGAGGGACAGGATAAATCTTCATTTAGAAAGACACGGATTAATCAAGGACAGTCAGCATAGATTTGGTAAGGGAAGGTTGTGTCTGACTAACAATTAAATTTTTTGAGATAACAAGGAGGCTCGATGAGGGTAGTGCGTTTAATGTAGCGTATATGGATTTTAGCAAGGCTTTTGATAAGGTCCCACGTGGCAGACTGGTCACGAAAGTAAAAGCCCATGTGATCCAGGGCAAAGTGGCAGGTTGGATCCAAAATTGGCTCAGAGGCAGGAAGCAAAGGGTCATACAAAAAGAAAATACTGCAGATGCTGGAAATCTGAAATAAAAACAGAAAATGCTGGAGATACTCAGCAGGTCAGGCAGCATCTGTGAAGAGAGAAACAGTTAATGTTTCCGGTCGATGACCTTTTGTCAGAACTGGAAAAAAGCAGGAAATGGAACAGATTTTTAAGCAAGTGTAGGGGCTGGGAAAGGAGAGGGGGGAGGGGATGAAAAAACAAAAGGGAAGGTCTGTGATAGGATAGAAGGCGGGAGAGGTTAAGAGATATTCAAGGCAAAAGGAGATGGTAATGGGACAGGTTAAGAAACAAAGGATGGCTCTAGATGAAGTGTAAATTGTGTTGGCAGAATGAAAGACAGCTGCCGTGTGGGAGAAGAAAAGACACATAAAAAAAGGTGTGGATAAAAACCTTTTATATATAATAGGGGCCAAGGTTATGATCTGAAATTGTTGAATTCTATGTTGAGTCCAGAAGGCTGTAAAGTGCCTAATCGAAAGATGAGGTGCTGTTCCTCGAGCTTCCGTGGAACAATGCAAGAGGCCACAGACGGTGAGGTCTGAGTGGGAATGGAGCGGAGAATTAAAGTGACAGGCGACCGGAAGCTTGGGGTCACCCTTACGGTCTGAATGGAGGTGTTCTGCAAAGCGGTCACCCAATCTGCGTTTGGTCTCCCCAGTGTAGAGGAGACCACATAGTGAGCAGCGAATACAGTATACTAAATTGCAAGAAGTACAAGTAAATCGCTGTTTCACCTGGAAGGGGTGTTTGGGGCCCTGGACAGTGGGAAGGGGGAGGTATAAGGGCATGTGTTGCATCTCCTGCGCTTGCACAGGAAGGTGCCGGGGGAAGGGGTGATAGAGGAGTGGACCAGGGTGTCGCGGAGGGAGCGGTCCCTTTGGAATGCTGAAAGGGGAAGTGAGGGGAAGATGTGTTTGGTGGTGGGATCACGTTGGAGATGGCGGAGGATGATCCATTGAATGTGGAGGCTGGTGGGTGAAAGGTGAGGACAAGGGTTCCGGGAGGGAGGAGCAGGGGTGAGGGCAGAAGTGCGGGAGATAGAACGGACACGGTCAAGGGCCGTGTCAACCACAGTAGAGGGGAATCCTCGGTTGAGGAAAAAGGAAGACATGTCGGAAGCACTGGTATGGAAGGTGGCATCGTCGGAGCAACTGGGAGAATGGAATAGAGTCCTTACAGGAAGCGGGGTGGGAGAAAGTGTAGTCCAGGTAGCTGTGAGAGTCAGTGGGACTGTAGTGAATGTTTGTCAATAACCTATCCCCAGAGATGGAGACGGAGAAGTCGAGCAAGGGAAGAGTCGGAGATGGACCATGTGAAGGTGAGGGAAGGGTGGAAATTGGAAGCAAAGTGGGTGAAATTAGTTCAGGGCGAGAGCAGGAAACGGCACCGATACAGTCATCAATGTACCGGAAAAAGAGGTGAGGGAGGGGACCTGAGTAGGACTGGAACAAAGAGTGTTCCACATACCCCACGAAAAGGCAGGCATAGCTAGGACCCATGCGGGTTCCCATAGCAACACCTTTGATTTGGAGGAAGTGAGTAGAGTCAAAGAAGAAGTTGTTCAATGTGACAACAAGTTCAGCCAGGCGGAGGAGGGTGGTGGTGGATGGGGACTGGTCGGGCCTCTGTTCAAGGAAGAAGCGGAGCGCCCTCAGGCCATCCTGGTGGGGGATGGGTGTGTAGAGGGATTGTACGTCCATAGTGAAAAGGAGGCGGTTGGGGCCAGGAAACTGGAAACTTAGTGGCGTAGGGCGTCGGAAGAGTTGCGGATGTAGGTGGGAAGAGACTGGAAAAAATAGAGTCGCGATAGGAAGAGATAAGTTCTGTGGGGCAAGAACAGGCTGAAACTATGGGTCATGCTTGATGGGTGTTTTTGTGACTGGAAGGCTGTTTCCAGTGGGGTTCTGCAGGGCTCAGTACTAGGTCCCTTGCTTTTTGTGCTATATATCAATGATTTAGACTTGAATAGAGGGGGTATGATAAAGAAATTTGCAGATGGTACTAAAATCGGCTGTGGTAGATAATGAAGAAAGCTGTAGACTGCAGGAAGATATCAATGAACTGGTCTGGTGGGCAGAACAGTGGCAAATGGGATTCAATCTGGAGAAGTGGGAGGTAATGCATTTGGGGAGGGCTAACAAGACAAGGGAATACACATTAAATGGTAGGACACTGAGAAGTGTAGAGGAACAAAGCGACCTTGGAGTGTAGGTTCACAGAGCCCTGAAGGTAGCAGGCCAGGTAGATAAGGTGGTTAAGAAGGCATATGGAATACTTGCCTTTATTAGCCGAGGCATAGAATACAAGAGCAGGGAGGTTATGCTTAAACTGTATAAAACATTAGGTATGCCGTAGCTAGAATACTGCGTGCAGTTGTGGTCACATTACAGGAAGGATGTGATTGCACTAGAGAGGGTGCAGAGATTTACCAGGATGGTGCCTGGACTGGAGAATTTTAGTATGAGGAAAGATTGGATAGGCTAGGTTTGTTTTTCTTTGGAACAGAGGAGGCTGAGGGGAGTCCTTATTGAGGTGTATAAAATTATGAGGGGCCTAGATAGTGTGGATAGGAAGGACCTATTTCCCTTAGCAGAGGGGTCAACAACCAGGGGGCATAGATTTAAAGTAATTGGTCGGAGGTTTAGAGGAAATTTCTTCATCCGGAGGGCGGTGGGGCTCTGGAACTCACTGCCTGAAAGGGTGGTAGAGGCAGAAACCCTCAACACATTTTAAAAAGTGCTTGGATGTACCGTAACCTACAGGGCTACGGACCAAGAGCTGAAAAGTGGGATTAGACTGGATAGCTCCGTCGGCCGGCGCGGACACGACGGGCCAAAATGGCCTCCTTCCATGCTGTAAATTTTTATGCTTCTATTCCTCCGAGCTAGGAACTCAAACATATGGGCACATAATTTGCTGTCAAAATAACAGCGAGGCTGATGGTGCTCATTGTTATTTATGCACAGATGCTACAGCAGGTGAGGGAAGGTTAAACTCAGAATTCCAAAAGTTGCTGTCCGCCATCAGAGAACATCCCCTACTTTCTGTCTCATGCCTTCCAACCAATTACCAGCAGCATCCTGGATAGAGCAGCAGAGGCAAAAACCAACTGGATGCCAAGAGGGAAACTTTACAGTGCTTCTGGAGGGGCAAAAGATGGAGGAGCCCGATGACCTTCCTCATTCATAGTTAACTTGTGATCCATTCAAAAATGTCTTCTGCTGTATTGGCCAAATATGGACAGCTTATTAAAGATTTATTTATAAGAATAAAACTTATATGTGTGGCTCAAGGTCAAGAAACAAAAAAAAAATTTATTGAAGGGTTCCAAATGTTTAGCAGATTTGAACAATGCTGCATTGACATTCGCAAAAAGAAAATGCAGAGATCACAGACATAAAATTCCTTGGTTTGACCAAAATATTGCTTCTTGTTTGTTAGATTTGGTGAAAAGGCTTCATTAAATGGTGTATCTGTTCCCCTAGGGTTCCTCACCCACGGCAGTGGAACGTGGAGTCTCCAGCTACCAAGAAAAATAACCAAACCCAAGGCAGAACAAGATCTTCGAGGAAATGTCCCCTAATGCCTTCGAACTGAAGCAGAAGTTTGCAATTTGTATTGTACAATTGAGTGTTTTTGGAGAATTTATATGCTTTTCTACCTTTAAGCAATACTTAAGGTGGAAAAGTATTTCAGTGTGCAGTACTTTCTCTGCCTCCACCACCCCCCCCCCCCCCCTCCCCAAAAAAAAATGTGCAGAAGACTGCAAACATTTGCTAGTTGCTGTGACTTATTTCTCAGCCCTGTGGAAAGTCACAATTGTAACAAGCAACCATGCCACTGCAGTTGTCTTGCTGTGTACTCAACTAGTACTGCTTTTCTGGCTTAGGCTTATGGTGAACACATACTGGATTCTTAATGGAGGCTGCTACATGATATGAAGGGGAACCCAAAATGAGCTGAAATAACGTGCTCATCTTACCAGATAGAGATTGTTGGACTATATTTTATGCTGCATTTATATGGCTACTTTTGCATTGATGCAAAGGGCTTTTGAGGCGCATTGATAGAAAAGTGGCAGTGTACTTCTGAGTTGGGTCCTACTTTGACTCCTAAGTTTACTAAAGACAAACGGGTGGAAGCCCCTCGTGTGGTGTGTCTTAACAGTTGGTGGAAGCTGGGTTTAAAAGTGGTCTTGGGCAATCCATTGGATCTGTTGATTTACTTTTATAAACTTACTAACAGATCTGTCAATCAATTTGGGGGGCGGTGGTTGTCACAGGATGGAGAAAAAATTAGCATGTAAATATTCATCCTAAAGGCGATGAGCAACAAAAATAATTGAAACGAATAAGCAAAGGAATGAGCAACCTGTTGTACGCCAAATGAACAAGGCTAAAATGCTGAGTAACTTTTAAAATTTCCTTTTCTCTTGTAATTCATTTACACGATATAGTAATTGCTAAATCATATTTTTGCTCCTTCTTAAAACTACACGATCAGGAGTCTGTTGCTGTTTGCCATTAGCACCTAGTAAGAAATCCTTCAGTTTGTAATATGTACAAAGATTCATACTCAAGTGTTACAAGCAGTAACTAAGGGCTGGTGACATGAACTCTCTTGCTTTGTTTTTATTGTTCATGATTTACAATTCCTCAATGTATCACATCCTAAACAGTGTTAGCCTATAACCTTCTCTCCCTTTCCTCCCACTTCCAAAACAGGCAGCACCTTGCAAGAATAGTCAAGTAACTGATCAGTATCTAAATTGTTGCCTGACCTGATTTTAAGCCACATGGTGGTGCTGTGCACTGAAGTGTCCGGAACTAGCTACCGTACTTTACTTGTATAAAAATACAGTATGATTGGTTACAGAGCCACTCTGGTATAAATTTCAAGCACTACACCAATGATGAAACTTACTTTGAAGTTGAATTTCTACTGACAGTTTTCTATTGGGGCCCAGAGGATAGTCGATGAAATTACTAGTATGTTGACAACAACTGCTTTCTTACTTTTCTTGACTTGAACCAGACTGTCTTTAAGACACATGGCCTTGACAGTTGGCTGCAAGGGAGGGGAAAATTTGCTGTTTGCAGTGACCCCTCTAAAGTGCATGTAGGTTGATGTTGGGTGAAGATGAGATTGGGCTGGGATCTGATGCTCTCCTCCCATGTCTAAATGACCTATCCACATAATGTTCAAGCTCATATACATAAAAGAATGGTCATTAAGGGAAGGTACAGGGTGGGGGCGGTAATCAGTATCTGTAGAACTACTAGGGGAGAAGAATCTCGATTTCTGGTTTGGATGACGGGTAAAGTTGTACCTAGCTACAGTATGATTGCAGAGGTAGACTTGGTTGGATTTATATTTTACCAATTTAGGAAATGAGTTTTTCAGAATGTATAAAAGGAATTGTGAGACTTAATAAATTTGTGCTATCTGACATTTTAAATAAATATTTACAAGATACTTGTCTAATGAGGTTTATTTTAAACCCACAAAAGTTGCTCAGCAAAGCTGGATTGCGAAGAGCAGTAATGCTACAGCTCTAATCAAATTACCACACTGATGTTTCAATGATTTATGAAGTCATAAGCCAGCATCAAGAAAATTAATGTTTTATTAATTTTGAACACATTAAAAAGATTTACTGTTAGTTTTGTATCAATTTTAAGAGAATTTTCAGTATTCCATGTTTAAATGAAATGCAACATGCATGGAATTTCACTTCTAAATGCATCTGTGTAAGGCAGCGTAGCCCAGTATTCACAACTTGTGTTTTTGACAACTATGTTAAATAAATGTGGGAATACATTGAATATGGGTTGATAATCTGAGGCAATGCCATATTTGTCCTTTGTTCTTCAAATACAATGAAGCCCAGAACTCTTGGTTGAACCCATTTTTGATTTAGCCACACACAAAATGCACGGTTTGATTTTCTCTTTCCCCTCACAAAGGATCAAAAAGGACCTGGAGTGTTTTGGGGCTATTTAGTTCATGGATCTAAGTCTAGGTATAATTTTTGGTAGTTACAGAACTTTTAGCTTAAATTAGTCCTTCTGATAGATTTTGCATGAGCATTGGACACAATGTTATTTGCTTCAATTTAACTTCTGTATATTGACATACTAATTTAGAGCATTTAAACAGGTTGCAATTATGTTGCTGTCTACAACAATGTAGATTGTTAATTAAGCTCTTAATATGCTTTCCTGCATGTACAATAATTTGTCATCCAGGGAAGGGGAATATGATTTCAAATTCTCAAAAGGAGTAATGTGACCCCAGCATATGGTATGTGTTCTCACCTATTGAACATTCTTAATATCACTGTACTTTCAAATAGAATAAGTTGATCTAACAAGACAGGATACATGTTACAAAAGTGTAATTTCAGCACTTTGACAGGAATAAGTAATGAAGGGTTTTTGCAGGACCAAGTTTTCTATTGAAGTTGAACTATGTTCAAAGTGAAGATCATTTTTTCCCCTTAATGTGTACATATTAATTATGGCACAGAAAATGCAAAAATGAATTTTAATACCAGCTTGAAGCAGAGCATCACTTGTCATCCTGAGCTACATTGAGAGGAATAGTAATAGTTTCCGAAAGCTCAAATAAATTCTTGAATCTTTCAGTCAATATTGCAGTGGCCAGTTTTGCTCAGTTAAACAATGCAGAAATATATGTTTTGGTTAGGCAATAGTGATAATCTGTGCGTCAAGGTCAATCTTTTTCAAACAATGTTTATGTTGTGGTTTATTCAAACACTGGGACAACAGGCGCACGGTTTAGCTAAATTTGGGAGGAGCTTGATTGAGCCAAATCATAAGAGCAAATATAAATGTTACAGTCTAAAAGGCTCACTATATTAAAATCAGTGGAAAAGGGGAAAACATTTGTTTAATAGTTTATTAAGGCTCAGTAAAGGGCTTTTGATGATGTGACCGCTTCCCAAAGTACATAAGCAGGACTAGGTCCCGCTCCGCCATTCACTAAGATCATGGCTGATCTTCAACCTCAACTCCACTTTCCTGTTCTCTATCCATTGCAAATATATTACCACCAACCCCACGAGCTCTTGCGGGCACCTTATGGAATGCCTTTTGGAAATCCAAATATACTACATCTACTGGCTCCCCTTTACCTACCCTGTTAGTTACATCCTCAAACAACTCTAAAATTTGTTAAAACACAATTTCCCTTTCATGAAGTCATGTTGACTGCCTAATCATAGTGATTTTCTAAGTGCCCTGCTACCACTTCCATGTCCGGCTAACTGACCTGTAGCTGTTTTCTCTCTTCCCTCCTTTCTTGTCTAGCAAGGTTACATTTGCTACCTTCTAATCTGCTGGGGACTGTTCTAGAATCTAGAGAATTTTGGAAGATCACAACTAATGCATCCACTATCTCTGCAGCCACTTCTTTTAGAACCCTAGGATATAGGCCAGGGGATTTGTCAGCTTTTAGTCCCATTAGTTTCTCAAGTACTTTTTCCTCTACTGATAATTACTTTAAGTTTCTCATTCTTATTAGCCCCTTGGTTCCCCACTATTTTTGGTGTGCTTGTCTACAGTGAAGACAGATACAAAATATTTGTTTAGTCTCTGCCATTTCCTTATTCCCCATTATAATTTCACCTGTCTCAGCCTCTAAGGGACCAATGCTTACTTTTGCTACTCTTCCTTTTTACATACTTGTAGAACCTCTTACAATCTGATTTAATATTTCTTGTGAGTTTACTCATTCTATTTTCTCCCTTATCAATTTTTTTGGTCATCCTTTGTTGGTTTCGAAAGCTCTCCCAATCCTCAGGCTTACTACTACTCTTTGCAACATTATAGGCCTCTTAATCTAATACTACCCTTAATTTCTTCAGTTGCTGACTTGAACTTGTATAAAATTGTTCAAAACCCTGAGGATTAAATGTGCCAGAATTTTGATTTGGGAGTGTATGAGTCGAATGTGAAATTTAGTTTCTTAAGCACTTTGATCCTCAAGTTCAGTTTCCTTAAACTACTGAAGGAATCCATTGAAACAACTTTCACACTGGCACAAGGTAGGTTTCTCGGAAATAAAGTCCAAAGCTTTGAGATCTACATTGGTCCTAAATATCCAGGAGTGAAGTTAGCAACCTTGCTTTAGTTGCTGATTAGGAGTACCCACTGGCATTGATTAATCCATAACAAATGAATTGACGCTGTTTGGGCATTGTACAATTGAGTAGAACCCTTGCATAAGGATAAATAGGTTGAGCTTATCCCATGTGAGTAGCATGGAATCTTATTCCTCCTTCAATAAGTATCGCTATTGAGCTGAAGAATTTAATTGGAAAAAAAGCTTTTCCAAGATCATTAACAGATGCTACTGATTGTGAAAACTGAATTTACAAAAAGAATTTACCAAAAAAACAAACTAGTCTTCTTTTGTATGGTAGTAGCGAAGTCAGATGTCAAGGCCAAAGCTTCCGGTGCTGAAAATGTAAATCGGGTTGCCTTGAAATATACACAAATGCACAGAGCATCAAGCAGGTTCTATGCTATAGCGAAGGGGCAGGAAAATAGGACTAAGTGACAGCTCTGAGCTAGCCCTGCTACGAACTTCCCTCCACTACCCCACCCAATTTAGATGACTGCTGTCTACATGAAGAACAACCAAGAGTTCAATGAATGATTACATTTAAAGATGTGAATTATTGTATAATTAACCATTGCCACCAGAAATAACTTTAATACAGAATTCTTTAACAGGTGTTGTGTTACAGTTTAAAGCAGCTAATCCAATTTACAACTAGATCACAGCAAAATAAACAACATTTTCATATCTCTCACACGACCTAAATAAGTTGACAAAGTTAATAGGAAATCATGGCACAGCCTGCAGGCAAAACTGGATTTTGATGAGTACTGCATTCTCCCTAAATTACCAAATCCAGAACAAAACCTCAGTCCAAAATGCCTTACATTTCTAGCCACTTCAAATTTTAGAATGAGTTCCATAAAGATATGTTTAGTTAATATGACATGAGTTTCTAATCCATCAAACCTAGTTGTATACATTTAAGCAAACATAATTGTCAATATTCAGATACATATAAATACAAAGTCTAGGACTTTTGGACTATTTAAAGCCATGCTTCCAGAAAGAAAATAGAATCAAACTGTAGCAGTTACAGTAATGAGAAAAAAAAGTTACCCTGCTGCCTTCATACAGTGAACTAACTCTAAACAAACTTTGTGGAAGGAGTGGCAAGTTTCCATTTTGGATAGATTGAAGTTTAACTTTCTGTTCAGAAGTGGAATTGACTAAAGTTTTATTTAAAAATAAAGATGCCTCCACATTCTGTATTGGCACACACATATAGGCTGCTCGATTTTTAAAAAACCAAGGAAAACAATCAATTGAAGCGTGACCTGAGGCTTTTTCCCTGCTTGGGGAAGTGGCTGAATTTTAGGGTACAATCTACATGTGCACCAAAGAACCTATAACATATTTACTAAATATGAGCACTGGACAAAAAAAATGGACAACTCAGCAGATGTTCTGGGGCTACCTTTGTACAAATTTAAATTGCAATTAAGATCCAGATCTTTACTTTCAAGCCTCAGTGAAATTAGTTAAGCGCTGGCTTACTCTCCACAGTTGTGATTTCAATCCTTCACTGAATTTCACTGCTCTCTACACACCAAAATGGTAGCCAACTTCACACAAAGGAAATATTCTGCTTCATTATAGGCCTAGTACAAATGCATCTAATATACACACACATCACCCAATACCATTTTACAAAATATACTGACTCATAAAATGAGTGCAATAACTGCAAATGAGGAATCACTTTGAATGTTATTAAACATGGTTTAGTGATGGAATATTTGTAATAAAAATTGGTATATGAAAATCATTTCAAAAGTATTAAACTATAAAAATCCAATCACTGGATTTTGATGTAATCAGATCAAGTTTCTTCATTTTATTGTATTAATACTGCATTGTGTTAAATACTCTTGTGTAATCAAAGGTCGTGGGTTCAAGTCCCACTCCAGACCTTGAGCACACAATCTAGGCTGGCACTTCAGTGCAGTAACTAAGGGAATGCTGCACCATCGGAGGTGCTGTTAAACCAAGACCCTACTTACCCACTCAGGTGGACGTTGAAGATCCTGTGGCATTATTCAAAGAAAAGCAGGGGAGTTCTCCCGAAGTATTGGCCAACATTTATCCCTCAACCAACATTACTAAAACAGATTATCTGGCCATTACAGGAAACTTTGGTTTATCCGGAGGTTAACTGTCCGGAATGCTCGAGCCACCAGCAAAAATCAGGAGCCATTTGGTTAGGTTTTTTTCCTTTCGTTGCTTTTTTTTTCCCACCAGTCAGGCTCTGCAAGGTCTCGCTGAAGCTGTTGCTAAGCTACAGAGACGCTTGCAAGGTACGGCCAACTGTTTAGAAGCAAGCAACCGGGTTTGTTGCCAGATACGGAGCTCAAAATCTCCGTATGTTTAAACATTAGCGCTGGTTTGTTCGGCAGTTTTGATGGGACGGCAACAGCTCGGTCCTGTCGGTGCCGGATAGCACAAAGTTTCCTGTATCTCATTGCTGTTTGTGGAACCTTGTTGTGCACAAATTGGCTGCTAAGTTTCCTACATTGGCTGCCATGTTTCCTACATTACATCTGAATTATGTAGCTGATAGACTTGAAGTGCCTATTATAAAGTAAATCAATTGTTTGGATAGCAAAAATACCAGATAAGGAAACAATGACCTCAACTTTTTTTGGTCAGGGGTGGAAAGTGTTTCAAGTAGAAAATATTTCATCACATTTCTTAATTCCAGAGAAGTTTTTGTTTGCTCTACTGCTTATAGATTTCATTTGAATTTACAGAACTACTGAAGGAATATTCAGTTTTGACTATATGTTAGCGTTTTTCTCCGTTCCACAAAAATCGTAGAGGAGGTTTATGCCCAAGAGGTAATTAGCATTACTTGGCAATCAGTTTTAGGGGCACATTGGCAATGTTGCCCTAAAAAAAATACCCAAATAACCCTAAGAATAATGGAAGAAAAAAAGGACACTGAACAGCCATCAGATGAATTTAAAATCAATTACAGATGTGAAAGGACTGGATTGCAGGAAAACACACCATCCTCCTAATATGCCATTGAAGTGATGCAAGTTAAATCCCTATACTGATCAGCCAAGACAATCAAGAACCATGTGAATTTAATTCTTAAACAAATCTTTGACGTTATGTAAATTCAAAGAGGGTAGAACATCCACCACTGGGTGTCATTTTCCCAACCAGAGATAGTTTTACATTAGAGTAATTGATTGTATTTGTCTTAACCCTTTTTCTTCATCAATTAAAAACTAAGGTAAAGGAAACTGCCTTTCAACATGCAAGTCAAAAGCCTCTGCTTTTCCAAAACGTAAACTGCTTCTCAGCAACAAGCTATTACATTTAAAATATAAATTTCTTTATAAATGCAACATGTTAAAATATTTGCCTTGTTGCCAAAAGCCAAGGAGTGATATTTCTAAGAAAAACTATGTATGTACAGTACCTCTAAAATTTAATACTGGTTTGAGTATCCTTTCTTTAAAGTTTTATTTAATGACTGCTGTGCTGGGAGAGGTCTTCATGGCAAGCAAATTGGCTGGTTTGAAAATAAAAAGCCATGAAGTAATATTGCATATTAACTTAACATTTAAGCAGCATGAATTACAACTCATGAAACATAAGTGCTGAACACCTCAAAGAATCTTCAAAAATACTTTTTCTATCCATTGACTTCCCGTAAACTTCTGTCTATTTTTTCCTGTGTTAAAGTCATTTCTTGGCAGTTTGGTTATCACGGGTTGAGGAAAAACTTACCGAGGGCTCCAGGTTCATTTTTTTTCCCCAAAGTGACAGTTCTGGACATACTCTACAAATTTATGCAAATTAAAATGGTGCAAAATTTCCAATAAATATGGAACGTGGCTAGGTCTCAACAGAAAAGGCAATCATATTAGCTTAGCTAGTCCCCACAGGCAACCCTCATGATTTAGTACATCCTTTTTATAGATCAAAAGTTTGAACCAATTGCAGGTCATTCATTTTTGAGAACCTATCATTTGGGCCTCTGGTTCAAATTTCAACATACAGGTACTGATAATGGCCAAGAAGCAGTACACCTTAAATATATAGAACTATTTTTCTGTATCAGATTTTAGAACAGTTAGCCATACATTAAGAACAGCATGATTAGGAGATCTCATTACCAGCAACGAGACAATATGCAGTATCAAAAATGAAAATTGAATAAAAAACTTCATTGTTTAGTGGCAGAAAACAGTGGTCAACAGCTTTGGCAAAAATAGTCGTTTTATATTACAAGTCTCTGGCATTAACTTCCTTACAGATTTGTGGCCCATGTAAGATAACAAATGCTTAAATTCACTACTGGTTTGAGTTCCTTTAAGAGGTATTTTTCTGTTGTCTTCACTTCTCTGGTCTTCTCCCCTTTCAGATAACAAAAGAAGATTTGTGTCGGAAGTCTCCCTGTAATGGAGGGAAGGAACAAATTATGTAGCAGATTACACAAAAATTAGTCACTCAGTTGTACAGAGAAACTGCCACAGGCCCTTGGCTCAGAACCTCATTTTATGGAGACCTGTTGAAAATATATGTAAAATCATTGCCTCTTAAAAACTGCAATACAGTTTCATTCAACGAGAGGCCACAGCTCACCAATGGATCTATATCAGCACAATCTTAGGATTAAGGTTCTAGATTTGCTCTTTTAAAATATCTAAACTGAATGAACTTGCCCCTTTACATTCAGCCCCCTTGTGTGCCCACAGAAAAATTCTCAGCTCTTATTACCGTATATTTGTGGCTAATTTCAATGCTTATCTTACCTCATCGTCCACAGGATTTGATCGGACATAATCAACACCATCTGCTTTTGAGGAAGCCTGGTAGCTGAAAGCAAAAAAAAATTTGTTTTATTGCTTCATATTGTAGTATAACTAAGCCCTAGTAATGAAAACAAATTATAATCTAATTATATGCTCAGCTAGTGTTTTCATTTAAATTGCATTCAAAAGGTGAATTACATTGAAATAAATCTCCTAGTTAGAATTCATTCATCCAAAATTAATGACATTTACATAAAATATTTTTTAAAGGTTCAGAAGTACATTAAAATGCAGTAGCATTTCATCAACAGGGTGTTCTGGGATTATTATTTTGTGAAGCCTTCATGATTTCCAAGCTGCTGAAGCTGACCTACTTACAAGACATCATTCGAAGTTGTACATCACCTTAATCAAAATCAAATCAAATAAAGTTTTGTCATTGTTAGTGCACAAGTGCAGTACAACGAAATGTAGGCTTGCGGCTCCCGAGAGTGTACATTTAGATTAAGACATTTAAACATTCAACATACATTTGGCTTGTAATACATTAACATAAACATAACCATAATAAAGTGCATTGGCAGATGTGCAGGCTTTAGAGTTTATTTGTGGAGTTCAGTAGGATGACAGCCCTGGGAAAGAAGCTGTTCCTAAATCTGGTCGTATGGGTGCTAATGCATCTGTAGCGTCTCCCAGATGGCAGGAGGGCGAACAGACTGTGGCTGGGGTGGGTGCGAATCCTGACTTCCAGCGGGGAGCAGATCGCTGGAAATCACAGGTATATGTCTGATGATTTTCCATTTATTAATTTCAATGAGGAGTTGAAAATCATGGGCCGTGTGCCCTCAATTTCCCACAATGAACTCCCAAGTGACTGCCACTCCCTTTGCAGAATTGGTCCTATAGTTTCTACGTTGGTCTCAGTCATTTCCCTGAATTGCCTGTCAGTTCAAAGTTGGTGAAGTGAATGAGATTTTAAAAGGGAATTGGAGTAATACTTGAAAGGGGAAAAAATTTGCAGGGGAATGGGCAGGGGAGTGAGACTAATCGGAGAGCTCTTTCAAAGAGCCGGCACAGGCATGACAGGCTGAATGGCCTCCTTCTGTGCTGTATTATTCTATGATTATAGCTATTGTTTCCATCCCATAGCTCAAAATGTTACCCTTCGGTGTTAAGGCCAATCGATTGCTAGTATACAGATATTTATTATGGGTTAAAAACTGATTCCAAGAATAAGCAACTCTCACCTGTTTGCAGGCTGTTTCTCTGGGGGTGGGGGAAGGAAGAAAGAAAACAGTGTATTTAACAGAAATTACCACTGCGGCAATACAATAAACTAGTTAGTTAACAATCAGCGTCAAAGTGACATAAATGAATGAAACGAAAAATTAAACTGTAAATAATGATCTGTGATGCATGCTTACTTCTAATTATCTTACTACAATTTTTCCATTACCATGAACCGTACAAGATTAACGTGGTTACTTACTACTGAAACCATGCTTGCCTGCATACAAGATGCTTTAATATTTTAACATTACACAAGTAGGAATCATTAGAAAGAATAATTATTTAGTAGCATGGCATAAATCACATTACTTCTAATCAGCTGCTGGCCATAGATGACTTCACCACAACATTCCAACCACATTAAGCTAGTTACATTAGTCGTCCTTCTAACTGCATGCAACTATTTTTTGTTAGTCATTTGCATTGGATTAAAAAAAATATAGCAATAAACACCCTTCTCCTGACTGCTTGAACCAGAGGTTTCTTCAAAAGGTGGTTATTTTAATAAAGGGTGAAGCTGACTTCTTACTTGCAAAGTATCCTCGTTTATATGCAAGCCTGATGACGATGGTTATAATCAGTAGAACAAGAACTACAACAAGAACACCACCAATGATCGCAGCGATATTAATGTCATCTGCAGGGTGACAAAAGAATATTACAAATTATTCATACTGCAAATAAATCTCACAGGAATTTTATTTAGAAATAACAGTTAAATGTAATACTTATGAAACAATTTTACATATTTTATAGCACAAAATATATGGTATTTCACAGGGTACCTCTCTATAGCAAACAGGAAGTGGGAGAGAAATCAGGGGAGGCACAGTCAAGTGGTACTTTTTGCGATGGATTTCAATTACTTTACTGTGAAGAATCATTACAATTCATAACACTTAAATTTCATCTGTACCTTGAGAAGTACTAAAGGCAAACACATTTCTGCACTGCCACGCAGTTGCTTTGTAATGCAACTGCATGCTTAAACACATGCTGACTCTATGGAAGAAAATAATAGTTCGAGTGCTCAATTCAGAGCCGTTACTATAACAGGTCTTTTAATATTAAAAATGCCAGTCATAGTGCCACCTACAGGAGTAATAGGGTCTTGCCTCAGGCAGAGCCTGACAATGTTCTCAATGTATTTTGAAATAGAATGTTGTGACCTGCTCATCAATTTTAACATATAATAGATAGGAATTGAGTGCAAGTCCATATTTTTCCAGAGTGATTATTTTGCGACGCATTTTTGACTGCGCATGTGCAGCACCTGTGACCTGCAGGCCACTTTCCTCAGCGTTGTGCGGAGGTGGTCAGGGGATCAGGTTGTTGGCTTGGGGGGGGGGGAAAGAGAGGGGTGAGGAGAGGGGATCAAAGGGGGAAGGAGAGGGGGAGAGGAGAGAAAGTGGTGCGATCAGAGGGGGGGAAGAGAGAGAGAGAGAGAGATAGATAGAGGGGCGCTCAGAGTGGGAGAGGGGCCGATCGGAGGAAGGAGGGCGCTCGGAGGGGGAGGAACAAGAGAGGGGCGATCGGGGGGGAGAGGGGCGATCGGAGGGGGGAGATAGAGGGGCGATCGGAGTGGGAGAGAGGGGCGATTAGAGGAGGAGAGTGAGAGGTGATTGGAGGGGTGATCAGAGGGGGAGAGAGAGGGGCAATCGGAGGGGGAGAGAGAGAGGCAATCGGAGAGGGAGGGGGGCGATCGGAGGGGGGAGAGAGAGATAGAGGGGCGATCGGAGGGGGAGAGAGAGAAAGAGATAGAGGGGCGATCGGAGTGGGAGGGGGTGATCGGAGGAGGGTGAGAGGTGATTGGAGGGGCGATCAGAGGGGGAGAGGTGTGATCGGAGGGGGAGGAAAGGGAGGAGTGATCGGAGGGGGAGAGAGGGGCGATCGGAGGGGGAGGAGAGAGGGGCGATCGGAGGGGGAGGAGAGAGAGAGGGGCGATCGGAGGGGGAGGAGAGAGAGAGGGGCGATCGGAGGGGGAGGAGAGAGAGAGAGAGAGAGAGAGAGAGGGGGGCGATCGGAGGGGGAGGAGAGAGAGGGGCGATCGGAGGGGGAGGAGAGAGAGAGGGGCGATCGGAGGGGGAGGAGAGAGAGAGAGAGAGAGAGAGAGAGAGAGAGAGAGAGAGGGGCGATCGGAGGGGGAGGAGAGAGAGGGGGCGATCGGAGGGGGGAGAGAGAGAGAGAGATAGAGGGGCGATCGGAGTGGGAGGGGTGATCGGAGGAGGAGGGTGAGAGGTGATTGGAGGGGCGATCAGAGGGGGGAGAGAGGTGTGATCGGAGGGGGAGGAAAGGGAGGAGTGATTGGAGGGGGAGAGAGGGGCGATCGGAGGGGGAGGAGAGAGAGAGAGAGAGAGAGAGAGAGAGAGAGGAGCGATCGGAGGGGGAGAGAGACAGGTGATCGGAGGGGGGAGTGACAGAGGAGATCGGAGATGGGAAGACAGGAAATTAGAGGCACATGTAACAAAGATAATACAGTAATCATGGGAGATTTTAATCTACATATAGACTGAGCAAACCAAATTTGCAGTAATAGTGTGGAGGACGAATTCATGGAATGTATGCAAGATAGCTTTCTAGATCAGTATGTTGAGGAACCAACAAGGGAACAGGCTGTGGAGGTCAAGGCACTGAATATATTTAAGAAGGAGATAGATAGATTTCTAGTCACAAAAGGCATCAAGGGGTATGGGGAGAGAACGGGAATATGGTATTGAGATAGAGGATCAGCCATGATCACACTGAATGGCGGAGCAGGCTCGAAGGGCCGAATGGCCTACTCCTGATCGTATTTTTCTATGTTTTCTATTTTTCTATGAAAGAGAGGCGATCGGAGAGGGGTAGAGATTAGAGGTGCATGTAAAAAAACAGAAAAAGTGGTCCAACCGTGGCTAACAAGAGAAGTTAAAGATGGTATTAGATCAAAGGAAGAGGCTTATAATGCTGCCAAAAAGAGTAAGCTTGAGGATTGGGAGGATTTAAGAATTCAGCAAAGGAGGACCAAGAAATTGATAAAGAAAGGGTAAATAGAATATGAGTAAACTAGCGAGAGACATAAAAACAGACTGTAAAAGCTTCCATAGGTATGTAAAAAGGAAAAGATTAGTGAAAGAAGATGTGGGTCCCTTACAGGCTGAGACAGGAGAAATTATAATGGGGAATAAGGAAATGGCAGAGAAATTAAACAAAAGTTTTGGTGGGGGCACGTTGGAGGCGGGACTCCTGCTTGTCAGGTCGATGTCCCGCCTCCATCGATTAGTGGCCAACCCACACTAATTTCCCTTGACTGACCTTGTTAAGCCTGCCCAGCGGGTTTAGCAGGCCAATTAAGGGAAAGCCGGTTACAGAGAACGTCAGCGTATGACATTTCATCTGTCAAATATTTTTGACAGATGAATTGTCACCGTTTGACAGCTCTGTGAAGCTGTCAATCACTGACATTCTCTGTAGTTTGATGAGTTCTTGAATTCAAGACTCATCAAACCTCTTTCTTTAGCAGAAATTAGATGGTTGTTGCATTGGAGAATGCAGCAGCCATCTGTCATCTCTGCCGCGGAGGTGCGAGACTCTCCGCATACCCACCGATTGAAGCCTGCAGGAAGAAACAAAGGTAAGTACACTTTTTCTAACACTTTCCACTTACCTCACATACTCACCTCTCCACACTTGCACCCATCACTTACCTTCACAGCGCACTTTTGCGCCCCGCAGACCCCCACAGACCCCCACAGACCCACCACTCGCCTCAGTGACCCTGGCGGGGTTCGCAGCCTTCGGGAAGCCCGCACTTGTGTGGGTAAAATGGGGATAATCCTCTTATCTGTTAACAGGCAGTTAAGTGGCTGCAATCCCCTTCCCGCCTCCAGGAGATGGGACCCGGCGCGGGTCAGCTATCTGCCTCCTGGCAAGATGGCATGGAGGCGGGTTGGGGACGGGTTGGGTACCCGCCCCCAAATTCTGCCATTTTCCTGGCAGTCCCGCCTCCCCAGGGCTGGCAAGATCGCACCCTTTGTGTCTGTCTTCACGGAAGAAGACGCAAAAAACATCCCGGAAATAGTGGACAACCAAGAAGGGTCTAGTGAGAATGAGGAACTGAAAAACATTAGTATTCGTAAAAAAGTAGTACTGGAGAAATTAATGGGGCTGAAAGCCGATAAATCCCCTGGACCCGATGGCCTACATCCAATTTTTTTTGAAAGAGTTGGCTATAGAGATAGTGGATGCATTGGTTGTCATTTTCCAAATTTCCATAGATTCTAGAACAGGAGAGACAGAGGAGATCGGAGGGGGGAGAGGCAGAAGAGATAGGAGAGCGGGTGGAAGTTCAGGAGTTCGTGGGGGGGGGGGGGGGCGGGGTGATGGGGAGGTCAGGAGCCCAGGAACTTGCGGGGTTGGGGGGGGGGGGGGGGGGTGGGTAGCACGGTGAGAACAGTGGGGAGGGTGAAGAATGTGACCCAGGTCTAAAGCGGGGGGCAGGCTTGGAGAATGAGAGCAAGAACATGATCCAGATGAGAAGGTAGATCACGTTCTCCTGCCCTCTTAGGCCTGGATCACATTCTTCCACACCCTTTACACCTACACCACGTTCTCCCTCTCCTCACACCCCCACCAGACCGCAGCGGTTTAAGAAGGCAGCTCGCTACAGAACAGTTCTGACGAAAGGTCATCGACCTGAAACATTAACTCTCTTTCTCTCTCCACAGGTGATGCCTGACCTGCTGTGTATTTCCAGCACTTCCTCTTTTTATTTCAGATTTCCAGCAACCCGTATTTTGCTTTTGTATCGGGGGAACATTATCCACCAACACCTTGATTTTAAAATTCTCATCCTCATGTTAAAATCCCTCCACGGCCTCAACTCTTCCTATCTGAACTCGGCGGTGTGAGTGCTCCTAACCAGGGAGGGTGAGCTCTGGAGCTGGCTGTCACAACGAATGGATCATATTACAAATTGCAAAGTACAGGTAGACTATCCTTTATCCGAAAACCTCGGGACCAGCCGTGTTTCGGTTTTCGGAAAATTTCGGATTTCGGAAGGTGGGTCGGCGGGGGGGGGGGGGGGGGGTCGGCGTCGGTCCGCGGGGGGGGGTCCGCAGTCGTGGCTTGTCCGTCGCTGCTAGCCTGGAATGCAATGAAGTTCCGCATTTCCACCAACAGGTCGTCGTGCTCGGTCGGAACAGGGGCCGGCACCGCCGCGGGCTCAGAGCTCTCGTTGCTTTCGAGCCTTTGGAAGAGAGTCAGGTGGTTCCGCGGGGGGGGGGGGGTCGGCGGGGGGGGGTCGTGCGCACGACTTACGCTGACCCTCTGCTCAGCGTAAGTCGGCGGGGGTCGGGGTCGGCGGGGGTCCACGGGGGTCGGGGTCACGACTTACGCTGACCCTCTGCTCAGCGTAAGTCGTGTGCCACTCTGGTCATGTCGTGCGCACGACTTACGCTGACCGAAAAAACCTTCGGTTTTTAGAGGGTTTCGGAAGTTCAGATAAAGGGTAGTCTACCTGATTACTCAGGTAGGCAGGATCTAATTACACATTCCAGACAAACTGCTAGGTGTGGCTTGTCCTCCAAGGGGACCAATCAGAAATCCGGTCTTGCCCTCCAAGGGGACCAATCAGAATTTTGGTGTTACAATAGTTACAGCCATATTTTTCCACCCCATCCAGTGAGAGGTCACTGCCCTATATGAAAATAAGTTAATTGATTTACTGGTCTACATTATTAACATTAATTCAATGATTTTGTACACTCAAGTTATTTGGTGCATTTTTAAAATTATAATGTCATGGGATCTTTGACATCCACCTGACTGGGCAGACAGGACCTTGGTTTAACTTCTCATCTGAAAGGCAGCACCCCCGACAGTTCAGCAGTCCCTCTGTACTGCAGCAAAATGTCAGCCTGGATCACGAGCTCAAGTCCTGGAGTAGGGCTCTCGAGTCCACGACCTTCTGACAGGTGCGACCACTGAGGCAAGGCTGACACCCAAGTTGATAAATTTAGTCAAAAATTGTCAAATAAATAAATCTGTAATTGCCTGATCAAAATACTAAACAACCTAAAGTACTACCTTACAAATGATCAGAACACTAGAAACAGCAGATTAGGGCAACTTACAAACTTCCATCCGCTGAGGTTCACACTTCGCATGTCCAGCATTATTCTTTGCAATACAGTGGTATTCTCCAATGTCCAGTTTTGAGGTGACACTAAAGCGCTGGCAAAGTAAAATCACACATTTGTCAACTTCTATTTAACTTATCTTTATGAGCAAGATTCTTTGAAACGACTTGTTCCGCTCATTGTGCCGTGAATCACCCTGAAGCGAAGAAGGCAGGCGGGCAAACCGATAACGGGCTTCTGCTCGTAGTGTGAAACAGACCACAGAGGTATGCAAAAGGGGTCTGTTTAACTCCCTCCTAGTTCTCTCCCTCTCTGGCCTCTTTCAGTGCCACCCAACAATACCATAATGGACGCTGATAGTTCACCTATTGAATTATCACTGGTGTGAACCCATGAACTACTACTCTGTGATACAGTTGTGGTTGTATTTCCAAATCATTGCAAAAAATCTTTATTACTGCATTTGTAATATTATAGTAGTGAAAAACTTGTGCAGGAACTGTGCTTTCTGCCCACAAACCTTATCAAATAACTTAATAGGAAGCAACACTTTTCTATCAACATTTACCATTGTAAATTGTTAGGTCAGCATTTCCCATTGCCAAGTTAAAGGTCACGACGTAGTTTCAGGCTGTGGCCACTAGGTGGTCTGTCGAGTTTCTGAAGGGTTTCTCCCAACTCTATCAGCATCTTGTAAATGAACTGACTGCAGGCAATGCTGCAGGCAATTTATTCATATAATAAAAATAGGCAATCATAAAGCACCCCCCTATGAAATGTTGGTCAAGAATCATTCTTAAAGTGTCTAACTATAACAAGATAGAATACAAAGAAATTCATAATGAAATTAAGATTAGATATATTAACACTTAAAATGAAATGCCATGGTAGATAGTACAAAACTAGTTTGATCTCTGATGTCATGTCTAGGCTTGCCAACCCTCCAGGCTTGCCTTGGAATCTCCAGGAATTAACGATTAGTCTCCTGGACACTGCTGTGAGCAACCCGGGAGAAAAATCACAGCGCCGTTAAAAATAATGGTGTTTTTTTCTCATTTTCTTTGAACACTTTTCGTTTATTAGTTATTAAAACATTGGCTTGGGGAGAAAAGGCCGTTTGACTGGGCGGATCAATGGGCGGCGGGAGGTCAGGTGATGAAACTTCCAGGAATACATCCAACCAGAGTTGGCAACCCATGTCATGACTCAACATTCAAATTTGCATGTAACTACAGGGACTGCTGCTGGATCAACTTCAAGTCGCTATTTCACGTATTACTATGCAACTCACTGAAATAAAGGGTCACCATGCCAGTATAAATCCACAGTGCAGAATCCAGGAGAATCTACACCACAAGGTTAAATTAAATTTTAAAGAGCAACTAGCATCTTGGAAAAAAGTCAATGGTGAAAGTGGTTTAATTTGTCTTAACATTTTTTTAACATCAGATTTAATCAAAATGCATAATTTTACTTTAAAATAACGTGGCACTGTTTCTTCTACCTTCCGAATAAAGGGTTTGGCAGACACTTTTTCCACAAAGTCAAACCCTTATAATCCTCGAAAGACTTCATATTTGACTGATTACACGATAGGCAAGTTACAGGTTAGTAGTAATATATTAAAGACACTGAACAATTACCAGTGTTCCTGTGCTGTAGTCTATTTTATAAGAAGAATTAAGAAATTTTGGGTCACGTGGGAGAATGTCACCATTTCTGTACCAAGTATACGTGGATGGTGGGTAGCCTTCATGCTCAGTACATGTCAAAACTGCAGTCTTCCCCACTGGCACCGATTTAGGTACAGCACATTGTGGTACAATTGGTTTCACTATGGAAAATAAAGAGTGTTAAGCAGGGTATCATTATATTGAGTTTACAGCTCATGCAGAATACGTACTGGGTAAAGTTACAATGCAAGATACATTTCAGCAAGATTTCACTCAAGTTCATCAACAAGTACCTAATTTATATCACCTATATAATGCATCTGATAGTAATGCATTACAGAGGCATGCACAGTACTTGGGTCTAAACAGATTTACACAGAACTTAACCTATATGAACAGTTTTACAAGGTAGCATTCATCAACTGACTGCAGACAATGCTACAGGCAATTTATTAGTATAATAAAAATGTGCAATCATAACCCCCCTCCCCCACCCCTTATGAAATGCTGATCAAGACATGTCTAACTATAATGATGAGGTAGAACACACAAAGAAATTAATGAATACAAAATGTTATATATTAGCACACATCAAAGGGAAATGTCATGGTAGATGATATAAAGCTTGTTTGATATTTGATAGTGTCTCAAAATTCAAATTAGCAGGCAACTACAGGGGCTTCAAATAAAGTTCACGTTTAACATATTTATAGGTAACCATAGACTTGATCAGGTATTAAAATGACTTATCCCCAGTAGCATTGCAAGAACAAAATCTTTGTTCTTCCTCTAACTGCCTCTGATCTCACACTAATTCTTTCTCTCCTCCCCTGTTTGATCCATGTTCTCTATTTATATAATGTACTGTATTTATATTTTGTGTCCAACAACAATCTATCAATCTCAGTTTTCAACTGACCTAGCCTCAATAGCATTGTGTCTTGGGGGGAGGGGGGAGGGAGATAAGAAAGAGTTCCAGATTTCCACTACCCTTTGTGTGAAGAGGAGCTTCCTGACATCACTTCTGAACGGCCCAGCTCTAATTATAAGGTTATTCCCCCCTTGTTATGGACATTCCCACCAGAGGAAATAGTTTCTCTTTATCTACCTTATCAAATTCTTTAATTATCTTAAAAACCTCAATTAGATCACCCCTTAATCTTCTATACTCAAGGGAATACAAGCCTAGTCTCTGTAATCTGTTCTCATAAGTTAACCCCTTCAGTCCTGGTATCATTCCAGTGAATCTGCGCTGCACCCACTCCAAGGCCACTATATACTCCTTCCTCAGGTGTGGTGCTCAGAACTCAGGTCTAACCAAAGCTTTACATAACATAACCTCCACCTCCCTTGAGATAAAGGCCAACAATCCATTAGCCTTTTCCATTATTTTTTTATTCCTATCTACTAGCTTTTAGTGATTTCTGTACTTGGACTCCAAAATCTCTGTGCTCCTCCACAGTTCCCAGCTTCTCCGTTTAAAAATACTCTGACCTTTCTTTCTTTAAGTCTAAAGTAGATGGCAAAGACCAATGAAAGGACTTGTTCTAAAAAAAAATGTAATTGCCCGCTTTTGTGGTAGTTGCAGGTTACTCATTTGGCTGTGTTTTTTTCTGTCCTCGGGATGTGGGCAACACTGGCAAAGTGCATTTATTGCCCATCCCTAGTTGCCCTGAAATGGTGGTGGTGGGCATGTTACTCGAGCTGCTGCAGTCCTTGTTGTGATGGTGCTCCCACAATGAGTGTTAGGTAGGAAGTTCCAGGATATTGACCCAGCAATGACAATAGATCAGCAATACATGTCCAAGTGAGGATGGTGTGTGACTTGGAGGTCGTGCTTTACAGATAGTATTTCTGTAGTATACCAGAGATGTGAGCCAGTCAGGGGCTTCACACCTTTTGGACATTTCCAATGTTTTCCTGACCCCCTTTCACCCCCCAGACACCACATGCCCCCCCCAGACACCACATGCCCCCCCCCAGACACCACATGCACCCCCCCAGACACCACATGCCCCCCCCCAGACACCACATGCCCCCCCACAGACACCACATGCCCCCCCACAGACACCACATGCCCCCCCACAGACACCACATGCCCCCCACAGACACCACATGCCCCCCACAGACACCACATGCCCCCCACAGACACCACATGCCAGCAGGGGAAAGGGGAAAAGAAATGTTAGAATGATGGACTTGAGTTCATTGGAACTAGTTCAACTACTCAAACTCATATTGCTCTAGACCCTCAACTGTTGCTCAAGGCCCTCAACTGTTGCTCAAGACCCTCAACTGTTGCTAAGTGGGTCTTCCTTAGAGGCATGTCAAGGTTAAATCAAAACCAAATACTCAAGTTAAAAGAAAAATGTTACAACACACCCAGGCCCTTCACATACAATATCCCTTTAAGCTTATGTAGGCAAAAGTTTACTAGATTGCCAACACAGGAACTGGGATTAGTAAGTGTACAGATATTCTGTTCCAATTTTGTTTTAGAATTTCCACATATTCATGCAATAGGTTAAGTCAGTTTACATTGTGTTCATATATCTATAACATGCGTGTATGTGTGTAATCAGTGTGCTAGTCAGGTTGCACATACTGAGGAGAAAACTTCATTAGTAACATTGAGATTATGACACAATAGGCCATACTTCATCTTTAGCACCTGCTACAGATAGTGACAAAAAGCTTAAATACTATTAACTACAATATTTACCTAGCAGTGATAACGCTTCAAAAATAATTAATTGGATGTGAAGTATTTTGGGATGTCCCGAAAACATAAGCCTTAAATTAAATGAGACTTTTTCCTTTGACTAAACCTAAATGTGTACACATTAAGAGCACAAAAGTACTCTTACTTGACAATTTAAGCCATCTGGGTAAAACATATTTTACTGAGATTGCTTAAGTTTTTTTTAAAATTTGCTTATGGGATCTGGGCGTCGCTGGCAAGACCAGCATTTATTGCCCATCCCTAATTGCCCTTGAGAAGGTGGTGATGAGCTGCCTTCTTGAACCGCTGCAGTCCGTGTGGTGAAGGTACTCCCACGTGCTGTTAGGTAGGGAGTTCCAGGATTTTGACCCAGCGACGATGAAGGATTGGCGATATACTTCTAAGTCAGGATGGTGCGTGACTTGGAGGGGAACTTGGAGGTGGTGGTGTTCCCATGCGCCTGCTGCCCTTGTCCCTCTAGGTGGAAGAGGTCGCGGGTTTGGGAGGTGCTGCCGAAGAAGCCTTGGCGAGTTGCAAGTTGTCAAATAACAGCGTTCAGCAGTCCCTCAACAGTGTTGATTCAGTAAGTACTCAGTAGGGCTGGTTTGGGGGGATTGTGTAGGGAAGTGTGTCTCGCTTCTGAAATCAGTCTGTAAACATTGATTCTATTTTAAAGGCGCCTTTCAAGATACTTTGGTTTGTTGTGATAATTTTAACAGCTTTTCCCTGACAAAGTCACTCGTGTGGACACAGCAACAAGTAAGAAAGTCAACCATGGAAAAATACAGAAATAATCTGATCATGCACAGTCACAAATTTAAAAAAAAGTTATTAAAGGTACCTTGTACTGTTAGATTAACAGTAACTTCACCAACATAGCCGTGTTCTTTATGTACTACTTCGCAGCGATATACTGCGGTGTCTTTACGAGTCACATTGCGTATATATATGGAGGACTCCTCCTTGAGCTCTGCCCGACCTATCAAGTCTCCTAAAAAGATAAAACTTTTGAATAAAAATGTAACAACTCGCCTTGATATAGCAGCTTTGACAAAGCCAAAATGTCCCAAGGCACCTCACAGAAGCGTAATCAACGATAGACATGAGCCAAAGGAGGAGATATCAGATGGGGTGACTAAAAGCTTGGTCAAAGGAGGAGAGGTGTAAAGAGATTTCACGAGGGAATTCCAGAGTTTCTGGTTTAGGCAGCTGAAGGCAGGGGCACCAATGGCACGGCAAAGGGAGTGTGGGATGCACAGGAGGCCGGAGTTGGAGGAAGACAGAATTCTCAGAGGGTTGCAGGGCTGGAATAGGTTACAGAGAGGGGGAGGGGCAAGGCCATGAAGGAATCTGAACATGAGAATTTTAAATTTGCAGTGTTGGGGGAACAGGAGCAAATGCAGGTCAGCAAGCACAGGGTGACGGGTGAGCACAACTTGGTGCGAGCTAGGATATGGGCAGCTTAGTTTTGGATAAGCTGGATGGAAGGGCTGGCTGACCAGGAGTGTCTGGAGACGGCACAGGGACTCGGCAGATGTGCTGAGTCAGGGGCGGAGACAGGCGATGTTACAGAGGTGGAAGTAGGCAGTTATTGTGATAGAAAGGATATAGGGTCATAAACTCAAGTCAAATAGGATGCCAAAGTTGCAAACATTCTGGTTCAATCCAAAACAGTGGTCAGGGACTGCGATATGCATTGGTGGCGAGAGCAGAGTTTATGGCGGGGGCCAAAGACGATGGACTCGATTTCAACATCCGTCGTCGCCCCCACCCCACCCGATAAAATTACATTGCGCCGCCAATTACATTAAGGTCCATGCAGGGTGAGTCCCGCGCGCGCTGTCTGCTGCCCGGCTGCAGCAGCAAGGCGGGAGGAGCTGACTGACCAGAAGAGACCCAAGTAAGTTTTAAAACTCTGCCTGGAAGAACAGGAGTGCTCCCCCCAGCTGCGCCAAGGAGCCCTTGGGCCTCCCCAGCCCGCGGAATTCCTCCGATCTTTAGAGAATCCCCAGTACTGACACCCCCAGCACCGCAAAAATTCTCAATTAAGAGGACACCCCAGACTTCCCCTCCCACCATGAAGCCAGAGAATCTTCTCCATCGATTCCCACGGATCCCCGGCTACAGTCTCCTGGGAAAGAAGTCCCAGCATAGATCCCTGGGGCACACTTGTACCTACATCCCACCAATCTAAAAATATCCATTTATCCCCTACTCCTCATTTTCAGTTCCACAGACATCGCTTTATTAATGCGGCTGCAATCTCTTCAGTACTGCATGCCTCAATATTCATAATATTACTGTGGCTCAGTGGGTAGCACACTCGCCTCTGAGACTGAAGGTTGTGGGTTCAAGTCCCACTCCAGAGACTTGAGCACAACAATCTAGGCTGACACTCCAGTGCAGTGTTGAGGGAGTGCTGCACTGTCGGAGGAGCCATCTTTTGGATGGGATGTTAAACTGAGGCCTCGTCTGACACCTCAGGTGGATGTAAAAGATCCCATGGCACTATTTCGAAGAGGAGCAGGGAGAGTTATCCCCCGTGTCCTGGCCAATTTTAATCCCTCAATAAACATCACTGAAACAGATTATCTGGTCATTATCACATTGCTGTTCGTGGGAACTTGCTGTGCGCAAATTGGCTGCCACGTTTCCTACATTACAACAGTGACTACACTTTTAAAAAAGTACTTAATTGGCTGTAAAGAGCTTTGAGATGTCCGGTGTTCATGAAAGGTGCTATGTAAATGCAAGTCTTTTCTTTTCCTTTTTTAATATTTGTAACGTGGCACCTTATCAATTGCTTTTTGAAATCTATATACAACATATTGCAATCCCTTTGACCTACATACAGATTTCCTCAAAAATATCATGTAAAAGTAGCTCATGCTTGACAATTTTATAAGTCCATGCTGATTGTTCCTGATATACTCATGCCATCAAGTGCTCACTAATTTCATCCTATATTTCGACAATACCACACCTGAGTGAAGGTTAGCTACCTTATCCCTCCCCTTCCCTTTCTTGAACTGGGGTGGAACACTTGCCATCATCTGCTTTTGACTCAATTCCAGTTTCCAAATATATTATGATCTGAATTATTGTACTATTATACATTAGATCCTATTACAGCATATTCATACGACAAAAAATACCAGTTATTATAGAAAGGTCATATCTGTTGACACCAAGACAACAATTGATCTTCTGTTCCAATATTATATTCTCCAGGACAAATTATATGATGTTTATGGGGCAGGATGTGCATTTGTTTCATTACTCATAGGTGTACCTGTCCTCCAAAATAAATCAGGAACGCACATACATGTCTTATATCCATTGATCTAGATGTGATTATAGAAAATCAGACCACACCTCGAAGCTGCTTATCAAAATATATAAAATCCGTGCCAGTGTTCAATTTCTTCCATTCAATGCGATGCTTATGTGGAGGGGAGCGGATAATGCAGGATAACGTTACACCTGGAAGAAAATCATCTCAGGATTAGATTTTATTGAAGTTTTCTTTTAAATACAGAAAATTCATGCGACTTCTTGAATGTGAATTTTTGTCTTCAAAAAGGGAGAAGAATCTCAGAACTGGGGAAAGGAATGCTTTCCATTTTAGGCATCCAGTGTTGCCATCAACCACTTCAAATCAAGCACATCGAGATCAGATGTTTCCTTGTTTTGCACCAACGTGCCCCCAGCTCCAGTTGAAGAATACTCCCTACTGCACCAATGTGACATTCTTCCAATTCCAACACAGGTCATCATGTGGCCTTAGTGAGATTGCCAATTAGTGCTAAATAGGGGCAATTTGTGCTGTGAGCATTCCCACTAGGAACTAGACTAAAACTGCTCAAACACATTTCACACAAGCCTCTTAGCCAACTGACCAAATAGACCTTTACCCTATCAAATGAAAACAGTGTCTTAAGTTATTGCACTATCCAGTATCTGCAGATCAGAATATGAACTCTCATTTTAGCAGTAACTGTTCTAAAGGATGATTTTTTTGTTGTAAAAAAATCATGCTGAGAAAAGCACAAAAACATTGAAGTACTTTTAGAAAATTAAGTACAATGTTTTTCTTGCTTGTCCTGGGCCAGCTTTAAATTAATTATGAATGAAAATATTCACAGAAAATAATCGGAGAATGTTTCAACACACATTATTTGTCCAAAAATTCACATGGTAAATATTTTCCCTCAAGGTATCTGCTGGGAGGTGCATTTTATCTTGCTCTTCCAAGTCTTTCCATGTTCCACACTGAATTTTCAGATCTCATCTATGATCATTTGTTTGCTGATACAGCAAAACAGAGCAGATTGTAGGAGGAACAGCTCCAGACAGAGGGGAATATTGGGGACAGATAGCAGGTGGAAAGAGAAAAAAAATGGACTCGCTTAGGCATAAGTCATAACTAAAGCAAAACAACTCTTTTTTAAAAAAAAGCTTTACATTTCCACAATAAATTTAACACGATGGGCCATAATTTGCTGTCAAAATAACAGTGAGGCTAATGGCGCTCAATGTTACTTATGCGTAAATGGTAAAGCAACTTTAGACACGTGGCAGATGCGTGGTTAAACTCATATCCAAAAGTTGTGCCGCTCAGCCGTTAGCTTTGCTCAAACGACATCTAGCTGTCTGCCTCATCATTGAAATGCATTGAATGGTGTGAAGTTGCTGTATTTGCGTTGTAGATACTAACAAAACTCACCACAAAAAGTTATGTCTTGTCCATTTCAGTCTTAGTACCTTTTTAACGACATGGAAAGTGTCAATTACTGCCACTCAACCTCTCTGGCACTGAAAATTAACTATTACAAGTGTGGAGTCTCAGTCCTTCAGGTTTTAAATGTTGTTGGGAGCTATTTAACATTTTTGTTCCACTTTTCCTTCCAGTCTCTTTTCTCTCTATTTCTCTCTCAATCAAATCTTTCTTTCCCTCTCTATTTCTCTTTCTCTACCTGATTTGACAATGGCCCTCAATTTCCGATCGGAGGCTTCCTGCGTGCGGATGCCTCCGATCGGAAAAAAATCTACGCACTTATCTGCTGGTTCCATAGGTCACGAGACTTGCGATCCTGGGCCTCTGCTCTACGAAATGTGCAACGGCCCAGGTATCCCAGGGGTGCATGGGGTTCGCAAGCGCCCCTGGGATCACATGGGCCATGGGGAATCAATCCAAGAAGGGAATCCCCATTCAGACTTTTAACAGGTCTCTATGCACAGATCTGTCAAACGTAGGAATGGGAATCACTTAAAAAAGTTAAATATTAAATACATTTTTTTTAAATCACGTATTTAAAATTAGATTAAATTAAATATTTGAAACAAAAATTTAATTTTTTGAAAAAATAATTGAAGTTTTTTACGGGGCTAAAAATAAATGTACCTGTGAAAAAATTTTTTTTTTATTTTTTTAATCTCTTATGCTGGTAAAAGCAGGCCTTACCAGGCGTAAGATTTTTAAAGGCTTTCAGCGGGCAGAGGTTTTGCAGAAAGCGCAACTCCCTGCCGCGGAAGCCCTTCTCCAGGGCCAGCAGATGATCTGTCAAGTGAATTCTTGACAAATTGCAAGTGCCGGGTTTTAGCACATGTGCTTCGCATGCCTGAAACCGGCACTTGCGAGGCCCCTACAGATGCGTATACACCTCGTACGCACCCGTGGGGGTCAGAAAATCAGGTCCATTGAATTCACCCACTAACTGCCACTTCCTTTTCAGTACTTGCGATGTTTATTTTACAACCTTTTAATCTGATCGGTTAAGGAGATACACACTTGCTTGACCTATTCACTCAGGTCTTAGATGCTCAGTTTCCCTCGCTGTACTGTTATCAGCTCACACTTTCAGCAACTTGCCAAAAAACTACTTAAGCACCTAAACGTGTAAGGGAAAGTCTAACTAATGTTAGGTGCCATTAGATGCCCTGCCACAGCAAATTAGAACACTAGGTTTTATAATATATTGTGACAAAGATTTGAATTTTACAAAGAATTACAGGAATGTCTCACTGTCTCCTTCCAAATTATACTTGCCTACAAATTTACAAAGGAGCATGAACAACTAGAGACAGCAAGAGAGACAGATATACACACAAATGCAAGAAATATAACACAACACAAGTGCAAACTGAGTAACGTGAATTGTTCCAACTTGCTGGAGGTGGGGAGAAAAAAATCTGTTCTACTTACTTTCAAACTCGTTCACCACAGGGGCCGGATTCGCAGTTCCTACCAGCACTGCCCATATTTGACAACCTGAACAGGAAATTAACACAAAATATTATTTCTATGGACAATCTTTCACAAATATTAGCAACTAAGTTGCCTCCAACAATCCTAAAACTAGGCCATACTAAAATCACTATAGTCTCTTCACATAAGTATTGAAGAGTAAAATCTGAAGTTGTGGTCAGTAGATGAAAATTACTTTTGAGCAGCCAGATTTTCTCACATTAACACTTTTTTGTGCCAATCTTGCCATCCTCACTCCTGCTGGTGTCGGAAGGCAATAATTATCAGGATGCAAAGCTGTCTCAACACTCAGTGATTCAAATTAGATAGAGATCTTTCAGAAAATAACATTTTGGGAGACTCGAATGAGTAATTTGAGACATGACGTGGGAAGCGGAGTAGGCTAGGGAGGAAGGTGGTGACTTTGAACCTATAGTTCCCAAAGCTCTTCAGCACTAGGGTTTTCCTCATGTCATTTTTGAGTCTGTTGTAGACCAATTAAGAGCAATTAATTGCTATGAATAGTTAACAACTCCATTATCTTTGTATGATGCAACTACCAGGATGGTACAGGAAGCTCTCGATTTACCGGCACCTAAATAACCAGAAATCTCTGTTAACCGGCAAAATTCAGGAGTAGGTTCAGGTAAGTTTTACTTCATATTAATGGCCGTTCCTGGATCTGTGGCTGTGTAACCGGGGTTCCTGCACTTGTTGCTAAGCAACAGGGATGCTTGGTCTGTGGCTGGGGTTCCTGCACCTGTTGCTAAGCAACAGGGAAGCCTGGATTTGTTGCTGCGTACGGTGCTCTCGTACCTTTTACTATACCTCTCTGTAATCCGGACCACGCCGGTCCCGTCGGTGCCGGATAAAAAAGAGTTTCCTGTAGAATGCTAACTAGATGGACCTTGGTTTTTTTTGTCTAACCATTCCTTTATTCCTATGAATGAATGAAAGCAGTGCAGTGATGTACCAACTGGGTGTTCCACTGTTTCCGATCATGATGGACGGGGCCTCTGGTTCTATACTTCCTGGGTCAAGAATGTTTGGGAGACTCTAATGAATAATTTGAGACATGGCGTGTTAAGTGTAGAAGGCTTGGGTGGAAAGAGGTGACTTTGGACCTATAGTTCCCAAAGCTGTTCAGCACTAGGGTTTTCCTCATGTCATTTTGGGGTCTGTCCTACCCTGCCATTCACTCAGCAACTTCTCAAGAACCAATACAACAATTCCCAAACACAACTGGATTACAATGTCCTGTTCTCCTGCTTATACTTTAATTTTTTTCTTAAATTTTCCTTTGTCTCTTTTCTCTCTCCCTTAATCCACTTTCTTTCCAGCTCTAATTTGACTCTAATGCACCCTATTTCCTTTGCCATCGTTCACTCAGTTTATCCTTTTCTTTCATTGGTTGAGATAAGCCATTGGACACGACATTGATGAGGTCCCAGTTGCAACATTGACATCGCTGCGCCATTATCGTTTTGATATTCCAGCTATTTATGGCGCACATATGGTGCGATGTGAATGGTGAGGTAAAAATTCCAATTGTATAGGACTCTCACACTTGTGTGTGTATGGGGAGGATCTTGCCTTTCTTCATAGTCATGCAGCACATTCACTGGCTTTGACACATGTAATTAGCCAACCTCCCACCTGCTCCAAAAAGGTGGTTGAAGGGACCAGGCCAGGTTAGTTGATCTGAGAATTAATCAGGATACATAGTTTGTTATAGGAGCTCATTGATTTGTACATGGTCAAAGCAGCAATAGTTAAACCAGTCAAAATGTAATCGCTAGCTCATCAGGAATCTCTAATAATTCCTACTTTAACTATGCATGATTGCTATCTCTTACTTGAGGCTTTTGGACTCACTAAGTACTGTAAGATTTCCCCAAAGTCTTCAGTCTGGCAGTAATTCAAACTGTGGCAGAACGGAGACCATCCATCATCACATCTGGTAGCTCTACGAAGTTACAAACCTGACTTTGATCCAAAGGTTTTACAATTTATCAGATTTTGCAAAAATTATCTTCTAACTACTTATGGACTGATTCCAACTTTATTTTTTAGGTATGGTGTTGATTCAGTAGCTTGCTGTATCATTGGCTTCTGTGTGCTAATTAACCCATAAATAACCTGTCAATACCATTAGTCTGCTGGTGGGGTATTTTCCACCTTCAAGATTGATAGTAGAATTTGATGGACATCCCACATAATCTCCAGTGAGCTATATATTGCAACAAAAAGGTAATTGTTAAACTTGGGCACACTAACCCACAAGTGCTCATGTATAAATGGGGCAGAGATTTTGCTTAGTCTACTAATGAAAGCCACCCTTTTACCATGAACACAAAACAGAAGTGTTGGGGAACATCTGTAATACCCTAAACCTTCTGGGTAGCAAAAATTGGATAGAGATAATCACAGGTCTTTATTCAAATTAATACTAGCTTCCCCAGTAACAGGGGAAGGGAGAGACCGTTTACAAAAGGGAATGGCCAATCTTGCCGTTAATTAAAACATTCCACTCCACTCCAAAAGCTTACAAATGCCAATAAAAATAAAACTGGAATTCAAAACTTTTATAATAGTGAAACCATGACCAGCATTCATGTTCTCAAAACTACTGTGCCACCTGAAGTATGCCAACAGAAATGCCGCTCTCACCAACACAATGGGCAGGATTTTCATTGGGCCATGGAGGCGAGATTGGAGGCGTGTGGGGGGTTAAAATCCCGAAATCGGGGGTCCCGACACCATCCCGCCCCCCCAACCCACCTCCATGCCAGTTTCAAAGGAGGCGGGTACCCGCCCTGCACTGGGACCCTCCTCCCCGAGGCGGGAAGGGGATTAGTGTCAGTTAACTGCCTGCTAACAGGTAGTTAACAGGCAGTTTTTAGCCTAATCCTTATTTTTAAGGTTGAAGTGTGGGATTCCCAATGGCTCCAAACCACGGCAAGTTAGAGGAGGCGGACCATCGGGATGAAGGGGTCGAGATGTCCGGTGCTCAGGTGAGTGATGGGTGCATGAGTGCAAAGGTAAGTGTGTTTGGTGTGTGTATAAAGTGTTTAAAGAAGTTTTACTTACCGTTACTTACTTTTACAGCCTTCCTTCCTTCAGGTCATGGGAGTCCCTCATCTCACCCGCACAGAAAGCTGAATGGCTGCGAGCTGTTAAAAATTGCAGCATTCAGCTTTCTGTTCCGGGGAGATCTCAATCATCCTGAGAGGAAGGAATTAACCTGGAGTACAGATTGTCAGTGTTTGACAGCTTCAAACAGCTGTGAAACGCTGATATTTCATCTGTGACGTCACCTGTTGCTGGGTGGCCCATGATTGGCCTGCTGAGCCCGCCCAGCGGGCTCAACAAGGTCAATCAAGTCAAAATCGCATGGGTTGGACACAACTCGATGGAGGTGGGACGACAACCCCGAAAGTTGTAGTCCCACCTCCAACCCGACTCCTCAATGAAAATCCAGCCCAATAACTCAACACAAAGGCAAAGGCCTATTTTTTCAGCAATTTCAGTGAGCGGCCCATAATTTTCAGCACCAACCATATGAATGTGGACAAAGCTAAAGTTGGCCAGAAAGGTAAGTAATCTTTCAACCAAAACACAATTAAGTTTCTTGTCCCTTCAAGACTAACCCTTTCAAAACTCCAGAATAGACTTAGTAGCTCAGGGGAGTTGCATATACATTTTATGATAATTTATTAGATTTAAAATACAGTAAAACTTTTTTGAACTATTCAAAGGACTGTTTTTGGTTGCTAGATCAGAGGTTACCAAGCAACTTTTATTGCAGAGCCCCCCTTCAGAGATTCAAGACCCATGCACGCCAAGAAACAATACTTATGCATAATTAATGTTAGCGTAGATATACTGATAACCCAGAACACTTCAGCAGTTTTGTCCATTTAGCGGTTTTACTTTTGCTCCCTTACACTTTTGAGTTTTAATATGAAGTCCCCAGTTCTGGAACCTGTGTGTTAGGTCATACTATTAAGTTCACAGTAATATCAAACATACAATTTACAACCACCAAACAGCCCTCTAATAGACTATTATCTACCAACAGCTGATATGCCAGACTTAATAAAGTAATGTTTTAGGGTATATTGAAAAAAACATTGCAGCAATTATGTATGTACATTATAAGCTGTACTATAATGGCTTTAAAGCAGCTGGCTAATAAACAGTGGAAGCTCGCCTGCACACAGGGGTCATTGTGTATGAAAAACCCAACAGTACCATTTGACTCCATTTATTAACAAAAAACATTATTTTTGGAGCACAGCCAGCTGTAATACAGTTTGTCAAGTTGATTGTGCTACATTTAGTTTGTGCAGAAAGACAAGTTTAGTTAACCTTCTTTAGAAAGTTAGCAGACAATTTCACCTTTTATTTTAACAGCACGAATTAAAATGATGAAACCGAGGGGGGGGGGGGGGGGGGGAAACACTTTGCACGATGTGTTTTGCTTTGAATATTATAGAACAGTAAAACAGGATATCTTATGAATGGATCAATTATTTCCTTGCATTTTGCCAGGTTAGATACAATTTAATTTAATGTAAGGGAGTTACTGAGAGCGGAGTTACTGAGGCTTGTGCTTTGAAGAATAATTCAACACATAACAAGAGAAACAGCGGGTGAAGGCGAGAAGGGGCAGCACGATAGGGAGACAAAGAAAAACACGAGAGTGAGGCACAGATAGATAGTGCAAGGACTACATGCTTTTATGTTGTTGGCCTGTACTACAGTTACCATTTGTTATTAAACGCAGTTATATATGCAACTGTGTCTAGAGTTTTTGTTCAAAATTGTTTCAAAATTCTCATCCTTGTTTTCAAATCCCTCCATAGCCTCGCCCCTTCCTACCTCTAATCTCCTTCAGCCCCACAACCCCCCGCGTTATCTGCGCTCCTCTAATTCTGTCCTCTTGAGCACCCCTGATTATAATCGCTCAACCATTGGTGGCCGTGCCTTCTGTTGCCTAGGCCCCAAGCTCTGGAATTCCCTGCCTAAACCTCTCTGCCTCTCGACCTCTCTTTCCTCCTTTAAGATGCTCCTTAAAACCTACCTCTTTGACCAAGCTTTTGGTCACCTGCCCTAATTTATCCTTATGTGGCTCAATGTCAAATTTTGTGTCTTAAAATACTCCTGTGCAGTGCCTTGGGGCGTTTTACTACGTTAAAGGCGCTATATAAATACAAGCTGTTGTTGTTTTGAAAGAGGCTGAAAATCCCATTATCAAGTAAATGGGACTGCATACTGTTATACTCCAAGAGATCCAAAGGATGCAAAATCCCTTTCCCCCTTAATTTTTCCTTAACATTCTACACACCAGTGGAAGTTGTTATTCTAGAACAACAGATTATGAACTGGTACAATAGCAAAATACTGCGGGTGCTGGAAATCTGGACCTGGCGAAACAAAGCAAAAATTTGGTCCAGCTGTTCATCCCAGAACTCTATTATCCATGGCATTGTCAGAAAGATACCATTTCCAAGCAGTAGTTCTAGTTCTTCAGAGATATGCAGACAGTTTCACAATTTCATCTTTTATTTCAACAGTACGAATTATAAATTTCATGATTTTGAAGTGGGCTTTCAGTTCCAGAATGATGCTCATAGTTACACACAGTATTCCACCCGGGACAGTCATTTAAAAAAATTAACACTTCAGATCTGCGTTGATTGCTGGAGTCTTTTACTGGTTGCTTCCTGATTTTCTAACAGAATATGAACTGGACTTTATGTTGTATACGGGGCTATTATAGCTTGCGGCTATTTGCTGACTAAAGTTGAATAAGCACTGGTATTTAGGACGACAATAAGGGATAGGTTACTAAACAGAGGTGACCGTGGGTAAATCAAAACAACAAATGTATACGGGGAGGGGGTGGGGGAGAAAAGGGAAGGACAGAGTCCAGCATCATTTGCAACCTTTACATATACTTGTTACACAGTAATCAACTATTTTCCAATTCATTACTTGTGTTACAGAACTGCGCAGCACTTTTATAATGAAATTTCAAAAGATTATATTACTCTATTCAAGTAATACCATGAGAAAATGTCACAATTCCTCACTTTCTTTCCCCCAATTCAAAATTATATTTTGCATTGGCAATTTAAGCAAAATCTTTCCTATGAAGCTTACATAATATACAGGGCAAATAAAGACAAATATCAAAAAAAATTCCCTTGTATACTTTAATAAAAACTGAAATTGGAGAGTTAAAATTTAGAATTACTTTAGTATGAAAAATCACATTTCATTTTAAAGGTAAATGAAGAATCTCTCTGTATCAGTAGCAAGTTACCAGAAATGAACCTTTGGAATATTTTATTCCGTGAGGAATTTCTCTCATTCCCACATTGTATATACTTCCTGGTTTAGCTCATTGTAACTACTTTGAAATATAGATTCCATTGTTGCTGGATATTTTTACAAAATGTGTAAATTCGCATGCGGATTGCCTGGTGTACATATGCAACCTTGGATAAGGAATTGTTTTCACCAAAAAATACACAAGTACTGGAAATCAAACAAAAACAGCAAGTGCTGGAATATGCCCGATAAGGATCCCACCCAACACATTAACTTATCTTTCTTTCAGATGTTGACAACTAAGGGGGCGAGTTTCCCACTGGAGGTGAGATGGAGACAGGTTTCAGTTTGGGGGGGGGGGGGGATTTGAAACTCGCCTCCACTGATAGGAAAATCACAAATTTTTGAAACCTAAGATTGGCCACTTGATTTCAGAGGTGTGGGATGCCCTTGCTCAATTAGTTTTTTGGGACTGAAACTCGCCTCTGTTGACAGCACTGTTCCAGTCTGATTTTATGGCTTCTTGCTCCCTTGGCTCATTCCACAGCATTTCTCCTGCACCACCTCCAACATCTTTTGAGAAACCACTATGTCCAATTCCAAGGCAAGGGCCTACCCGAGGCTCTCGAATGAGGCGCTGCAAATGTTGTTGGAGGGGGTGACGGCTAGCATGGAGGTGCTCTTCCACTCATCTCGGAGGAAGAGGCCTACCAAAGAAACCAAGGCTGTGTGGGTACAGCTGGCAAGGGATATAACCTCCAGATCTGTGTGCAGATTGGGAGACTGTTTCTGTGTATTGATGAAATGCCATCCCTGTTGGAAAGCATTAAAATGATTTGAAGCCAAAATGTTGGCCTTATGCCATTTGTTCTTTCACCTCAGGCAGCTCCACATTGCGGGCACCGCCACACTTGCACTGTCAGGTTGGTGGCCTGAGTGAAAGGAAGCCAGAGTCCACTGTCAATAATGTCCTAGGATGGAGCAAAGGACATGTGCCAACTTGGGCAACCTATGCAAATCTGGCCATGATAAGTTCATCCCTTGCATCCCAGGCTCTGACCTCCTCCTCCTCCAGATCCTCCTCCTCCTCATCTGAGGTCCATGCAGAAAGAAAATGAATGGTTCCCATGCTGCTTGTAGATGCCTCCTTTGGGGAAGTGCCCATTGCAAGCGGGGAGAGGGTCTCCCAAGGAGGTCCCACAGTTGATGGAGTCAAGCTGCAGCACCTTCGACTTCAGAAGGCCTCCTAAAAGTGCTCAGGGACCTTTTAAAGCCAAGGTCTCCACCTGCAAGTAATCCTTGCTGCAATAAACGATGTCTTGTTAGACCTGCAGCAGTGAGGAGGCCACCCACGAGTCAACCCGCCAGATTTACCTGGCGTGGTTCAGGAGGTGCGTGGATCACACCGAAAAGCTGGAAAAATCATGAGGGCCTCTCAAAATAGGCTTAGAGAGGCCTTTAACGAGCATTTAACGATGTTAAATAGCGCAATAGCCAGCTGGAGGCGGGAGCGTTTCCCGACCTCCAAAACCGGAACCGGCAAAATCCCACAGAGGCAGGTTCCGAACCTGGCCTATTTGAATCTGATTTTCCCGCCTTCAAACCCACCTCCTCCGACGTCAGAAAATCGCCCCTAACTTGATGTGCATTTCCAGCTTTTTCTGTTCTTACTTCTTTTATTAATGTGTGGCTACTATACCTTTTCCCTCTTCCGCTTAATAATAGCACTTATCTGTTTAAAATCTATTTTATCAAGGTACTTTGTTTTATCATTCAGTTCTAGTTATTTTCGAGGTGGATTCTATTGTTGGAACCACTTTTCTTGTAGACATGCTTTACGGTCATTTATTCTGTACTTATTTTCTGTAGTTAGAATTGTTTAGCCTAACAGAAACCTGCACTGTATTTCAAAATACGTCTGAATACTGTACTTTTGAGCAGTAAACTAATGTTCTAAATCACTTGAAAATGGTTATCTTGAAAGTTCTACAAAGCTGCATCCATACACAAGAATTTGTAGATGATAATCTACAAGCAATTATGGCATTCAGCCCTAACCTAAGATTGAGGAAAACAAAACTGAAGTGAATTCTAAAGATACTTCCAGATAAATATGATTAAAATATATTGTGACTAGGACAAAACGGTGCCATAAAATATTCTAAGTCATGTGACACTGATTTAATTTCTTGCCAGATCAATTAGTCAGTCATATTGAGCATTTAGGCTTAATCATCATTCACTGAAAGTTTCCAGTCTACAAAGCTATCAAATCATAGAGGATATAGATGTAAATAGGCCACTTGAGTACACGATAAGTAAACCTGTGACATACAGTTCTTATAGTTAACAAGCCTCAAACGAGGTTACGAAAAAAAATATTCTTCCCACCACCAAAGCAGTGAATACTTGCAAAAGCAGTTGAGGCTGCACTGCATTATTCCTGAAAAAAAAAAAGGCGCTGGATAACTAGGAATGATGTCGCAGATTATAAGGTTAGGTAGAAACAGAGATGATCAGATACTCCAAGAGACTGATAATTCTGTACCAATGAGGCAAAAATAAAATGTTTATAGAGCGCAGCAGGTCAAGGTTAAATATCAGATACATCAGGAGTTTGATTAAATTCACTTTGGGATCAGGGAATATTTAACCAGAACATCCCCACAAGAGATTAGAATAGTGGGATAAATTTGATAGAAGGGACTGTATGTGGTCTTTGAAAGCAGCAGGCTTGATGGACCAAATAGGAATGCGTAGAATGAGCAAAGCCTATTTTTTTCAAAACTAGAGTTTAAAATGGGGCTGAATGACTACAAATGGACAAGGAAAGAAAAATAGTCTATGGGCAGGAAGTCAGGACCACAATTGTGAAATACTAAAATGCATCCTATTTTGGAGTTTGTTATAGGAGAAATCAATCTTTAAATGATTTTTTTCTGAAAAATAACATGACTGCAAACTCATCTTTAACATTTAAATTCAGGTTGTGTGTGAATTAAATTATTTCTTGGCCATGAAGCAGTCCAATCTTATTATTTCATGATCCATAAAGCATTCATTGTGAATTGTATGTCATCTGCAACAATGTAAAAACAAATGCTATACACAACAATAGAGGACTGATTAAAAGCTATACAAATGTATTTATGTTAAATTCACTTATTAGCAAGACTGGGTTTTTAAGCTATTGTTAATTTACCAGCAGTGGTCTAGCCTTAAGTCAGCACACCCACCCTTTAATGATGGAAGTTATTTAAATTGAAGAAACACTGAGTGGGCACTACGTTAATCACATCAGCCTAGAAAGCAGGTGTCCGAGAGCTCCTCAGAGGCGTACAAGAGAGTTAAGGAAATGGAAATTCAGAATATTACTTTAAATTGCGAGAGTAGAACAAGGGGACACAAGATTCAAACTAGTAAAAAGTAACTTTAGGATTGATATCAGCAACTTTTTTGCATGCAGAAAGTGACTAATATATGGAAAAGACTTTCAGCTAGATAGTGAAGGTGAAAACACAAAGCATTTAATAAACAATCGGATCCCACAATGGGGAGGGGAGTACTTCCGGATCTTTCTGGATAGATGCATTGCGATGACCAAATGGCCTTCTCCACCATTACTATCTTGTTTTGGGTGCATTTTTACTTTGTAAATCCCTCTAATCACCTGTGTTGAAAATTACTCAGTCACAGCCAGAGAATGGTATTGACAAAAGGGAGAGGGGTATTAGGAGTCTGATTCCTTTCATTTTAAACTCCTAGCCCAGTCCAAAACACTGGTTCCCATTAAAGGGGCTGACCTGGCTCACACAAACCCCTTTATAGGAGAGCTGGGTGAATTCTTTAAACAGAAATTACTCTAAGTTTTTCTTCCTTGTTAAATAATGAGTAAATCTTGATGTGTACGCTTTGCAATCATTTTCATATTTTAAGCACCATTAATTTCATATACTTCTTATAAGCCAGTTTTTTTTTTGAAGAAAAAAATTAACTGACATTTGAAGTTTGATAAAAATGAATAAAGTTATACAAGAACATTTTAATCTTACAAATCTTAATACTGTACTGGAAGCTGTAATGTACAGAGATTCAGTTTTCAATGACTGCAAACTGTTTCAATGCTTTGGTTCCTGCCTTTCAACAGCTCTGGGCTAAAAAGCGAAACTCATTCCATCAGAACAACTGAATGATTCACTTTTTCCACTCATGTTTAAGACTGAAAGATGACAGCTGCTTATTGAAATTCACAGCAAACTAGAATGTCAACATGAAAGATTTTTTACATTTTTAAATTAAACTTCATAAATTAACTTTGTGCTGGTGATTAAACAGAGTTTGGATTTTCTGTGTATTGGTTATCCTACATTAAGCTAAAGGGAGAAACAAACCAAAAATACCCAGAACGGTACGTATTTTAACCAGTTGCAGTAGACAACCTGAAACTGATACACAATGCAATTTCTCCAAAATAATAGCTGGAAAACATCCATTTTCAAATTTGCTTTTGCTATTCAGCTAGTGATTTTAAAAAAAGGAATGCTTGTGAGGAAATCAAATGATGTAGTGGGTCAGAAAACTCTTTCACACGTTTGAGAGCCGAGTTTAAATCCAGTTACCAGTGAGCATGAGCCCAGCAATCTGTAACTTAATACAAATTGGTAGTAAATGGCACGGAGACAGGTCCAGATGGGCAACTGAGATTATAAATGGAAATTTCAGTGGTGAAATTTGTCGTTTCTCCCAAGGTTGAAATGAAGAAATTGATTTGGGATAAGGTATGTTCCCCATGATATTCCTGATCTGGGATTGCTCCAGACCAATACTGGGTACCTGAATTCAAAAAACATTCTGTTCCAACTCTCACTTTGTTGAGCTAAAAAGGTTTCTCAAGAAATATTAAGAATAAGCTGGGGTTCTTCAAAAATGAATTAGAACTGGGAACGACAATAGATAATCAAGAACGATTTAATGTATTAAATGCGTGACGTGTTGCAGCCTTTCTTTCGTTTTCCTAAAAGTTAAGCTTATAGGCTCCAAGTCAGTTGATAGCACTCTCACCCAAGTCAAAAAGCTGCGAGTTCAAGTCTCCAGAACTTCAGCACATAATCTAGGCCCAATCTCAGTACAGTACTGAGGTAGTGCTGCATTGTCAGACACACTGGGGGAGAAATTCAGTATCGCCCAGTTTGGGGCACAATTATCAACTGGGCGCAAAGTTTTGCGCCCGGCACTAATTATCACCTCCGACTGCAAACTTGGCTTCTATCGCCCCTGGAGGTGATTGGAGCGCTAAATCAGGTGCTACACACCTCTCTTAAGGCGCTAACGCCGAGGAGCGAGGCGCTACCTCAGAGCGCTGGCGAAGCTTGTGATGAAATATATGCCTTCATCAGCCCATGTGTTTTACCTGCTTGTATTGTGTGAACTGCCCCCTTTTGTTCCTATTGTGTGTATTGGCTATGCCCCTGTCTTTTGCCATATAAAGGTCTCAGGAGCTGTATGAGTCATTCCTACCAGACGAACCCGATGTGGGAAGACCTGTAATGCTGCAATGTTCTTAGTGATTAAAAGCCTTAGTTGAATCCTTTAAACTCCTTGTCTTTGAGTTATTGAAGGCACATCAATTTTAATCACTAAAACACCAGGATGGATCGACTCCTGAAACCAGAGCGCTTGGATCTGGACCCCCATACCTCAGACGCAGCCACACAGTTCGGACACTGGTTCCAATGCTTCAAATTTTTCATTGCAAACTCATCCACTGCCATAGCAGCCGCAACCGCTACCGGAGACATGAGACTGGGAATCCTGCGAAACTGGGTGAGCCATCGGGTCTCCCCTCTCATCCAAGATGCCACCAGCTACAGGGATGCCTGCACCATTCTGAAGGCCCACTACGTGCGGCCAATAAACGAGGTGTACGCCAGGCATCTTCTGACTACTCGCACGCAGCGGCATGGTGAGTCACTAGAGGACTTTATACTAAGCCTAAAAGTACTGGGCAGGGACTGTAACTGTAAGGCCATGTCTGCCATCGTGTACACGGAGGAGCTGATTCGAGACTCCCTTATTGCGGGCCTCAGTTCAAATTACATTCGGCAGAAACTGTTTGAAAAGGAGGGACTGGACTTAAAACAGGCTATAGACATAGCGCGATCGCTGGATAGGGCCCAGAAGAACTCTGAATCCTGTTCCCCAGGCCACGCGGCCCACTCCGCCTCGTGCGCGCCGTGGGGGCCGCCATCTTGAAAGCCATCGTGCGTGCCGTGGGGGCCGCCATCTTGGAAGCCATCTTCACCTCCCAAGTCTCAGGCCAGCCCAGCACCATCGGAGCCCCAGCCTCTACCCAGGAGCCCCATTACTGCCGCGATGCATCGGGGCCCGAAATGCTACTTCTGCGGCCAGGACAAACACTCCAGGCATCTGTGCCCAGCGAAGGGCACCACCTGTTTTAAATGCGGGAAGAAAGGACATTTCAGCAAAGTCTGCAGAGGGAACCCCGCCTCCAACTCCACCACCACCGCGTGCGCGCCATGGGAGCGGCCATCTTGGAAGCCATCTTGTCCACCCTCATGGAGTCCACCATCTTGCCCCGACTACACGGACCTCCAGGACCCACTGGTGGCCTCGATCACAGTGGATCAGTCCAGGCCGCATCCGTTGTCTAAATCGATGATGGGCATAGAGGTAAACGGGAACAAGGTTAAATGCTTGATTGACTGCGGGAGCACCGAAAGCTTTATTCATCCTAGCCTGGTAAAACGACTTTCACTTATGATAGTCCCCACACAGGGCAAAATCGCCATGGCCGATAAGACTCATACCTCAAAAATTACAGGTTTCTGCGCGGTTATGTTGTCGGTAAAAGGCAATGATTACAGAGATTTTAAACTATTGATAATGCCAGATCTCTGTGTGAGCGTGATCTTGGGTCTGGACTTCCAGTGCCACCACCAAAGTATCACGCTTACCTACGGTGGGTCCCAGCCGCCCCTCACAGTGCGTGGTCTGGCTACCCTGAAGGTCAAGCCGCCCTCTCTGTTCTCCAACCTCGCACCCAACTGTCGACCCATAGCGACCAAGAGTAGGCGGTACAGCTGGGAGGACAGACGGTTCATTGCGTCGGAAGTAGAAAGACTCAAGCGGGAGGGTGTCATCGAATGCCAGCCCGTGGCGCGCCCAGGTAGTAGTAGTTAAGGGTAGTGAAAAGAAGTGGATGGTGATAGATTATAGCCAAACGGTTAATCTATACACCCAGCTAGACGCCTACCCTCTGCCCCGCATAGCGGATATGGTTAACCAAATCGCGCAATACCGGGTGTTTTCCACCATCGACCTAAAATTGGCATACCACCAGCTCCCCATTAGGCTGGAGGACCGTCCATACACCGCCTTCGAGGCGAACGGACGTCTCTACCACTTCCTCAGAGTCCCCTTTGGGGTAAGGAACGGGGTCTCGGTCTTCCAGCGGGAGATGGACCGCATGGTCGATGAGAACCAGTTAACAGCCACCTACCCATACCTAGACAACGTCACCATCTGCGGCCACAACCAGCAAGACCACGACTCGAACCTCGCGAGATTTCTGAAAACCGCCCTCAGACTCAATCTCACCTACAACGAGGATAAGTGTGTCTTTAGCACCACGCACCTCTGTATCCTGGGCTGCGTGGTGGAAAATGGGGAAATCGGTCCGGACCCCGACCGATTGCGCCCCCTACGGGAGCTACCCCTACCAAACACCCCCAAGGCCCTGAAAAGGTGCCTGGGGTTCTTCTCCTATTACGCCCAATGGGTCCCCAATTATTCCGACAAGGCCCATCCCCTCCTGAAATCAACGTCCTTCCCGCTCACGGCCGAGGCCCACGCCGCCTTCAACAGCATTAAACACGACATTGAGAAGGCCGCGCTGCGGGCAGTGGACGAAAACATCCCTTTCCAGGTCGAAAGCGATGCGTCCGACTTCGCTTTAGCAGCCACCCTCAACCAGGATGGGCGGCCCGTAGCCTTTTTCTCAAGAACCCTCCAAGGGCCCGAGATCAGGCACTCCTCGGTAGAGAAGGAGGCCCAGGCCATAGTGGAGGCAGTGCGGCACTGGAGGCACTACCTAGCTGGCAAACGCTTCACCCTGCTTACCGACCAGCGGTCGGTAGCCTTCATGTTTAACAACAGAGGGGGAAGATCAAGAACGACAAAATTCTCAGGTGGCGGATCAAACTCTCCACATTTGAGTACGACATAATATATAGGCCGGGGGCCCTCAACGAATCCCCCGACACCCTATCACGAGGGATGTGTGCCAGCATCCAGGGGGACAGGCTACAGGGCCTCCACAATGGCCTCTGCCACCCCGGGGTCACCCGGCTATTCCACTTTATAAAATCCCGTAACCTGCCCTATTCCATCGAGGAGGTCCGGTCTATGACCAGGGACTGCCGTACTTGTGCGGAATGCAAGCCCCGTTTTTTCAGGCCCGACCGAGCCCACCTGATCAAAGCTACACGGCCATTCGAGCGCCTGAGCTTAGATTTCAAGGGACCACTCCCCTCCACCGACAGCAATGTGTACTTTCTCAACATTGTGGACGAGTACTCCCGCTTCCCATTCGCCTACCCTTGCCCAGATATGACCAGTGCCATGGTCATCAAGTGCCTCGGCAACCTGTTTTGCACGTTCGGCATGCCCAACTACATCCACACTGACGGGGGGCGTCGTTCATGAGCGATGAACTGCGCCAATACCTGCTGTCAAAGGGGATAGCCACAAGTCGGACCACTAGTTATAACCCCCGGGGTAATGGGCAAGTGGAGAGGGAGAACGCGACAGTGTGGAAGGTGGTCACCTTAGCACTAAGGTCTAAAGGCCTCCCCACCTCCTGCTGGCAGGAGGTCCTCCCAGACGCACTCCACTCGATAAGGTCGCTACTGTGTACTGCTACTAACGCCACTCCTCACGAGAAGATGTTTGTTTTTCCGCGCAAATCAACCTCAGGAGTATCCCTACCCTCATGGCTCTCCACCCCAGGGACAGTCCTGTTACGGAAGCATGTGAGGGGCCACAAAACGGATCCCCTCGTGGAGGCAGTACACCTACTCCATGCAAACCCACAGTACGCGTACGTCAAGCACGCCGACGGGCGTGAAGACACCGTGTCCATAAAGGACCTCGCCTCGGCAGGAAGAGACGACGACAACCCATCACCACCACCCCCAGAAGAACCTCCACCATCCCCAGCAGTACCTGCAACACCCCCAGCACATGGGTATGCCCAGGAGGGCACCACGGACCCCCGGTCGGAACCCGAGGTACTGTTGCGACGTTCAGGAAGGACTCTCACACCCCTGGACAGACTAAATCTGTAGAAGGGGTGAATGTGATGAAATATATGCCTTCATCAGCCCATGTGTTTTATCTGCTTGTATTGTGTGAACCGCCCCCTTTTGTTCCTATTGTGTGTATTGGCTACGCCCCGGTCTTTTGCCATATAAAGGTCTCAGGAGCTGTATGAGTCATTCCTACCAGACGAACCCGATGTGGGAAGACCTGTAATGCTGCAATGTTCTTAGTGATTAAAAGCCTTAGTTGAATCCTTTAAACTCCTTGTCTTTGAGTTATTGAAGGCACATCAAAGCTCATGTGATGTCAGTCAGCAATGGAACACAGACACACTGGCGCCGGCCAGTTCTTAAAGGGGAGGGTCGATCTTGCTCTCCATCCACACCCTGCTCATTTCAGCCTTGAATCTCAGCCTGGAGAGACCTGTACATCAAATCTGCTGGAAAGAACAATGGAGAGGCCCAGGAAAAGAGCTCAGAGTGCAGCCCCCACAGTCTCTTCTAAATCGATACAAGGGCAAATAAAAATGAACCTGCAAAGTGCTGCTCAGTACCCAAAACTCCTCAACACAGCATTGAATCTCTCCAGAAGTCTCTCTCTCTCTCTCAGAACGAGTGGTGCAAAAATGTCGCCGACAAAAAAAGGCAGGAAGCGGTCGCCTTTAAATAGCGCTCCCCCAGTCCCTTCCCGACTGCAAAACACTCCCCTGAACCTGTCGTTGCTAGCGGCAGGCGGTAAGGCAGGGGGCGCCACTCAATATCCGGTCCGGGGTGTTACACGCTCGACTGACGTCATGATCTGCGAGCGCAGGTGATTGTGGCGGTAGTGTTTAGCGCCGCCGTAAAATGTCTGGTCAATTTCGCGAGCAGCGCAAACATCGCCACACCCGGGCGCTAGTTGCTTTGCGCCCCATTAGCGCCCTCTTACGGGAGGCGCAAAGCAACCAAATTTTTCCCCCACTATCTTTTGGATGAGATGTACAACCAAGGTCCCACTGACCTGTTTGAGTGATGTAGAAGATCCTATGGCACTATTTGAAGAGCACGGAGTTCTCTGTGGTTGGATGAATGCTGGCCAGGATACCAGCACCAAAACAGATCAATCGGTCATTTATATCATTTGCTGTTGTGGGATCTTGGTATGCAAACTGGCTTCTGCATTAGACCAGGTATTTTTAGCACCTGATTTAGTATATCCAGATTTTTTAAAAACTTTTTACTATCTATCTATGTGAAGTTAGACTGCTTTGGATCAGTGGTAGTGCTCTCGCCGCTTTGTCAGAAGGTCATGGGTTCAAGGCCCACTTCAGACACTTAAGCACATAATCTAGGTTGGCACTACTGAGGAGTACTGCACCGACGGAGCTGCCGTCTTTTGGATCAGACGTTAAACCGAGACCCCATCTGCCCTGTCAGGTGAATGTAAAAGATCCCATGGCACTATTCTAAGAGCAAAGCAGTTCGCCCAGTGTCCTGACCAATATTTATCCCTCAAATGACACCTAGACGGTCATTTATTTCATTGTTCTTTGTGGGTCTTTGCTGTGCTCAAATTGGCTGCCATGTTTCCTACATTACAACAGTGACTACACTTCATAAGTAATTAGTTGGCTGTAAAGCGCTTTGGGATATCCTGAGATAGTGAAAGGTGCTACATCAATGGAAGTTCTTTTTTGCTTTATCAAGACTCCTATGCATACCAGGCATTCCACATTCTAATTAAAGTTTCTAGTTGCGCCTACGCAATAAATATATACACATACAAACACCATGACCATGACAGAGTATAATTACAGGATGACAAGGTTGCATGGACAGTTTTCACTATAAATGTGAAGAGGAATTAGAATTAAATGTATGACTTTAAAATGGGAACTGAATTACGTTGGCACAGATTGGACGAATTATCTCCCTCTTTGATTCCTCTCCACCTGAAGCCCACACTTGGTCTTGTCTCCCCATATGCAAAGCCATTGGAGTTTCATATATTAAATTTGCTATGTCATATACCCCTTATTTGAGCATCACCATTCTATTATAAAGCTACCTATCTCAGTCATACCAGCAGCTGCACATTACGGTATTGCCAATGGATACTTGACAAACTCTAACTGTTTGAGCCCTATGCCTAAACCTATAGCACAACGAATGGAATCTTTGTCCTGACGGTCTACAGGCCAACACTGCGGGAATCCACTAGTTAGGATAATATTTGAGCAGTAGTTGAAGCTCAAATACCAACACATAATTTTGGATACCATGCAAGTTTCCATCAGAACTACTTTGGCTTTAACACTTACGTGCACTGTCTGAGGCATGTGCCTGCCACAAATGCCCAAGAAAAGTGGGGCTAATGAGCAACACCACAGGGGCGATTTTGCCAGCCCTGGGGAAGCGGGTTTGGACATTAGTAGTATAATAGACAAGCAGCAGTCCCGCCTCCAACGCGCCCCCCATTGGCAAAATCACCCCTCACTGAACCATTGAAGAAGAAAAAATGATAAGCTTTGTTCTTTTGTCTAAATTTGATGAAGTACCTAATGTACCACAATATTACTCAGTGGCAAAGAACAGTTACTTTATAAAGCACTAAACACAATAATATTTTCTGGAAAGGCTCAGAATTGTTTTTACATCATTTGGGATATTGTTATAAACTTTGTAGGTTAATAAAAAATCATTAGTAGTGTAATATAAAAGTTTAGAAAAGTTTGAGCAAAGAATTTCAATGAAATCCTGCATATTTTTGACTAGTCCAGATGCTCTAAGTTTGCAAATAGAACAAAAATTGGACATGCCTTTGACTGTGGTTCTATCATTTATGCCCTGAAATTTATTGTCCTGGCTTTTTCTAGACATTCACTGACAGCTTTCTCAAAGTAGGCTGAAAAATCATGAGAATCTGGCAAGCACAAGAGGTACCTGTTGTGCCCAGGAACGCCTTTCTGTAATTCACATCAATCTATTAATCAGGACGTGGCATTAGCAAAAACATCCCAACTGAAAGCTGTAAAATCTTAAAATAATGGCATGGCCAAAGTGCTAAGTTGTCATACTGAAGAGATTTATTTTCGGCATAGTTATGTCAGTGACTATTATATTATAATGTTTTATTGAAAGGGAGAGTACAAAAGGAGAACGTTCTTTGAATTTGAATATCAGTAGCAATTTAGACTAATTCAAGTCTTAAAAATTCTGAAACCCCCTAGGTTGGTGTTAAAAATTACCACCTTTCAGGATTTTACAGAAGTTGCTACAAAACAATTTTATTTATAGATTCTTCAGTGCCTCAGCATATTTGTTGCCCTGAAAGTCTATCGTTAAATTCAAAAATCTCAGCTGTTTAAACACATCCCAGTGTTGCGGCGAGAGTAGGCTGTTTTAATTCAGTCTCAAGCTGTGGTAATGTGATGTATTTAAACAGCTGAGACTCTTGAATACATGGACCTTAATGTCCTTGTTGCATTTTTCTCATTTTAAATCACATCATCCTTAGCCGTCTGACATAGTCTTTGGGACAAGGGGAAAGTAAAACGTCATTTTATGAAAGATCAAATTAATTATGTCACAAAGTTTAGAAATTAAATGTTATCCATGGACACCAGCAACCATACAAGTATATTAATGATAGGTTAACAAAACCAGTTGTTTCAGATGACAACACTGCCGCAGCTTAATCCTCAACAGCCGTGACTCAAAATGTAGCAATGCAATCTTTTTAAACAGCTGACATTTTTCAATATAACAAGTGTGTCTTTAGGGTCACGTGTGGCCATGAATAGTTTCAAACTTCAGTGTGTAAAGACACATTCAGGAATTATTTTTTATTTGTTTGTCGGTTATAAAGCATCCACATTAATAATGCAGTACATAAATATCTATGGACAAGTTAAAACACTTTTTACTAACCTACAAAGTATCTTTCAAAGCTAAATTTTAGAACACAGAGAATGCAATGGTGCCAAATATAGCTTATATAAAGTACTCTAATTTTTAAAGTCAACTAGACCATAACATTTTTGGAAAGTGTGTACACCAAAAGTACAATGTACCTATTAGAGAAACCAAAATTAGTGTCTACAATGTGGCCAGGAAAACCATGCCGCCATGATTTTGAAATGGCATTATGAAACTTAAGACTTTTTACACTCTGGAATCTGTAATTTTGTAGCTTAATTGTAAAGGGAAACCAAGTAAGTTAAACATGCCAGTAAATTAGTCGGCCTTCTTCAAGGCAACTTCTAATCGCAAGACCAGACCACCTGCATTTTTAGCTTCCAACTCCATGCTATGAACTGTCTCTCCGACCTGTAACTTAAACCTTGACTGCCTCCCAAACAAGGGTTTTCCCTGTTTCTTTTTGATTCTGATTCCCAGGAAGCAGAGGGCCGCTGTCTATGACATCTTCAGGGGTCGCATGCAGGTCTGTCCACCAAATCAACTAACCGGTCTCCCAGGGGTAAATTCTGCAGACACCTCCTGCTGTGTTCACTTACTTGATCCTGCTTCTCTCCTTGAAAAATTGGAAAAAATAAAGCTGCACAACCTGTCCCTTGCGTGTGCCGATTTAGTTATAGCACGTCCTTCTCTGAGGTCTGGGGCTTCAGTTCTGCGGAGTTTCCCCATATTGTATTATGTAGTTAAGCCTTAGTTTCATGAAGGGTCTCAGCCAAATAGCCAACTCACACAGCGCATCAGTTTAATTCCATGCTAGTCACATTTGTAAACAACTCTCAAGATATATCAGTGTTGCTGTGCCTGCCTGATGGATTACAACCTCCAGAATATAGATTATAGCTACCACCTTCTTACAAATAGACAGTTGTGGCATGTGACTAATCTTGCCAATAATCATTCAAAAATTCCAAGGGTTTAAAGACACATCCTGATTTTTTGACTGGACAAGAGATTTTTCGACTGGATGCAGACTTCCAATTGTAAATCTGATCCATGGGAATTTTAGAATAGCTATCATAATTCAGTATATCCCTGGTGTTATTAAATAGGCAATTCCCTACTTCTCTAAAAGGTGCAGCAGTTTTAAGTTTAAAATTCTGAATCCTACTTCCCCATCACCAACTAGGACAACATTAAACATCACAGCTGCACTCTTAGACTACCGAGCAACATCATGGGCAATTAACTAGTTTAAAAATAAGTCTCTTTTCCTAGCATACTCTCTTTTATAGGTATATACACAAGAAAGCACAAATGAATAGGTCAATGGTTTACAGGGAAAAAAAACAATATGCAGAACATAGGAAAACCCTTTCACCACACTTTGTAATTTTTAACCTAGGGAGAAATTATATTAAGATGTTGCTATTAAATTTAATCTGTCTCATTAGGAATTAAACCCACAGAATACGTATTGTGAGAATGCAAATTAGTGCTAGTTGAAGCTTCTATCCATGCTGTTTCTCACATACCACATCAATTTGAGACAGTGCGCTTCATGAACACATTCCAAAGAGAAACTGGCTATATGTTGGAATGGCTTAATTCATGAGCTCAATAGGAAGATACTGCTCGGGAAGCTCTCAACCAGGACAATGGAAGTTGCTTTGATTGGGAGCTCAATAGGTTAATTCCCAGACACGGAGAGGTGGAGGAGGGCTCAGGGGTCAAGTCTTTGGCTAGCTGGAAAAAGCTGACAAACAGTTGAGAGAAACCTGAAATGGAGGTCAGACAGAGGGTGAGAACTCTCATTTAGTGCCAACTAGTTTGAGAATTGCTAGTCAGAAAAGTGTATTTAGCCCTCTAACAGGAATAGTGTGGTGTGCTTTATGTTCTGAGTTGAGCAGCATTATGAAATAGATTAAAATTCATCATAAATGTTCCATTTGTTAACATATGTAAAATAAATCAGCTGGTTGCTTTACAATTGGCTACATCTCACTAGAATATAGTAACGGTTAACTCCTGATCATAGGGGCACGTGGTTTCTTTATGGCAGCTGTCCGAACAGGTCATACACAGCAAATAATCTATATGCCTCTGACCTTAATTCTATCAACCTCTCCAAGCTACTTCAAGAAATGCAGAACTTTGGCATACTGCTCAACCCCAAACTCAACTTCCTCGCCCAACCACCACTTTGTTCCATCTCCACAACACTCCATCTCAGGCTCTGGCTACCTCGCAGTCGTTAAATCCCTAGTCCACGTCTTCATCAACTTGAGGACTCACTCCCTAGCCAGGTTTCCTGCCTTAACCTCCGAAAACTTCAAATCACCCAAAATTCTGCAGCCCATACTCTACCTGCACTAATTTCCACAGAACTCCTTACCCATTTTCCACCACCATTCCTGCTTTCAAAAACCTCCTCAAAACTATTCTTTTCACCCCAATTTTGGATCCCTCACCCAAATCCTCTTTTTAAAAATTTTCCTCCCTAGTTGCCTTTGAGAAGGTGGTGGTGAGCTGCCTTCTTGAACTGCTGCAGTTTGTGTAGTGAAGGTACTCCCACAGTGCTGTTAAGGAGGAAGTTCCAGGATTTTGACCCAGCGACTATGAAGGAACGGTGATATATTTCCAAGTCAGGATGGTGTGTGACTTGGAGGAGAATTTGGAAGTGATGGTGTTCCCATGCGCCTGCTGCCCTTGTCCTTCTAGGTGGAAGAGGTTGTGGGTTTGGGAGGTGCTGTCAAAGAAGCCTTGGTGAGTTGCTGCAGTGCATCTTGTAGATGGTGCACACTACAGCCACAGTGCGCTGGTGGTGGAGGGAGTGAATGTTTAAGGTGGTGGATGAGGTGCCAATCAAGCGGACTGCTTTGTCCTGGATGGTGTTGCGCTTCTTCAGTGTTGTTGGAGCTGCAAGTGGAGAGTATTCCATTACACTACTGACTTGTGCCTTGTAGATGGTGGAAAGGCTTTGGGGAGTCAGGAGTGAGACACTTGCCGCAGAATACCCAGCCTCTGACCTGCTCTTGTAGCCACAGTATTTATGCGGCTGGTCCAGTTAAGTTTCTGGTCAATGTTGACTCACAGGATGTTGATGTTGGGGGATTTGGCGATGATGTCGTTGAATGTCATGGGGCGGTGGTTAGATGCTCTCTTGTTGGAGATAGTCGTTGCCTGACATTTGTGTGGCGCAAATGTTACTTGCCACTTATCAGCCCAAGCTTGAATGTCGCCCAGGTCTTGCTGCATGTGGGTGTGGACTGCTTCATTATCTGAGGAGTTGCGAATGGAACTGAACACTGCAATCATCAGCGAACATGCCCACTTCTGACCTTATGTTGGAGGAAAGGTAATTGATGAAGCAGCTGAAGATGGTTGAGCCTAGGACACTGCCCTGAGGAACTCCTGCAGTGATGTCCTGGGTATGAGATGATTGGCCTCCAACAACCACAACCATCTTCCTTTGTGCTAGGTATGACTAAAGCCAGGGGAGAGTTTTTCCCGATTCACATTGACTTCAATTTTACTAGGGCTCCTTGATGCCACACTCTGTCAAATGCTGCCTTGATGTCAAGGGCAGTCACTCTCACCTCACCTCTGGAATTCAGCTGTTTTGTCCATGTTTGGACCAAGGCTGCAATGAGGTCTGGAGCGGAGTGGTCCTGACGGAACCAAAACTGAGCATCAGTGAGCAGGTTATTGGTGAGTAAGTGCCACTTGTTAGTACTGTCGACAACACCTTGCATCATTTTGCTGATGATTGAAAGTAGACTGATGGGGCGGTAATTGACCAAATTGGATTTGTCCTGTTTTTTTGTGGACAGGACATACCTGGGCAGATTTCCACATTGTCGAGTAGATGCCAGTGTTGTAGCTATACTGGAACAGCTTGGCTAGAGGCGCAGCTAGTTCTGGAGCACAAGTCTTCAGCACGACAACCGGGATGTTGTCGGGGCCCATAGCCTTTGCTGTATCCAGTGCGCTCAGCTGTTCCTTGATATCACATGGAGTGAATCAAATTGGCTGAAGACTGGCTTCTTTGATGGTGGGGATCTCAGGAGGAGGTCGAGATGGATCATCCACTCGGCACTTCTGGCTAAAGATGGTTGCAAACGCTTCAGCCTTGTCTTTTGCACTTGCGTGCTGGGCTCCACCATCATTGAGGATGGGCGGTTCAAGGAGCCTCCTCCTCCAGTCAGTTGTTTAAATGGCCTACCACCAGTCATGCCTGGATGTGGCAGGACTGTAGAGCTTTGATCTGATCCGCTGGTTGTGGGATCGCTTAGCTCTGTCTATAGCATGCTGCTTCCGTTGTTTAGCATGCATGTAGTCCTGTGTTACAGCTTCCCCAGGTTGGCATCTCATTTTTAGGTACAACTGGTGCTGCTCCTGGCATGCTCTTCTACACGCCTCACTGAACCAAAGTTAGTCCCCTGGCTTGATGTTAATGGTAGAGTGAGGGATATGCCGGGCCATGAGGTTACAGATTGTGGTGGAATATAATTCTGCTGCTGCTGATGGCCCACAGCGCCTCATGGATGCCCAGTTTTGAGCTGCTAGATTTGTTCTGAATTTATCCCATTTAACACGGTAGTAGTGCCATACAACACGATGGAGGGTGTCCTCAGTGTGAAGACGGGACTTCATCCCCACGAGGACTGTGCGGTGGTCACTGCTATCAATACTGTCATGGACAGATGCATCTGCGACAGGTAGATTGGCGAGGACGAGGTCAAGTAGGTTTTTCCCTCGTGTTGGTTTTCTCACCACCTGCTGCAGGTTCAGTCTAGCAGCGATGTCCTTCAGGACTCGGCTAGCGGTGGTGGACATTAAGTCCCCCACCCAGAGTCCATTCTGTGCCCTTGCTGCCCTCAGTGCTTCTTCCAAGTGGTGTTCAACATGGAGAAGTACGGATTCATCAGCTGAGGGAGGGCGCTAGGTGGTAATCAGCAGGAGGTTTCCTTGCCCATGTTTGACCTGATGCCATGAGACTTCATGGAGTCAATGTTGAGGACTCCCAGGGCCACTCCCTCCCGACTGTATGCCACTATGCTGCCACCTCTGGTGGGTCTGTCCTGTCGCTGGGACAGGACATATGCAGGGATGGTGATGGAGGAGTCTGGGATATTGGCTGAAAGGTATGATTCTGTGAGTATGACTATGTCAGGCTATTGCTTGACTAGTCTGTGGGACAGCTCTCCCAATTTTGGCACAGTCCCCAGATGTTGGACTTTGCAGGGTCGACTGGACTAGGTGTGCCTTTGTTGTATCCGAAGCCTGTGCAGAGGTCAATGCCGGGTGGTCCGTCTGGTTTTATTCTTATTGTTTCTTGTAGCAGTTTTTTTTTTTTTTTTTACAAGTGAATGGCTTGCTCGGCCATTTCAGAGGGAAGTTTAGAATCAACCACATTGCTGTGGGTCTGGAGTTATATAGGCCAGACCAGGTAAGGACGGCAGATTTCCTTCCCTAAAGGCCATTAGTGAACCAGACGGATTTTTACAACAGTTCATGATCATTTACTACAGTTTCAAGGTCATCATCACACATACTAGCTTTTTATTCCAGATTTCTTTTATTACCTCTAGACTTAAATAAAATTAAGTCGAAAAATAGCAGATGCTTGTACCATCACTTTGGGTTATACCCGTACCGTTTCATGATTTTAAGTTCTTTATGTAAAAATACTATTATCTTGCCTTGGCTTTACCTGGCAATGTCACAGTAATGAACAGCCCACAGCCAGATTCCCTACTTGATCACAGTGCTGTTGTTATGTATGTGAATTTCATAAGCACGTTAAATAAATTCCACACATTGTTCAATATCTCTGAAGACAATGGGCCATAATTTGCTGCGCAGGGCAGCCAACGACGTCTGCGGTCAGTTAGACTTGCTCTTGCACACTTAGGTTTTAAAATTTTTGCACGTGAAATTGCTGAAAGTGCGAGCTGACAACGGCACAGCGAGGGGAACCAGGCAACTGGGATGTGAGTGAACTAGGTAAGGTGTATCGCCTTAACCAATCAGATTGAAGGAGTGAAATTAACAGCGCAAGGTCAGAGAAGAAAATGACAATTTGGGTGGGTGAATTCAATGTCAAAAGAGAAATAGAAAGGGAAAGAAAGATTGGATTGAGAGAGAAAAAGAAAAAGTTCAATTTTTTATTTTAAATTTTTAAAATCTCCAACAATTAAAACCTGAATAAGACTCCACACTTGTGGTAATTAATTTTCACTGCCAGAGAGATTGACTGGCATTAATTAACATTTCTCACATCGTTAAGAGTACTTAGACTGAAATAGTCAAGATTTAACTTTGTGGCGAGTTTAGTTCATATCTACCTCGCAACTACAGCAACTTCACGCCCTTCAATGCATTTCAATGGTGAGCCAGGAAGCTAACGACAGAGTGGCACATCTCGGACAGCAACTGTTGGATTTCCGCACTGAATCTCGCATCTGCCCTCACCTGAAGTTGCTGTAACATTTGCGTATAAATAACATTGAGCACCATTAGCCTCAGTTATTTTGACAGTAAATTATGAGCCGAGAAGTCTGAACAAATGTATGCTCTTTGTGGAATGCTGGTTTCACAACTTACACTTTTCTTGTTTAAACATGCCCATAGTTACACTAATTATACAATATTGTGAGCAAGTGTGTATAGAATTCTAAATTAGATACGAAGATGAAAGCGTTGGCAAGTCTCAACGCATATACAAAATGACCTGCTTTATATTTCAGCAAATGCTGAACACAGGCTCTATGTTTCCAAACAAAAAGGCTGTTCCTTTGAAGTTACAACTGGATTATGAAATGTATTGAGACCAGAATTGGTCCAGTCTACATTTTGGTTTTGTGTTCAATGAAGAGAAATGCCATTGCCTCAGGAATTAAATATTTTTATCATTAAAAAGTCACCATGAAAAATTTCCACGTCAGGCAGAAAAGGGATAGATGCATGGCAAAGCTCCACTAGCCCCAACCATCTACTATACTGATAATACATTTCCATTTTCCACATTAACCACTCTTGTGGCCAGTGTAGATGGATGCAGTGCATAAAGGCTGAACAAACATGTTATCGTCAAAGAGTCAATTCAAAGTTTCTGACAAGGCTACTTAAATTTCTCACCTATTTTCAGGATAGCTTCAAGCATTATGTTGCTGGACTATTGTTACATCCTTATTCTTCTGCATAACTAGAAGTCTTATAAATAAATTTGACTACTATTTTAGCCTAACTAATACAATGTCATAGTGTGGTGTTTTCCACCTTCAGAAGAAACAAGAGAACATGGTGAACAGTCCATGAATCTCGTGAAAACCACAAACGGGTAACTGTTGGTCCTGTGACCACTATTCCTTTCACATCAGAGGAGCGGTAGCTCTGCTTATGCAAACTACCTTTGTGTTGTCAGCATGGAGATAGAGGGCTGGAAACAGCACAAATGGTAACATTCTATGAACTGGACTCAAACTGGCCACAATCATTTTGCTTATGACCATAATAAGATCTTTCATCACACCGGACTGCGTTGAGAGTTTTCTGAGACACCAGGCTACCTTGTCCTCCTATCTAAATTATATTTACAAATTGTGTACAGTTTTCTCATCTTTAAAAATACAGTAAACCCTGTAAATTAAGGACACCCAAGGGACTTGCCTCAGGTATCCTTTAATAGCAGGGTGAACTTATTTTCAAAATGATCATTGTATGTACAGTAAACCAGATGAGCCAAATATTCCAGGATTAGATGCAACTCCTGCTGCGTTCCTTCTGTTTTTTCACCGTCACCTGGGATCGTGTCTAATTCTGGAGCCCTGCCAGCACGATGTGATTTCAGGTCCATTGCCATCCTATGGTCCTTTTCCATCGAGGGAGGGATGTCCTGATCCTGGGATCTGCTACGTTTGTAGCCTACACCGGGCAAGGTCGCTTCTGTAGGGTCGGAGTGCTTTGCAGATCCCAGCCAAATTTTGGGGGGGGGGGGGGGGGGGCGGGGGGGCGGATTAATATACTGCAGACCCTCGTTCAGGACACCCTCCCTCCATGTGTTGCAGCTGCTAATGCTTGAAGTGCTAGGGGGCTGGTGGAGTACAGCTGCCAAATCCAATGGTTTGATTCACATGATGTGACTTATACAAATGTTACTGAGTTTAAGATTGGTGCCCCTGTAGTTCAGAACGTTGTGGTTTTGCAATAGGAGCTGTTGTGTTAGAAGTTCCAAGATCCAGAGGACCGGCCAAAGAGGGGTACCATTCCCTCCCCCCACCTACCTCAAAGTCACCATCTCCATTCTGCCCGCCAGGTCCCAATTTAGTATTGTACTCCACCTCGAGCCCCCGCAATTTCAGTACCCAACCCTCCACCCCTGCGATTTCAGGCCACCCTCCTGTCATTTCAGGGCCCATTGCAGACTCTCTTTCCCCCCCAGCGACCAGAAGTTGCTTTTGTGTAATGGAGATCCTCCATAATGGGAGGGGGGGGGAGGAGAGAGAGAGAAGGAAGGACAGAGAGAGAGAGGAGAGAGAGAGAGAGAAGGAAGGAGAGAGAGAGAGAGAGAGAGAGAAGGAAGGAGAGAGAGAGAGAGAGAGAGAGAGAAGGAAGGAGAGAGAGAGAGAGAGAAGGAAGGAGGGAGGGAGGGAGGGAGAGAGAGAAGGAAGGAGAGAGAGAGAGCGAGAAGGAAGGAGAGAGAGAGAGAGAGAGAAGGAAGGAGAGAGAGAGAGAGAGAGAGAGAGAAGGAAGGAGAGAGAGAGAGAGAGAGAGAGAGAGAGGAGAGAGGAGAGAGAGAGAAGGAAGGAAGGACAGAGAGAGAAGGAAGGAAGGACAGAGAGAGAAGGACAGAGAGAGAAGGAAGGAGAGAAGGAAGGAGAGAAGGAAGGAGAGAAGGAAGGAGAGAAGGAAGGAGAGAAGGAAGGAGAGAAGGAAGGAGAGAAAGGAAGAGGAGAGAAGGAAGAGAGAGAGAGAGTTAAGGAAGGAGAGAGAGAGAGAAGGAAGGAGAGAGAGAGAGAAGGAAAGGAGAGAGAGAGAGAGGAAGGAGAGAGAGAGAGAAGGAAGGAGAGAGAGAGAGAAGGAAGGGAGAGAGAGAGAGAGAAGGAAGGAGAGAGAGAGAGAGAGAAGGAAGGAGAGAGAGAGAGAAGGAAGGAGAGAGAGAGAGAAGGAGGAGAGAGAGAGAGGAAGGAAGGAGAGAGAGAGAGGAAAGAGAGAGAGAGAAGGAAAAGAGAGAGAGAGAAGGAAGGAGAGAGAGAGAAGGAAGGAGAGAGAGAGAGAAGGAAGGAGAGAGAGAGAGAAGGAAGGAGAGAGAGAGAGAAGGAAGGAGAGAGAGAGAGAAGGAAGGAGAGAGAGAGAGAGAAGGAAGGAGAGAGAGAAGGAAGGGAGAGAGAGAGAAGGAAGGAAGGAGAGAGAGAGAAGGAAGGAAGGAGAGAGAGAGAAGGAAGGAAGGAGAGAGAAGGAAGGAAGGAGAGAGAAGGAAGGAAGGAGAGAGAAGGAAGGAAGGAGGAGAGAGAGAGAGAAGGAAGGAGAGAGAGAGAGAGAAGGAAGGAAGGAGAGAGAGAGAGAGATGGAAGGAGAGAGAGAGAGAAGGAAGGAGAGAGAGAGAGAGAGAGAAGGAAGGAGAGAGAGAGAGAGAGGGAGAGAGAGAGAGAGAGGAGAGAGAGAGAGAAGGAAGGAGAGAGGAGAGAGAGAGAAGGAAGGAGAGAGAGAGAGAGAGAGAGAAGGAAGGAGAGAGAGAGAGAGAGAAGGAAGGAGAGAGAGAGAAGGAAGGAGAGAGAGAGAGAGAGAAGGAAGGAGAGAGAGTGAGAGAGAGAGGAAGGAGAGAGAGAGAAGGAAGGAAGGAGAGGAGAGAGAAGGAAGGAGAGAGAGAGAGAGAGAAGGAAGGAGAGAGAGAGAGAGAAGGAAGGAGAGAGAAGGAAGGAGAGAGAGAGAGAGAAGGAGAGAGAGAAGGAAGGAGAGAGAGAGAGAAGGAAGGACGAGAGTCTAGTCGTAGAGTCATAGAGTTTTACAGCACAGAAAGAGGCCCTTCGGCCCATCGTGTCTGCGCCGCCCATCTATCCCTGTCCAGTCTAATCCCATTTCCAGCATTTGGTCCATAGCCTTGTATGCAATGGCATTTCAAGTGCTCATCCAAATGCTTCTTGAATGTTGTGAGGGTTCCTGCCTCTACCACCCTTTTAGGCATTGAGGTTCCACATTCCAACCACCCTCTGGGTGAAAAAGTTCCTCCTCAAATCCCCTCTAAATCTCCTGCCCCTTACCCTGAAATCTATGCCCCCTTGTTATTGACCCCCCTACTAAGGGGGAAAAGTTCCTCTTTGTCTACCCTATCTATGCCCCTCATCATTTTGTACACCTCAATCAGGTCCCCCCTCAGCCTTCTTTGCTCCAAGGAAAACAACCCCAGCCTGTTTAGTCTTTCTTCATAGCTGAGGCGCTCCATCCCAGGTAACATCCTGGTGAATCTTCTCTGCACCCTCTCCAAAGCAATCACATCCTTCCTATAGTGAGGCGACCAGAACTGCACACAGTACTCCAGCTGTGGCCTCACCAGCATTTTGTACAGCTCCATCATAACCTCCCTGCTCTTATATTCTATGCCTCGGCTAATGAAGGCAAGTATCCCATATGCCTTCCGCTGCCTTCAGGGATCTATGTACATGTACACCAAGGTCCCTCTGACCCTCTGTACTTCCTAGGGTCCTACCACTCATTGTGTATTCCCTTGCCTTATTTGTCCGTCCAAAATGCATCACCTCACACTTTTCAGGGTTAATTCCATTTGCCACTTTTCCGCCCATCTGACCAACCCGTTTATATCGTCCTGTAGCCTGAGGCTTTCCTCCTCGCAATTTACCACCCCACCAATTTTCGTGTCATCTGCGAACTTACTGATCATACCTTTTACATTCTCATCCAAATCATTTATGTAGATCACAAACAAGGGACCCAGCCACCAATCCCTGAGGTACCCCACTGGACACAGGCTTCCAGTCACAAAAGCAACCTTTGACCATCACCCTCTGCCTCCTGCCACTCAGCCAGTTTAGGATCCAACGCGCCAAGGCACCCTGGATCCCATGGGCTCTTACCTTCTTGACCAGTCTCCTATGCGGGACTTTGTCAAAAGCTTTACTGAAGTCCATGGGTAAACCACATCCACAGCATTTCCCTCATCCACCCCCCTAGTCACCCCCTCAAAAAATTCAATCAGATTTGTCAGACATGATTTACCCTTGACAAAGCCATGCTGACTATCCCCGATTAATCCTTGCCTCTCCAGTGGAGACTAATTTTGTCCCTCAGAATTTTTTCCAATAATTTCCCTACCACAAGATGTTAGGCTCACTGGCCTGTAATTCCCTGGTTTATCCCTGCTACCCTTCTTGAATAATGGTACTTACGTTAGCTGTTCTCCAGTCCTCTGGTACATTCCCCTGTGGCCAGAGAGGTTCTGAAAATTTTGTGTCAGAGCCCCTGCAATCTCCTTTGCCTCCCACAGCAGCCTGGGATACATCTCGTCCAGCCTGGGGATTTATCCACTTTTTGGCCTGCTAAAACCGCTAGCACCTCCTCCCTCTCGATGCTAATATGTTCAAGTATGTCACAGTCCCCTTGCCCGATTTCTATGTCTGCATCGTCTTTCTCCATAGTGAACACAGATGCAAAAAATTCATTTAAAACCCCGCCTACATCATCTGGCTCTACACACAGATTGCCACTTTGGTCCCTAATGGGCCCTACCCTTCCCTGGTTATCCTCTTGCCCTTAATATACTTATAAAACATCTTAGGATTTTCCTTTATTTTGCTCGCCAGTGTTATTTCATGGCCCTCCTCGCCTCCTAATTTCTTTTTTAAAGTATGCCCCTGCACTTTTTATACTCCTCTAGGGCTTCTTTCCGTCTTTAGTCTTTTGTAACTGCCAAAAGCCCCCCTTTTTATTTCTAATGCATTTTTGTATATCCCTTGTCATCCAAGGTTCCCTTTGCTTGTTGGTCCCACCCTTGGACCTTTACAGGAACATGTTGGCGTTGTACTCTCTCTATTTCCCTTCTGAAAGTCTCCCACTGTTTTGATGTGGATTTTCCTATAAGTAGCTGCTCCCAGTCCACTTTGGCCAGATCCTGCCTTATCATATTAAAATCGGCCTTCCCCCAATTTAGAACCCTTAATTCCGGGCCCGTCTTTGTCTTTTTCCATGACCACCTTAAATCTCACCGGAATTATGGTCACTGTCGCCAAAAATGCTCTCCTACTGACACTTCCACACACTTGCCCGGCTACATTCCCTAGAATTAGGTCCAGTACCGCCCCTCTCTTGTAGGACTTTCTGACATGTTTGCTCAAAAAGCTCTCCTGGATGCACTTTAAGAATCTGCACCCTCTAAGCCTTTCACACTCTGACTATCCCAATTAATATTGGGGAAAGTTGAAATCCCCCACTATTATTACCCTATTATTTTTTCACTTTTCTGAGATTTGCCTACATATCTGTTCCTCTATCTCCCCCTGACTGTTTTGGGGGGCCTATAGTACACTCCCAGCAAAGTGCTTGCCCCCCTTTTTGTTTTTAAGTTCTACCCATATGGCCTCATTAGAGGAACCCGCTAATATATCATCCTCCTTACAGCAGTAATT